>NC_134397.1:50793431-51141234 GCF_050003625.1 Haematobia irritans
GACTTACCTATATATACCTTTTTTGTCTAATATATACCACGTATGGACCTAGCTTACAGTTTAGAAGACGATGTTGAGAAGTTTTATGATACCTTACCATCGGTAAGTATTACCACATTCGATTGTGGATGACAGTCTTCAGTAGAAGTTTCTACGCAATCCATGGTGGAGGATACATAAGATTCGGCCTGGCCGAACTTACGGCCGTATATACTTGTTTATTTATAGCAGCCGGGAATTTGCTAAATATAAATTAGAATTATTTAATCAAATGTCATCTTATTATTTAAAATGGATCAGAAAGGACCTCTTAGGAAAATAGGGAATACAGCGAGTTTTTTTTATATTTGGTCGGAGAAGGCATCTCTCCTTGTATCTCTTTTTCTACAATATAGCGAAAAATTTTAAATTTACATAATTTGTGGGAGGAGTGTATGCAATTTACATGTGACATATTTTGATATTTGGTCGACTTTTACTTTTTGTAAATAAATTGAAAAATTATGAAGCAAATAAAATTTAAAAAAACAAATTCGATTTTCTTGAATGTAGAGGGTGACCTCTAAATGGGATCACGGTACCTAACTTAAATTTTTGCTATATCCATGAAATTGATGGGTAACGCCGCGGGTATGGTGCCTCTTTTTCCGATGTGTTTTTAGGCAGGCAATCTGCTCCGTCCCCCGAATTTTTACAAAATGTTATTATTTTAGGTTTTTCGTAGGGAAGAAAGAGAATGGTCCGTGACACAATTTCAGTAGTTCAGTATTAAAATTTTTGGTGAGATAACATTTTCGATACAATAAGATTCCAATGTCTCCAACCAATCATTTATAACAGTTTGCTCTTGAAACCGGTTTGAGGTTATCATATTCCCTCTATGCGAGTATGAATTTTTAAATATTTTAATTTTAATATTTTTGTGCAGTTGAAATAGATTTTGTTTTTTTGCTTTCCGGTTTTCCAGGAAATATGGCGAATGGTCCAACAACAGGAATTCAGAAAATTATTTTTAAATATTTTGGTGGGGAGGGATAACCTTCTCACTAACCTTTTGTTTAGAATATTAAGAAGAATATCTCTGAGTTATTTGAAGTTGTTATTCCATTGAATTCATTTATTTGTTTTATTTTCGACGTTTGAGTGGAAAGACGTATATCCCACTTAAACACCTTTGAAATCTTATTTGCCTGAAATTGGAAATGTAGGTAGGGAATGTCCTAGGCATCATAATTGGAATCATAAAATGGAATTTTAAATTTTATCAAAACAAACAACTTTCTCTTTCAAAATAAAATAAGGGCGACTTCGATTTTTCAACTTTTTAGTAGTTTGGAAAACTCGATTTTTTCGAGTAAAAGGAGATATTTAGGTACTATAATCAAAAAATTATCGAATGTTTATTTCATAATTAAGAGTAAAGTACATTGAACAAATTTTGTGGTGAAGCTAAAGATTTCATGTCCTTCAAATACGAATGTAAATTTTTTATGGGGGATTTGTCATTCCGTTTGTTACACATCGAAATATTCATCGAAGACCCCATTAAGTATATATATTCTGGGTGGTAGTGAAATTCTGAGTCGATCTGAGAATGTCCGTCCGTCCGTCCGTCTGTTGAAATCACGCTAACTTCCGAACGAAATAAGCTATCAACTTGAAACTTGGCACAAGTAGTTGTTATTGATGTAGGTCAGATGGTATTGCAAATGGGCCATATCGGTCCACTTTTACGTATAGCCCCCATATAAACGAACCCTAAGATTTGGCTTGCTGAGCCTCTAAGAGAATCATATTTTTTTTACCCGATCCGGCTGAAATTTGGTACATGGAGTTGGTATACGGTCTCTAACAACCATGCAAAAATTGGTCCACATCGGTCCATAGTTATATATAGCCCCCATATAAACGGACCCCCAAATTTGGCTTTGGGTTCCTCTAAGAGAAGCAAATTTCATCCGATCCGGCTGATATTTGGTACATGGTGTTAGTATATGGTATCTAATAAGCATGGAAAAATTGGTCCACATCGGTTAATATTTATATATAGCCCCCATATAAAGCAATCCCCCGATTTGGCTTGCGGAGCCTCTAAGAGAAGCAAATTTCATCCGATCCGGCTGAATTTTTGTACATGATGTTGGTATATGGTCTCTAACATCCATGCAAAAATTGGTCCACATCGGTGTATAATTATATATAGCCCCCATATAAACCGATCACCAGATTTGACCTTCGGAGCCTCTTGGAAGGCAAAAATTCATCTGATTCAGTTGATATTTGGTACGTGGTGTTAATATATGGCCTCAAACACCCATGCAAACCTTGGTCGAAATCGGTCCATAAATATATATAGCCCCCATATAAACCGATCCCCAGATTTGACCTCCGGAGTCCCTTGGAAGAGCAAAATTCATTCAAGTCGCTTGAAATTTGGTACGTGATGTTAGTATATGGTATCCAACAACCATGCAGGAATTGGTTCATATCAGTCCATAATTATATATAACCCCCATATAAACCGAACCCCCTGATTTGACCTCCGGTGCCTTTTGGAGAAGCAAAATTCATCCGATTTGGTTGAAATTTGTTACGTGGTGGTAGTATATGCTATTTAACAACCATGCCAAAAGTGGTCCATATCAGTCCATAATCATATATAGCCTCCATATAAACCGATCCCGAGATTTGGTTTTGGAGCCTGTTGCAGGAGCAAATTTCATCCGAGTCAGTTGAAATTTGGTACATTGTGCTAGTATATGGCCGTTAACAACCATGCCTAACTAGGTCCATATCGGTCTATAGTTATATATAGCCCTCAGATAAATCGATCCCCAAACACACAAAAATTGGTCGATATCAAGTTCATAATTGTATATAGCCCCCATATAAGCGACCCCCATATTTAAATTCTGGCTCCCTACATACCGTGCAATAGCCCATATATATTCGTAATTATTTGTAGAGTTAATATTTTTGTCTAATATATACCTCGTATGGACTAGCTCACAATTTAGGAAACGATTTAAGATACCACAACCCAAGTAATTCGACTGTGGATGACAGTCTTTCGTAGAAGTTTCTACGCTATCCATGGTGGATGGTACATAAGATTCGGCCTGGCCGAACTTACGGCCATATATATATTTTTTGTAATAGGTTAAAAACAGAGTAAGAATTAATGAAATGGTAGAAACTATTCAAATTTTGTCGACAAAAATGATAAATCAATTTAAGGACAAACGTTTCACACAAGTGTTAAAATGTATTAAAAATAAAAAAAAAATATATATATATATATATATATATATATATATATATATATATATATATATATATATATATATATATATATATATATATATATATATATATATATATATATATATATATATATATATATATATATATATATATATATATATATATATATATATATATATATATATATATATATATATATATATATTTATATATATATATATATATATATATATATATATATATATATATATATATATATATATATATATATATATATATATATATATATATATATATATATATATATATATATATATATATATATATATATATATATATATATATAAATAATTTAATTGGCAAAATATCACAATATTTTTTTTTTATTTAAACACTGAAATCTAAGCACACCTTAAGAAGTGATGCGAATTCAGTGCAACGGTGGACATCCGTCCTATGACAAGCCCATGTTAAATTCATCGCTTCTGTGGCAATTTTGCACCAATTCCGGATCCAAAAAGAACATTTTCAGTCCTTTTTGGTGACGTTTTTTTTTTTGTTTTTTTTTGGTGGGACGTTAAGGATGGGGATGATTTTCCACACTAACTCTTGTGTTTTATGAGCCTCAGATGTAACAATTTTGCGCATTGACGTAGCCACCGAAGCGGAAATGGGCCCAATCAGTGAAGATTTGCCCTATGCGGCCAACCAATCTGTGTCACAAAGGATCCATCAATCGATCTTCTTCCAATTTCGTATAATCGAATATTTTGTGAGTCTCGTAAATTTTGCAAAATATCAGTCAAATCGGTTCAGATTCAGATATAGCTCTCATATATAGCTTTCGCCCGATTTACTCTCCTATGTCCTCAGAGGCCAATCTTTTGTTCCGATTTACGTAAATTGTTGCTTGTGGAGCCACCGTGGTGCAATGGTTAGCATGCCCGCCTTGCATACACAAGGTCGTGGGTTCGATTCCTGCTACGACCGAACACCAAAAAGTTTTTCAGTGGTGGATTATCCCACCTCAGTGATGCTGGTGACATTTCTGAGGGTTTCAAAGCTTCTCCAAGTGGTTTCACTGGAATGTGGAACGCCGTTCGGTCTCGGCTATAAAAAGGAGGTCCCTTGTCATTGAGCTTAACATGGAATCGGGGAGCACACAGTGATAAGAGAGAAGTTCACCACTGTGGTATCACAATGGACTGAATAGTCTAAGTTAACCTAACCTAGGGAGTAGAATTAACATTATAAATATTCACCGAAGCGGAAATGGACCAAATCATTGACGATTTGGCCTATGCGGGATTATTTTGAAGAGTGTATCGTTCCATTCGATAAACGATATCTCTATCCTAATTTTAGTTTTATTGGTCCTCGATTTAAGGCTAGATAGATCCATAAACATTTTTCTTTTTTTAAATAAAGTCGCATCTTTCGAGTCAATACCAAATTCCTTAAGGGAATGTCAAAACCTTTAGATCCAAATAATTTTTTTTAATTGTGTAGAAAGGTTTAACAATAAGCCACTAAAGTCTATTTGGAATTTATTAGGTTGTTCTGTATTTGTCTACTTTAGGTATTTAACTGACCACCCTCGTCCACCGTGTATTTTAATATAAATTTCCCATCGACCATTCAGTTTGTTCTGTAATTCCTCATATATTTTTTTTTACAGGCAAACATAGAGAGGACATTAAAATGTTGAGGAAAATGTTGCTGTATGTAAATGTGTTGCCATATTTTGTCCTAAACTCTTCTTCAACGTTGTTTAGTTTGCCAAAAAAAAATCAAAAAAAAAAACTTTGCCTTACAAAATATAAAAAAGCTGTATTTGTTGCCATTCAACACCAGCGACAAGAGGCGTACAAAATTAAAGAAACGTTAGAGGTGCCAACGACCTAAAACAACTCACCGTAAAAGAGGAATGCCATTATTATTAAATCCTTCAATTAATTTGTGATTTTTTTGTTGTTGTTCGTTCGTTCGTTACATCTAAAGCAATCTCTTGGGTAAATATTTTTGCACTGTTACCATAGAAGGCCAGAATAATTGTGAGATAAATAAGCAATTAAGTGTGTAATACGAAAGCTTAGATTTTGACACTTAAACAAGATGATAGATATTAATAAAGTTTTAGATTAGAACAAAATCTTTTAATAAAGTCATTAGTTGTTTGGCTTAAGATATAAGCGAAGCAATTATTTATATAAAATTTGTGTGCGTTTTTTGTTTTTTTTTGGGAAATCGCCATAATTTTCTTTGAAATTGTCTGAGGTAAACAAATTGGCAAAAGTTGGAAATACAAGAAATTATAATAAATGTCATATAAATAATTTTATATATTTTGTGGTTGAAATTCTCGGTAGTTAGTACACACAAAAAAAATTTTTCTGATTCAATCACCAAATTAATTGATCCAATTAATTTTTTAATTGAAATGTCTTCAATCACGAAAATGATAGTATCAATCACAGTTTTAATTGGGCATAGAAAAAATTCTTGATTAAAAAATTAATTGATTTTTTCAGCAAATTTCAATTAATGTTTTAATTGATTCAATTAAAAATTTAATTGATGTTGATTGCAAAACTCAATTAATTTATCAATTAAAAAAGGTAACTATTTTTAATTACTTTCTGAATTGGCTTAGAGTTTTTATTTGGATTAACAAATGATTGTTTGAAATACATTTTTAATTAAAAATTTAAAAAAAAATCAGCACTTTTTTTTAACCCTTTCACTACCGATGTCCGCTTTGAAGGACATTCGAAAAAGACACCAAATTCTATTTTTCCACTTAGTTTTGATTTATTTCTCGATGTTATTTTAAAGTAATCTAAATAACCTATAAATATTTTCCATATTGGTGAGGTCCAAAATACATTTTTGTAAACTTCTTTAGAAATAAATGAAAAATACGTAAATTTGAGACAATTTTTCTACTGTATGTTTCTAGTAAATGGACATTCATACCAAAACTATAGCTGACACTTTTTCGGGTTCTTTTTTGTATTTTTGCTCACACTTTGAAGGACATTATAGGCCAAATAGCGGTTATTTTCGTAAGGCCACTTGGTCACAATTCAAGAATCAAAATTTCAAAACAAGCTCATATAGCTCTTGAAGTATTTGAAGTAGGTTTTCAAAATGGCAATTTTTGTTCTACATGCTGTTAGTTCAACTAAAAACAGAAGAAAAATTAAAGTTTTTAACATTAGGTTTATTTCGGTAGTGAAAGGGAATTAGTCTTCCGAATTTGATTAAAAAGTTAATTGTATCAATTAATTTTTTAATTAAAAATTTAAAAAATTTCAATCATTGACTTAATTAACTTAATGTTTCTATCATGATTAAAAAGTTAATTGTATCAATTAATTTATTAATTGAAAAAATTTTAAACTTCAATTAACTTTTTAATTGGAAATATTTTGGTGATATTTTTTTCTGTGTAGCCAATTTATTTGTGGTCATTTATAGCCATAAGTTATTAAGATTATGAATTATAAAAATTTATTTATAATTTATTTCTAACATAAAACGAAAATCTAAAGTCGAAGGGTGCCAAATATATTATACCCTGAACCACTTTGTAGATCTACATTTTCGGAGCGAAATATTATGGGAAATATCTAACTCTAAAGCCATGTTTATACAATTTTTCATTTATCCGGAGATATATGTGTGAGTTAGAGGTATTGGTAAATTTGAGGCATTTTTACAATTTTTACAACTTAACAGTAGCGAGCTATATCCTAATCTGAACTGATTTAAATCAAATATAACACTCTTTGACAATAGTACACTGAACAAATAGTGTCGTGAGGTCAAAGATTTCATGTCCTTAAAAACCCGATTTTGAATTTTCCTTAAACTAGAAGACGCATTTATTTTATATAAAGTTTTTATACCCTGGGCCACACTGAAAAAAATATTGTCCTGAAGTCAAAGATTTCAAGTCATTAAAATACGAATGCAAATTTTGCTTAGCATAGAAGATGCATCTCTCTAATATGAGTTTTTTTCCTTGTCCAAAAGTCTTATCGACTTTTATCAATGAAGTCGTAGTATCCTTATAATTAAGTGATTTCACTTAAAAATTGGTATCATAACATGAAAGAACAAGTATGTAGGGCCGTAAGTTCGGCCAGGACGAAGCTTATGTACCCTCCACCATGGATTGCGTAGAAACTTCTTCTAAACACTGCCATCCACAATCGAATTACTTAAGTTGTGGTAACGCTTGCCGATGGCAAGGTATCGTAAAACCTCTTAACACCGTCTTCTAAATTGTATGTAAGTCCATACGTGGTTATATTTAATCAAAAAAGATCGATCAAATACGTATATAATTCAGTTTGTCAAAATTTTCTATAGACATACAATTTTGACAAAATTTTCTATAGAAATAAAATTTTGACAAAATTTTCTATAGAAATAAAATTTTCACAAAATTTTCTATAGAAATAAAATTTTCACAAAATTTTCTATAGAAATAAAATTTTCACAAAATTTTCTACAGAAAAATAAATTTTAACAAACTTTTCTATAGAAATAAAATTTTAATAAAATTTTCTATAGAAATAAAATTTTGACAAAATTTTCTATAGAAATAAAATTTTCACAAAATTTTCTATAGAAATAAAATTTAGACAAAATTTTCTATAGAAATAAAATTTTCACAAAATTTTCTACAGAAAAATAAATTTTAACAAACTTTTCTATAGAAATAAAATTTTAACAAAATTTTCTATAGAAATAAAATTTTGACAAAATTTTCTATAGAAATAAAATTTTAGCAAAAATTTTCTATAGAAATAAAATTTTAACAAAATTTTCTATAGAAATAGAATGTTGACAAAATTTTCTATAGAAAGAATTTTGACAAAATTTTCTATAGAAATAAAATTTTGGTAAATTGTTTTTGACTCGAGTGGCAATCATGATTATGAACCGATATAGACCAATTTTTGTGTGATTGGTGATCGGCTATATATAACTATAGACCGATATGGAACAATTTTGGTATGGTTGTTAGCGGCCATATACTAACACCAAGTTCCAAATTTGAACTGGATCGGATGAATTTTGCTCCTCCAAGAGGCTCCGGAGGTCAAATCTGGAGAACGTTTTATATGGGGGCTACATATAATTATAGACCGATGTGGATCAATTTTTGCATGGTTGTTAGAGAACATACTAACACCATATACCAAATTTCAGCCGGATCGGATGAAATTTGCTTCTCTCAGAGGCCTTGCAAGCCAAATCGGGGGATCGGTTTATATGGGGGCTATATATAATTATGGACCGATGTGGACCAATTTTTGCATGGTAGTTAGAGACTATATACTAACACCATGTACCAAATTTCAGCCGGATCGGATGAAATTTGCTTCTCTTAGAGGCCTCGCAAGCCAAATCGGGGGATCGGTTTATATGGGGGCTATATATAATTATGGACCGATGTGGACCAATTTTTGCATGGTTGTTAGAGACCCTATAGCAACATCATGTACCAAATTTCAGCCGGATCGGATGAAATTTGCTTCTCTTAGAGGCCTCGCAAGCCAAATCGGGGGTTCGGTTTATATGGAGGCTATATATAATTATGGACCGATGTAGACCAATTTTGGCACGGTTATTAGAGACCATATACCAACACCATGTACCAAATTTCAGCCGGATCGGATGAAATTTGCTTCTCTTAGAGGCCTCGCAAGCCAAATTTGGGGGTCCGTTTATATGGGGGCTATACATAAAAGTAGACCGATATGGCCCATTTGCAATACCATCCGACCTACATCAATAACAACTACTTGTGCCAAGTTTCAAGTCGATAGCTTGTTTCGTTCGGAAGTTAGCGTGATTTCAACAGACGGACGGATGGACGGACGGACATGCTCAGATCGACTCAGAATTTCACCACTTTAAGGGGTCTTAGAGCAATATTTCGATGTGTTACAAACGGAATGATAAAGTTAATATACCCCCCATCCTATGGTGGAGGGTATAAAAAATGTTTGGTCTAAGGGGTCAACTTGATTTTAATAATTCAGAAAAATTCTTTAAATTTAATGAAATTGTCTTTAAGTTATTTGTCTTTTTGCATCTTGACTACAAAGCAAAAAATCGTTGAAATATAGGACATGTTTGTCAACACTTTATTTTAAAGATGTTTTTACTTGAAACATAGCATAATTTCTACTAGAAGTCGAGTCTTAATTTGGAAAATAAAGTTGTCATTAACTCGGGTTTAAAGGATTTTTATAGCATATGAAGAAAAAAAGTTGAAAAAAACGAAAAATTCAAATTTGCTTCCTAGAAGCAAGTACACAAAAACCCAAATTATAATGAGAATTGTGTCTAAAAAGTATCCCTACTTGTATTCTCCGCTTTTTTGGCTCGAAATCAATAACAAAATTTTTAAAGTAAAGACAAAATCTTTGGAACCGGACATGCTTTTTTTTCAGTGCACACTGTGGAACAGGGTGTTATAAGTTAGTGCATATGTTTGCAACACCCAGAAGGAGACGAAATAGACACATGGTGTCTTTGGCAAAAATGCTCAGAGTGGGCTCCTGAGTCGATATAGCCATGTCCGTCTGTCTGTCTATTAACACATTTTTGTGATCAAAGTCTAGGTCGCAGTTTTAGTCCAATCGACTTAAAATTCGGCACATGTATGTGTTTTGGCTCAGAATAGAACCCTATTGATTTTGAAAGAAATCGGTTCAGATTTAGATATAGCTCCCATGTATATATGTCGCCCGATATGGACTTATATGGCCCCAGAAGCCAGAGTTTTACCCTACTTTTACCCTGCGCCACACTGTGGAACAGGGTATTATAAGTTAGTGCATATGTTTGCAACACCCAGAAGGAGACGAGATAGGCACATGGTGTCTTTGGCAGAAATGCTCAGGGTGGGCTCCTGAGTCGATATAGCGATGTCCGTCTGTCCGTGAACATATTTTTGTAATCAAAGTCTAGGTCGCAGTTTTAGTCCAATCGATTTTGGCATAAGTATGTGTTTTGGCTCAGAATAGAACCCTATTGATTTTGGAAGAAATGGGTTCAGATTTAGATATAGCTCCCATATATATATTTCGCCCGATATGGACTTATATGGCCCCAGAAGCCAGAGTTTTACCCTAATTTGCTTAAAATTTTGCACAAGAAGAACAATTAGTGCTATAGTCAAGAGTGCCAAATTTTATTGAAATCGGTTCAGATTTAGATATAGCTCCCATATATATCTTTCGCCCGATTTACACTCATATGACCACAGTTTAAATCTAAAGATTTAAACTGTGGTCAGGAGAATAAGGTGGGTGGTCAAGCAACTCGTACTTTAATTTTTATACCCTACGCCACACGTGGAACAGGGTATTATAAGTTAGTGCATATGTTTGCAACACCCAGAAGGAGACGAGATAGACACATGGTGTCTTTGGCAATAATGCTCAGGGTGGGCTCCTGAGTCGATATAGCGATGTCCGTCTGTCCGTGATCATATTTTTGTAATCAAAGTCTAGGTCGCAGTTTTAGTCCAATCGACTTCAAATTTGGCACAAGTATGTGTTTTGGCTCAGAATACAACCCTATTGATTTTGGAAGACATCGGTTCAGATTTAGATATAGCTCCCATATATATCTTTCTTCCGATATGGACTAATACGGTCCCAGAAGCCAGAGTTTTACCCTAATTTGGTTGAAATTTTGCATTAGGAGTACAATTAGTAGTGTAGTCAAGTGTGTCAAATTTGATTGAAATCGGTTCAGATTTAGATATAGCTCCCATATATATCTTCCGTCCGATTTGCACTCATATGACCAGGGGGCCAAAGTTATACTCCCATTTACGTGAAATTTCGCATAGATAGCAAAAAATCGGTTCAGATTATATATAGCTCCATATATACGTACACCAGAGTTGGGGAAATATGGTAGACCGTTACACATTTTCGACCGATTTTCAATGGAAATTTCCTCCAATTAACTGGATAGCGTTAGCCGATTTAAATTTTAATTCTAGAGATTTTGTAGAAGTAAAAAAATTGTCTCCTTTATATAGCTTCCAGCAAATGTGAAGTAGTTGAGATGGTAACACAAATTGTGGCCTACATAGGGGTGAAGGGTATAATATAGTCGGTCCCGCCCGACTTTAGACTTTACTTACTTGTTTTTTAGTAACATTGTGCTTCATCCCAGGGCATTAGCCGATTTAAATTTTAATTCTACAGATTTTTTAGAAGTACAAAAAATTGTCTCCAAATCGGTTAAGATATAAATATTTGTATATGGGAATATAAACCTTCATGAAGGAGTTGAGATGGTAACACAAATTGTGGTCTACAAATTGGTGAAGGGTATAATATAGTCGGCCCCGACCGACTTTACACTTTTACTTACTTGTTTTAGGTTCTCTTTTGTATTTTTTCCCACACTGACTTTTGGTCACAATACAAGAAACACATTTTTAGAACGAACTCACATAGCTTATGAGGTATTACACTTTTGTGAACTTTATTTTGTTCGTTCGCTTTTGAATGCGATGCAACAAAAACAGTATCAAGATAACGAGCACTGGTACGAAAAACAAAAGATATATTCTTATTTAATTCTTATAAAGTGAGCCACCGTGGTGCAATGGTTAGCATGCCCGCCTTGCATACACAAGGTCGTGGGTTCGATTCCTGCTTCGACCGAACACCAAAAACTTTTCAGCCGTGGATTATAGCACTACTTCTGGTGCAATAGATCAAAGTGTTTTTATAAGTATCTAAAGAATAAAAGGAACTGTCACTGAAATAAATCTGTCAGTTGTCAGATCAGCGGCTTAGAAATGATAACAATCTGAAATTGATTACCAGCCTTACTGTATAGACTGATCTGCACATTTGATGCCTGGTACCATTAGAATTGCTTCCTGGAATTATCCAGAATTCAAAATGTGACGGGTTTTTTTTTTTGATTATGTTAGTTAATATTTAGGAGGTGATTTATAGAGAATATTAATTTGATGTTCCAGGTTTATTTGTTGTGCATTTAGTTAGGCCTTTTTGGAATGTAACTGTTACCCGTATTTAGTATCTTTTTGTATGGTCTACAGCTCAACCCTAACGATTCACATGTCGGCGGAGTTCAGTGTAATTTTTATACCCTCCACCATAGGATGGGGGGTATATTAACTTTGTCATTCCGTTTGTAACACATCGAAATATTGCTCTAAGACCACATAAAGTATATATATTCTGGGTCCGGGTGAAATGAAATCACGCTAGCTTCCGAACGAAATAAGCTATCGACTTGAAACTTGGCACAAGTAGTTGTTATTGATGTAGGTCGGATGGTATTGCAAATGGGCCACTTTTATGTATAGCCCCCATATAAACCGATCCCCCGATTTGGCTTGCGGAGCCTCTAAGAGAAACAAATTTCATCCGATCCGGCTGAAATTTGGTACGTGGTGTTAGTATATGGCCTCTAACAACCATGCAAAAATTGGTCCACATCGGTCCATAATTATATATAGCCCCCATATAAACCGATCCCCCGATTTGGCTTGCAGAGCCTCTAAGAGAAACAATTTTCATCCGATCCGGCTGAAATTTGGTACATGGTGTTAGTATATGGTCTCTAACAACCATGCAAAAATTGTTCCATATCGGTCCATAATTATATATAGCCCCCATATAAACCGACCACCAGATTTGACCTCCGGAGCACCTTGGAAGAGCAAAATTCTTCCCATTCGGTTGAAATTTGGTACGTGATGTTAGTATAGGGTATCCAACAACCATGCAGGAATTGGTTCCTATCAGTCCATAATAATATATAGGCCCCAAATAAACCGATCCCCAGATTTGACCTCCGATGCCTTTTGGAGAAGCAAAATTCATCCGATCTGGTTGAAATTTGGTACGTGGTGGTAGTATATGATATTTAACAACCATGTGAGTTGAAATTTGTGGATGACAGTCTATCGTAGAAGTTTCTACGCAATCGATGGTGGAGGGTACATAAGATTCGGCCTGGCCGAACTTACGGCCGTATACACTTGTTTGAATTTAACTGTTACCCGTATTTTGTATCTTTTTGTATGGTCTACAGCCCAACCCTAACGATTCACATGTCGGCGGAGTTCAGTGTAATTTTTACTTGTTTAAGTTTACACCATGCTTATGGGATTTTGTTCAAATAATCATTCTATAGTTTCAACTTTTACAACTACCTTGCCAATTATTCTGAAAAGACTAAACAAACACTTGGCCTTTCCGTTTGAAGAAAAAAAAAAACAACAGATATTCAATTTATTTTTATTTACTAACAACAAATAAAATATCTCGAAAATAAATGTGGTATTTCTAATTAAATATTCCTATGATTTCGATTATTCCAGCAAAACATTTTGTTTCCTTAACTCTCAAGATTTCCCTTTTGGTTTTCCGTGAGCCTAGGCTTTAGAGACAAACATAAATATTTACTTGGTTACTTTGTGGGGAATTTGTTTTCTTGATTCCATCTTTCTATGATTCCATGAACAAGTTTAGTTCATAGAAGGATTTCACATAGCTTTTCGTATGTAAGATTTTACAATAGAAAAACCAAACAAACAAACATTGATGTTGTGTTTGACCTGAGAAATTGTTGAAATGGCAATTGAATCACACTTCTTGTTAAATGCTCACTCTTTAGTTTATTCCCCTAGGTAGGAAAAGTTTACATAGAACTCTTTTCAAGCATACAAAAATAGAGAAAGAGGGTTGTGAGAATAAGACAGAAAATGAGAAAATAAAAGCTTTAGTTTGAAAAAAATACATGAAGCCATTTGAGACAAACTCATATTTACTTTCTCCTTTTCTCTTTTTTTAAAACTCTGTAATTTTCTCTCTTCACATATATGTGCAAATACGAGAGATTTACTGCCTTTCTTTTATTTTTTAACATGAAGTTTTTCTCTTATTCATTTAGATTCTCTTTGTTTGACTTTTTATGAGAGAGTTGTTTGACTTTTTATGTTGTGAAAGTATATTACTCTTCGAAAATGTTTGTTTTTTAATGTATAACATGTTGTTGCAATAAAAATTTATTCAACATATATACACACTCACACTTTAAATAAATCCAAAAATGCAACATAAGGGTCAACTGACTAACTCTCTTACTATAGTCATACCTTAACACTATACCATACAAAAACAAATGCATATATACTCATACTCACACTCAAATTGTTTACCCATTTAAGGTGTAATATAAAGTGGGCAGTAACAAAACAACCCAGCATGCCAACATATCAGCATTCATACAAAGCACACAACATACACACGCACTCACATACACACGATACACTGGAGTATCGTATATTTCGAGAGTAGAGTAGTGTAACACAGTGAGTGAGTGAGCGAGCGAGTTTAGTATTTTTGCTTTGCTCTAGGCCATAATATTTGTATGCCACAGCAGTAGTTGTGAATTGCGATGATAATTACGAAAAGGTAACAGTTTAGCATTGCAAAGCATTTTGTTAATGCACATACATGCTAAATGACTATAGTCACTGGTAATGGTAACGTTGTGGATGAGAATGAGGATGATGATAACGGTCTGTTTTCAACTGACTTCCTCTTAATGGATATTTTTAAAAATATGGCACAACAAACTCAAAAACACACACTCACACACACATACAGACACTCACACACACTCAACAACCCAAGTACTTACACATATAGATTCACACATCCGCTTGAATCACCATGGCCACCTTACACACCAGCAGTCATGTTGTGCCACTGTCTCTTTGGCCAACCAACAGGAAACAATAGTTCAACATTAAATTAAGCTTATACCCATAGTGAAAACATCCATACACATACACACACACAGCAACACACACACTTACCGACATAAATATGCTTGCATGTACTCTCTTGAACAGGATATGGAACAATACAGAAATGTAAACAACAAACCGTAATGTTATACTGGCATAAGAATGTATGTACACATACTCACACACTCACTCCCATAATACCTATGCCCATCTGCCATATACAAGTATACAATTACAAAAACAATGTAAATAACAATAACAACAAGAACAGTAAACAGGCAAGCAAGCGAACCAACAGTAAATGTAATTGCACAACGAGTGTATTTGGCTGGCTCGATGGCTAAATGCTAGTAGTATGAATGCATATTTCTTCGTCTAAATATAAACGGTGTGTGTATGTGTGCCTGTGTGTGTGTGTAAATGAGTAAGACTAGGAATATGAGTAAAAATCGTTGTTTAATATGAGACCCTTCTGTTTTATTGTTTGCATTTGACTCTGTATGCATTGGAGAGTGGGCCCAAAACATTAACTCTGCACTATTTTGCTCAGCTCAACAGAAATTTACAATTCTATTCATTGTACGGTGGAGTAACATTTCAATAAATGGGAAATAATATTTGAAGAATGAAATAATTATATTATCATTTGAATAGGAGGAAGAAATGATTATTAGAGGAATCTTATATGAATAGAGGAATTCGCTATACCCTCCATAAGAGTATCATTCAGTTCACTGAAGAAAACATTGCGGTAAATATCCCTAAAACACAAATGTCACTTTGAACTCCATAAACTATTCATTTTGAAGGCATTTTGTCCTTAGGGTTTGGTGATAGAAAAAAAACTTTAACAAAATAATCTATAAAAATAAAATGTTGATAAATTCTTTTTAAATAATTTTCTATAGAAATAACATTTTCAAAAAATTTTCTATAAAAATAAAATTTTGACAAAATTTTATATAGAAATAAAAATTTGACAAAAGTTTCTATAGAAATAAAATTTTGACAAATTTTTCTATAGAAATAAAAATTTGGACAGCATTTTCTCTACAAATAAAATTTTCTATAGAAATAAAATTTTGACAAAATTTTCTATAGAAATAAAATTTTTACAAAATTTTCTATAGAAATAAAATTTTGAGAAAATTTTTTATAGAAATAAAATTTTGAGAAAATTTTCTATAGAAATAAAATTTTTATTGTTGTTTCTTTTTTTGATCTCAGCTTAAAGCCATGCATTGACTAAACTACAAGTGTAGCTTAACCAACAGAGGAAAAGTATGCTTGTCAAATTTATTTGGGCAAAGCCCTATAGACTGCAAGATGGTTGGATGTACAGCTGTTTCGGAATTACCACATTCCTCATCAGCATCCTCTACTTGCAGCAAAACTATCAACCAATTATCAGAATAAATTCGGGTAATTCACTCAACCCAACGTGAACTACACTTGAACCTCCCGAAAAAGGGTTTGATAGTCGGCTACTGCCTAAACAAATTTGCCAAAATTTTCTATAGAAATAAAATGTTGACAAAATTTTGAGAATATTGAGAATATTTTCTCTAGAAATAAAATTTTGACAAAATTTTCTATAGAAATAAAATGTTGACAAAATTTACTATAAAAATTAAATTTTGATAAAATATTAAACAGAAATAAAATTTTGACAAAATTTTCTATAGAAATAAAATTTTGACGGTGACTTGCAGAACGAACAGCATCACACGAACTTACATACAAAATCTCAGAAGATGGTTAGTGGCACTAACCGAAATATTGGAAATAAATATTAAAACAAATCAATAATCGATTGTTTTTATGACCCCAAGCCGAACAAAATTAATAATCAGAATAATAAACATAAAATAGGTCAACAACACTCACAAATATTAAAAAAAAAAGAAATAAATTTTTGACAAAACTTTTTATAGAAATAAAATTTTGAAAAAATTTTCTATAGAAATAAAATTTTGACAAAATTTTCCATAGAAATAAAAATTTGACAAAATTTTCTACAGAAATAAAATTTTGAGAAAATTTTCTGTGGAAATAAAAGTTTGAAAAAAGTTTTCTATAGAAATAAAATCTTGAGAAAATTTTCTGTAGAAATAAAATTTTGATAAAATTTTCTAGAGAACGTGTTGAGAAAATTTACTATAGAAATTGAATTTTGACAAAATTTTCTATAGAAATAAAAATTTGCCTAAATTTTGTATAGAAATAAAATTTTGATAAAATTTTCTATAGAAATAAAATTTTGGCAAAATTTTTTACAGAAATAAAATGTTGACAAAATTTTCTATAGAAATAAAATCTTGACAAAATTTTCTATAGAAATAAAATTTGTACAAAATTTTCTATAGAAATAAAATTTTGAGAAAATTTTTTACAGAAATAAAATTTTAAGAAAATTTTCTACAGAAATAAAATTTTAACAAAATTTTCTACAAAAATAAAATTTTGACAAAATTTTCTACAGAAATAAAATTTTGACAAAATTATCTATAAAAATAAAATTTTCTATAGAAATTTTAAATGAGAAAATTTTCTATAGAAATTGAATTTTGACAAAATTTTCTATAGAAATAAAAATTTGCCTAAATTTTGTATAGAAATAAAATTTTGATAAAATTTTCTATAGAAATAAAATGTTGGCAACATTTTTTACAGAAATAAAATGTTGACAATTTTTTCTATAGAAATAAAATGTTGACAAAATTTTCTATAGAAATAAAATTTGTACAAAATTTTCTATAGAAATAAAATCTTGACAAAATTTTCTATAGAAATAAAATTTGTAGTAAATTTTGAATAGAAATAAAATTTTGAGAAATTTTAAGAAAATTTTCGACAGAAATAAAATTTTAACAAAATTTTCTACAGAAATAAAATTTTGACAAAATTTTCTACAGAAATAAAATTTTGACAAAATTATCTATAAAAATAAAATTTTCTATAGAAATAAAATTTTGACAAAATCTTCTATAGAAATTAAATTTTGACAAAGTTTTCATAGACGTTAAATTTTGAAGAGAAAATTTTTAAAAATTTGCTGAAAAAAAGAAAATTTTATTTAGAAATAAAATTTGGGCAAATATTTCCGCAAAAATAAAATTATTACTAAATTTTTTAAAAAGGCAATATCTTTAAAAATTTTAATTTTGTTTGTTGGTCATTCTACCAAAGTCTACTTTGGGTAAATCCTCGCTTTTAGTAGAACTAACAACTTTCTCGTGTTGATGAAACCTAAAAATATTTAAAGTTTCGACACATTAATACACCCAAATAAATTGTCGCTTTTAGGAGTGATCATAAAATAATAAATAAACCAATAAAACATTTCATTCGAAGAAGCAATTTTTTATAAAAACCACAAAAAACCGTAAATTATTTTTATACCCTCCACCATAGGAAGGGGGTATATTAACTTTGTCATTCCGTTTGTAACACATCGAAATATTGCCCTAAGACCCCATAAAGTATATATATTCTGGGTCGTGGTGAAATTCTGAGTCAATCTGAGCATGTCCGTCCGTCCGTCTGTTGAAATCACGCTAAATTCCGAACGAAACAAGCTATCGACTTGAAACTTGGCACAAGTAGTTGTTAGTGATGTAGGTCGGATGGTATTGTAAATGGGCGATATCGGTCCACTTTTACGTATAGCCACCATATAAACGGACCCCCCAATTTTGCTTGCAGACCCTCTAAGAGAAGCAAATTTCATCCGATCCGGCTGAAATTTGGTACATGGTGTTAATATATGGTCTCTAACAACCATGCAAAAATTGGTCCACATCGGTCCATAATTATATATAGCCCCCATCATTAGCGTAGCTAGACAATTTTCCTAGGGGGGGGGGCTATATCCCCCCTAGCTAAACATTTATAGACTGAACTTATAGGTTCAATTAATGTTTTATTTCATAAAATTGAATAAAAAATTAGACATCAAAATAACTCGACAATTAATTTATAATAAAGCAACTAAAAGTAGTTCCACACTTTCCCCAGCAAAAAAATTGTGAGTTGTTCTAGAGGCACAACTTTAAAAGATCTTCCAAAAATGTCCTCAATTACTTTAACTACACAGGAATTTTTTAACTTCATTTTTTTCATATTTTAATGTGTAATTTTTTGTTTTCTTTTTTTTCAAATAGTTAAAAAAAAGAGTACAAATAAATAAATTGGTACAAATTATTCAAATTTTGCCACAAAACTGCTAAATCCATTATAGAAAAATTGATAATTTTGGAAATTATTCGAGGAAAAACGTTTCAAGCAAGCGTCAGAATGCATTAAAAATCATAAAAACAATATAAAAATTATTTATTTGGGAAAATATCACAAAATTTTTTTATTCACATGCAAAACACTGAATTCGGATCTCACCTTAAGAAGTGATGCAAATTCATTGCAACGGCTGTTGAAACGGTGGACATTTGTCCTATGACAAGCTCATATTACATTCATTGCTTCTCCGCCAATTTTGCACCACTTCTAGACCCAAAAAGAACATTTTCACTACTTTTTGACAACGCTTTTTCGCAGCATTATTAAGATATTAATTTGTGAAAGAATAGTTTTAATATCAATTACTATTTTTTTAATTAAATTGACTAAACTAAATCAATCATAAGTTCAACCACAGCTTTATTTCATAAATATCTGATTTCAAACATTGCCATCGGCAACTGCTACCACAACCCAAGTAATTCGATTGTTCATGAAAGTCTTTAGCGGAACTTTGTGCGATTGTAAAGGGTGATTTGTTAAGAGCTTGATAACTTTTTAAAAAAAAAACGCATAAAATTTGCAAAATCTCATCGGTTCTTTATTTGAAACGTTAGATTGATCCATGACATTTACTTTTTGAAGATAATTTCATTTAAATGTTGACCGCGGCTGCGTCTTAGGTGGTCCATTCGGAAAGTCCAATTTTGGGCAACTTTTTCGAGCATTTCGGCCGGAATAGCCCGAATTTCTTTGGAAATGTTGTCTTCCAAAGCTGGAATAGTTGCTGGCTTATTTCTGTAGACTTTAGACTTGACGTAGCCTTGAACGATAGCGATCGCCATTCACCGTAACGTTGCGTCCAACAGCATCTTTGAAAAAATACGGTCCAATGATTCCACCAGCGTACAAACCACACCAAACAGTGCATTTTTTGGGATGCATGGGCAGTTCTTGAACGGCTTCTGGTTGCTCTTCACTCCAAATGCGGCAATTTTGCTTATTTACGTAGCCATTCAACCAGAAATGAGCCTCATCGCTGAACAAAATTTGTCGATAAAAAAGCGGATTTTCTGCCAACTTTTCTAGGGCCCATTCACTGAAAATTCGACGTTGTGGCAGATCGTAAGTCTATTCATGATGAAATGTCAAAGCATACTGAGCATCTTTCTCTTTGACACCATGTCTGAAATCCCACGTGATCTGTCAAACACTAATGCATGAAAATCCTAACCTCAAAAGAATCACCCTTTATATACTTGTTTAATTTTTATAAAAATTAAAAAAAAAAAACTATTGACATTTATTGAAAAATGGAAAATCATAAATAGAGTTTCAAATTCTGGGGGGGGGCTAAAATTTTTCTGGGGGGGTCTAAGCCCCCTCCCCAGAGGCCTTCCTACGCTTATGGCCCCCATATAAACCGATCTCCCGATTTGGCTTTCGGAGCATCTAAGAGAAGCAAATTTCATCCAAGCAAATTTCAAAAATTGGTCCACATTGGTCCATAATTATATATAGCCCCCATATAAACCGATCCCCAGATTTGGCTTGCGGAGCCTCTAAAAGAAGAAAATTTCATCCGATCCGGCTGAAATCTGGTACATTTTGTTAGTATATGACTCTAACAAAAATGCAAAAATTGGTCCACATCGGTCAATAATTATATAAAGCCCCCATATAAACCGATCCCCCGATTTGGCTTTCGGAGCCTCCAAGAGAAGCAAATTTCATCCGATCCGGCTGAAATTTGGTACATGATGTTAGTAATGGTCTCTAACAACCATGCAAAAATTGGTCCACATCGGTCCACAATTATATATAGCCCCATATAAACCGGGCTTGCGGAGCCCCTAAGAGAAGCAAATTTCATCCGAGCCGGCTGAAATATGGAACGTGGAGTTAGTATATGGTCTCTAATGACCATCCAAAAATTGGTCCACATCGGTGCATAATATATATAGCCCCCATGTAAACCGATCCCCAGATTTGACCTCCGGAGCCTCTTGTAAGACCAAAATTCATCTGATTCAGTTGATATTTGGTACGTGGCCTCAAACACCCATGCAAACATTGTTCGAAATCGGTCCATAATTATATATATCCCCCATATAAACCGATTCCCAGATTTGACCTCCGGAGCCCCTTGGAAGAGCAAAATTCATCCGATTCGGTTGAAATTTGGTACGTGATGTTAGTATATGGTATCCAACAACCATGCAGGAATTGGTTGATATCAGTCCATAATTATATATAACCCCCTTATAAACCGATCCCCAGATTTGACCTCCGGTGCCTTTTGGAGAAGCAAAATTCATACGACCTGGTTGAAATTTGTTACGTAGTGGTAGTATATGCTATTTAACAACCATGCCACAAGTGGTCCATATCAGTCATATATAGCCTCCATATAAATCGATCCCGAGATTTGGTTTTGGAGCCTGTTGGAGGAGCAAATTTCATCCGAGTCAGTTGAAATTTGGTACATTGTACTAGTATATGGCCGTTAACAACCATGCCTAACTAGGTCCATATCGGTCTAAAGTTATATATAGCCCTCAGATAAATCGATCCCCAATCACACAAAAATTTGTCCATATCAATAATTGTATATAGCCCCTATATAAGCGACCCCCATATTTCAATTTTGTCTCCCTACGTACCGTGCAAAAGTCCATATCGATTCGTAATTATTTGTAGACTTACCTATACATACCTTTTTGGTCTAATATATACCACGTATTGACTAGCTCACAATTTAAAAAACGATTTCAGATACCACAACCCAATTAATTCGATTGTGGATGACAGTCTTTCGTAGAAGTTTCTACGCAATCCATGGTGGAGGGTACATAAGATTCGGCCTGGCCGACCTTACGGCCATATATACTTGTTTCAGTGTAAATTCTAGTAAACGGCTTCTGTCGAGATTTCAGCCATATTGAAGTCGTATTTTTAATTTGTACTGAAAATGGAAATAATGAATTTTAATAACTTCAAATGGTAACGCAATGATTGTCTGCAGAATGGTGTAGGATAAATACTTGTATCTTTGGCCTGCCCGACTTTAAATTTTTCTTACTTTTAATTTGCTCCCACTGTTCGATACATGCATACCTACGTTTTCTACAGAGTACTTGTACCCCATGTGTAAAAGTTTGGAAAGGTGGATTTGTGTGTTATTGCTGTAGCTGTAGTCGTACTTCTACTGTTGTTTTTTCGTCATCTTCTTGTATGTATATAAATTGTTGTTGTGTGGCCATGTTTGGTATAGTTTATGTTGTTTTTTTTTATCCTGATATTTTCTTTGCTCTTAAATAAATCATCATAAATTATAATAATTATAGACATACGTACACATATGTTTATGGTGTTGTTGTTGTGTTTTTTTCGCTTGCTTAGAGAGAATATGAGAATATATGAATTTTTGTTTCTTTGGGTGCAAGTAAAGGCAATGTTAGAGTACTTCATATATGGGTGGTTGAGAGTGTGTGCTTGTATGTGTGTGATGTAAACATTTACACATTTTTGTTTGCGTAGACAAACACACCTACCTATTAAAACATATGTGTATAAGAACATTTTAATTCACATCTATGCTCAGTACTCGTACTGTGTTCACAGTCATATTTGGGTATGACTGCTAGCATAATCGTCAGCCATCCAGCCATCTATCCATCCATCCAGCCAACTAACCAAATAAGCATCATTCAACTCAGGCATTCAAACATCTATTCATCCATCCATGCATATATACCTGTGTGTGAATGTATGTGAGTGAGCATATTATATTGTGTAGCTTTTATATTTTTAGAAAAAAAAAGAAAAAACAATAACAACTACTACAACAACAAAAAACCGTAGATATATACACTCAAATAATATATGACAACATGCATAGCTATAAAAGGAAATGAAAATCATATTATCATATATTACAGGTGTAGCATAAATATGTTTCTATATGTGTGTATGTGTGCAACAGCCATTTGTCATCGCTCTAGCACTCCAGATAATTTCCATAAGACTTGCTCTCTTTCCCCGCTTCCCATCCCCTTTGTTACAATTAGAGTTGAAAGTATTGCAACAGCTCACTTTGTTTCAATTGCAATTATTCATTTTAAATTGTTTTGTTATGAAAATAAAAAGAAAAAACATATGTATATAAATGTGCGTGTGTGTATATATATACAGTGGCGCGTATATATGAATACATACTAAGAAACTTTAATTTAATAGTGCTTTTTAAAGAAATAAAAATAAAATAAAATTATTTCGGAAAGTTTTATTGCATTTAAATTTTTTTCAGTACAATAACATTTGAAGAAAACAAAAAGAAATTTAGTTATATTTAATATCATAAGATAAGATGAATTAAAAACTATAATAAAATACAAAGTTTCCACTTTGCACTTTTGTGAAAGATGTATACACTACACCACTCTGTGGAATAGAGTATTATAGGTTAGTGCATATATTTGCAACACCCAGAAGGAGACGAGGTAGACACCTACAGTGTTTCGCTATATTGGCCACTCGTACCAAAAATAAATTATTTTAAAAATTAAAAATTAAAAAAAAATAATTCATTTTAAAAATTATAAAATTTTATCAAAAATCTATTAAACTAAAAAAATATTTTAGTTCTATAGAAATTTTGTCAAAATTTTATTTCTATAGAAAATTTTGTCAAAATTTTATTTCAATAGAAATTTTGTTAAAATTTTATTTCTATAGAAATTTTGTCAAAATTTTATTTCTATAGAAAATTTTGTCAAAATTATATTTATATAGATAATTTTGTCAAAAGTACATATCTTTGGAAAATTTTGTCAAAAAAATATAAGATATTATTTTTACATAAAAGAGTTTGATTCCTATAAAAAATGTTCCTAAAATTTTATTTATATAGACATTTTTTTATAGAAAATGTTGTTAGAATTTTATTTTTATAGAAAATTTTGTCAAAATTTTATTCCTATAGAGAACTCTATCAAAATTTTATTTCTATAAAGAATTTTGCCAAAAAAAAAAATGATTTCTATAAAAAAATTTTGTCAAAGTTTTATTTCTTTAAAAAATTCTGTCAAAATTTTATTTTTATAGAAAATTTTCTCAAAATTTTATTTCTATAGAAAACCTTTTCAAATTTTATATTTCTATAGAAAATCTTCTCAAATTTGATATTTCTATAGAAATTTTTTTAAAATTTAATTTCTATTGAAAATTTTGTCAAAAATTTTTTTATTGCAAATTTTGTCAAAACTGTATTTGAAAATTTTGTCAAAATTCTATTCCTATAGAATTTTTTTTTTTAAAATTCTGTCAAGATTTTATTTTTATAGAAAATTTTCTCAAAATTTTATTTCTATAGAAAACTTTTTCAAATTTGATATTTCTATAGAAAATTTTCTCAAATTTGATATTTCTACAGAAAATCTTCTCAAATTTGACATTTCTATAGTAATTTTTTTAAAATTTAATTTCTATTGAAAATTTTGCCAAAAATTTTTTTTATAGCAAATTTTGTCAAAACTGTATTTGAAAATTTTGTCAAAATTCTATTCCTATAGGAAATTTTTCTAAATTTTTTTTTAAAATTCTGTCAAAATATTATTTTTATAGAAAATTTTCTCAAAATTTTATTTCTATAGAAAACTTTTTCAAATTTTATATTTCTATAGAAAATTTTCTCAAATTTGCTATTTCTATAGAATTTTTTTTAAATTTAATTTCTATTGAAAATTTTGTCAAAATTTTATTTCTATAGCAAACTGTATTTGAAAATTTGGTCAAAATTCTATTCCTATAGAAAATTTTACTTAAAATTTTTATTTGTATAGAAAATTATGTCAAAGTATTATTTATGGGGTCAAAAATTTATTCCTATAGAAAATTTTACTAAAAATGTTATTTCTATGAAAAATTGAAAATCTACGACAAAAATATTTGAAGAAAATTTTACAAAAAATCTACCAAATTAAAAATAATATTTTATTTCTATAGAAAATTATGCCAATTATTGTATTTATATAGAAAATTTTGTCAAAATTTTATTTCTATGGCAAATTTTGTCACAATTATAATTAAATAGACAATTTTGTCAAAAGTTCATTTCCATAAAAAAAATGTTAAACGAACAATTAAATCTTACTTTTATATAAAATATTTGTATTCCTATTAATAATTTACTCAAAATTTTATTTCTGTAGAAAATGTTGTCAAAATTTTATTTCTATATAAAAATGGCGTCAAAATTTTATTTCTATGAAAAATTTAAAATCTACGACCAAAATTTGAAGAAAATTTTACCAAAAATCTAACAAATTAAAACAAGTATATATGGCCGTAAGTTCGACCAGGCCGAATCTTATGTACCCTCCACCATGGATTGCGTAGAAACTTCTACGAAAGACTGTCATCCACAATCGAATTACTTGGGTTGTGGTATCTAAATTGTGAGTTAGTCCATACGTGGTATATATTAGACAAAAAAGGTATGTGTAGGTAAGTCTACAAATAATTACGAATCGATATGGACTTTTGCACGGTACGTAGGGAGCCAGAATTAAAATATGGGAGTAGCTTATATGGGGGCTATATAAAATTATGAACTTGATATGGACCAATTTTTGTGTGATTGGGGATTGATTTATCTGAGGGCTTTTTATAACTAAAGACCGGTATGGACCTAGTTAGGCATGGTTGTTAACGGCCATATACTAGCATAATGTACCAAATTTCAACTGACTCGGATGAAATTTGCTCCTCCAAGAGGCTCCAAAACCAAATCTCGGGATTGGTTTATATGGGGGCTATATATGATTATGGACTGATATGGACCAATTCATGTATGGTTATTAAATATTATATACTTCCACCACGTACCAAATTTCAACCAGATCGGATGAAATTTGCTTCTCCAAAAGGCACCGGAGTTCAAATCTGGGGATCGTTTTATATGGGGGCTATATATAATTATGGACTGATATGAACCAATTCATGCATGGTTTTGGATACCATATACTAACATCACGAACCAAATTTCAACCGAATCGGATGAATTTTGCATGGTTGTTGGATACCATATATTAACACCACGTACCAAATATCAACTGAATCAAGAGGCTCCGGAGGTCAAATCTGGTGATCGGTTTATATGGGGCTATATATAATTATGCACCGATGTGGAGCAATTTTAGCATGGTCGTTATAGACCATATATTAACACCATGTACCAAATTTCAGCCGGATCGGATGAAATTTGCTTCTCTTAGGGGCTCCGCAAGCCAAATCTGGGGTTCGGTTTTTACGGGGCTATATATAATTCTGGACCAATTTTTGCATGGTTGTTAGAGACCATATACTTACACCGTGTACCAAATTTCAACCGGATCGGATGAAATTTGCTTCTCTTAGAGGCTCTGCATATATATATATATATATATATATATATATATATATATATATATATATATATATATATATATATATATATATATATATATATATATATATATATATATATATATATATATATATATATATATATATATATATATATATATATATATATATATATATATATATATATATATATATATATATATATATATATATATATATATATATATATATATATATATATATATATATATATATATATATATATATATATATATATATATATATATATATATATATATATATATATATATATATATATATATATATATATATATATATATATATATATATATATATATATATATATATATATATATATATATATATATATATATATATATATATATATATATATATATATATATATATATATACATATATATATATATACTTTATGGGGTCTTAGAGCAATATTTCGATGTGTTACAAACGGAATGACAAAGTTAATATATCCCCATCCTATGGTGAAGGGTATAAAAAGTATATATTTTATTTTGATGGTGGCAAAGGAAAAGAGAAAAGTTTGTATGGATTTATTTCGGCATAAGCCGGCTATCATAAACCTTTTTTCGGAAGGTTCAAGTGTGGTTCACCTTGGGTTTTGTGAACTGCCTGAATTTATTCTGATAATTGGTTGATAGTTTTGCTGCAAGTAGAGGATGCTGATGAGGAATGTGGCAATTCCGAAACGTGCGTCCATCCAACCATCTTGCAGTCTATAGGGCTTTGCACAAATAAATTTGACAAACATTTAGTCAACACAATGGTTTTAAAGCTGAGATCAACACAGCAAATATATTTTATTTCTATAGAAGATTATGCCAAATTATATTTCTATAGAAAATTTTGTCAAAATTTTATATCTATAGAAAATTTTGTCACAATTATCTTTATATAGACAATTTTGTCAAAAGTTTATTTCCATAAAAAAATTTTGTCAAACGAACTATTAAATCTTATTTTTATATAAAATATTTTTATTCATATTAATAATTTACTCAAAATTTTATTTCTATAGAAAATTTTGTCAAAATGTTATTTCTGTAGAAAAATTTATTTCTATAGAAGATTATTTCAAAATTTAATTTTTATATGAAAATGTCGTAAAAATTTTATTTAAAAAATTTAAAATCTACGAAAACCTCAAGAATTTCATCAATCTACCAAACTATAAAAAATCTACCATTTTTGGTGGAATTCTACTATGTGTGGCGACCGTGTCACGGTTGCCACTCGAGCCAAAGATAATTTACCAAAATTTGGAAAAAAAAATTGCCAAAAAACGGAAATTTTGTCCAAATTTTATTTCTATAGAATATATTTTGTTAAAATTTTATTTTCTGGTAGAATAACTATAATTAACTATAAGGTCAAACGATTTTATTTAAAAGGTTCATCCACTTTTGAATAAGGCAAACATTTTTATATCAGAGAAATGTGTCTTTTATGCATAGCAAATTTCGAATGCATATTTTAAGGACATAAAATCTTTGGCCCCACGACAATATTGTTTTCCGTGCACTTTGCATATTTGGGGTATTGATATGTGATTTTTGCTCATTTCCGGTGATAACAGTTTAACAAAAATATTAAACTTTCAATAGTGAATACATAGACTTTCATTAGCCTAATACATCGGGCTGCCACATAACCTAACCTAACCTAGACTTTCATTTACAAAATTCTCCACAATATCCAATTTTCATCGAATATTAAGAAACTCCTTTTTCGCTTCCTTGATTAATATCCTAATTCATAAATTGCTTTGAAAACATGGTACAATTTAATAACAATTATATATTTTCTTAAGCGTTTTAAAGTAATATTTGGTACATATGTATCTGCAAGTGGTCGCCACTGTATGCAAACACATACATTTGTACAAATATTTTAACAGTGATGTTATATTCTAAACAATATATTGTTTTGGGGGTATTGTTTAAGGCATGACCCATGTCAAAAGATAATATTCAATTATTGTAGAATTCTTGAATTGGGGACAATAACAGTTTGGTATTGTAAGAATAGAGATTGTAAGAAAACAATTAAAAGCAAAATGGTTTCAAGTATTCAATTGTAAATGAAAGAATATACAAAAATGAATGGATAAATTTATTTTGTAAAACTAATATATGTATATTAGTTTAAAATGTTATTTCTAAAGCGGACATTAGACGGTCGGATAAACACTCCGACAGAGGTTCGTCTATTTGTTGTGTGTTCGTTCAAGTTTTGCCCTTACACTGCACGAACATATGTGATGACAACATGAAAAAATAAGAAGAAGCATAAACAAACAATGAAGTTGTACGAAGATTTATGGGTGAAACCATTTTTTACTGAAAAAATGGAAGAAAATAATAAAAAAAAATCCTGGTATATGTGTCAAAACAATAATTCCTGAAGTAATCCAAATTTAATATATTACAAAGTACTTGATGAATTTAAAATACTTGTCGCCTGGTTTCCCATTGATTGGAAGTGGATATTTTCCACGTTTTTGCCACAATACTGGTTTAGATTTATATATTTCTTTAATTTTCAACCAGAATTGGCGATCCATCATTAATTTCATTGCAGAAATGCCCTTTTGTTAATGTAAAAATAAATTTGTCTTTGATAATGTTTGTCGAACATCCCCTTACACTCAATGATTTGTACCACCCAACCAGAAAAAATCAAAGTTGTTTTGATTTTATGCCAACACGTCCCCGCGACAGCCGAACACGACCTTATACAATCAGATTTGTCGCCGCAACGTGTCGTCGCAGGGTTTATCCGACCGTATAAGGTGCCCTTAACATTTTATACATCATGTCTTGAATTGAAAATACGTAAATAGCGATGAAAGTGTGACCAGTCTTTAAGTATTTAGGAAAATCTTTTATATCAAAGGTCACAAAGGGCAATGATACACCAAACAAACGATTTAGTCACATACTGGAGAGCTCTACTTGTGGTTTTCCAGCCAAATTTGAATTCATTAATGAAATAAATCAAATTTAAAATAATAAAATGATCACTCACTGGATTAAGTATATCAGCTGTCAGACGAACAGTTTGATAACAACTTGAAATTGGTTGCAATACATATCAGTCACCCTGTAATTCCAAACCAATATGGGTTAATTTTTACATGGTAGTGAGGAGTCATTGACATCGTACATAAAGATTCAGCCAGATCGAATGAAATTTCTTCTTCCCTAAGGCATAAGAAATTAAATCTGGGGAATGTTTCTTCTGAGGGCCTCAGAATAATTTAAACCAATAACGACCAATTTTTTTTGATGGTTATTGAAGGACATAAACTGACTTCAATCCGATATGGATCATGATTTGCATAATTATTAAAGAACTTAATCTGATATCGCGTACCAAATTTAACCAGATCGAATGAAATTTGCTCGTTCAGAAGGATACGGAAGGAAATAAAATTTGGGAAGGGTATTGTAAGGGAGCTATATATAAATACGGATCGATCTGGACCAATATTTGGTTGGCTATTAGCAGACATATACACACATTAGGGTCAACTGAAACCACTATCTATTGTAAAGGGTGATACGGTCAAAATTTGGTCAATATAAACTTGACGTATTTCTTTCAATTTTGCATTTAAAAAACCTGAACACCCCTTATTTTGTAGGTGTGTGTGTGTGTAGAATGCTGCTCCTATTTTGATTTTGGAATTCACTCTTCAGTTGTCAAAACGCCGCGTATCAAAATTTTGCTCGCGCATCGCGAAAATCCGAGCTACTCGCATGCAAAGCTGGCAAAATCGCTAAAAGTTGCCAAATCAACCGTTACAAATGCAATTAAAGTGTTTGGGGAACGTTTGTCGACAGCCAGGAAGTCTGGATCGGGGGGAAATCGAAAACCGGAAGCCGCTGAGACGACAAAGAGAGTTGCCGGTAGTTTCAAGCGAAACCCTAACCTCTCTCTCCGAGATACCGCAAATAAGCTGGGTGTATCGTCTACAACCGCGCATCGAGCCAAAAAACGAGCCGGAATATCGACTTACAAGAAGGTAGGGACTCCAAATCGCGATGATAAACAAAATACGACGGCCAAAGCGCGATCTCGGAGGCTGTATACGACGATGCTGACGAAGTTTGACTGCGTGGTAATGGACAACGGAGTTTTATGCGGCAAAAGGAAGGGGAAATGTAGCAGATATTTTCAAGCACATAAAACTGTCAAAGTTCGCAAAGAAATATCTGGTTTGGCAAGCCATCTGTACCTGTGGCTTGAAAATCAGCATTTTCATAGCTTCCGGGACTGTCAACCAAGAAATTTACGTGAAAGAGTGTTTGAATAAACGTCTGCTGCCTTTCCTGAAGAAACACGGTTGTTCCGTACTGTTTTGGCCGGATTTGGCATCTTGCCATTACGGTAAAAAGGCCATGGAGTGGTACGCCACCAACAACGTGCAGGTGGTTACCAAGGACAAGAACCCTCCCAACACGCCAGAGCTCCGCCCAATTGAGAAATACTGGGCTATTGTCAAGCGGAACCTAAAGAAGACCAAAAAACTGCTAAGGACGAGCAGCAGTTCAAGGCAAACTGGCTTTCTGCGGCGAAGAAGGTGGACAAGGTGGCTGTACAAAATCTGATGGCAGGTGTCAAGCGTGAGGCCCGGCAATTCGGATTTGGAAAAGCGAAAGCCTAACTGAATATTTTTCCTGAATTTTATACTAATTGAACTTGAAAAAGAAATTTAATTTGATTTTTTAAATAAACGATTTCACCGATTTACACGCGTTTTCCCTTGACCAAATTTTGACCGTATCACCCTTTACTTGTGTTGCAAAATTTAAAGCACATCAGAGTTGCTATGGTTATGGCTTGTGTGCCAGATACAAAAGATATATATGGGTGTTATATCTAAATCTGAATCAATTTCTTCCAAGGATTCTATATTGACCAAAAGTACATAGTTCTGCCAAATTTGCAGTTGATTTCATAAGAAAAATGTGTTCACAGACAAAACTAGACGGATTTGGCTAGATTGACTCAGGGGCCGGCCTTCAGAAATATTGCCAAAGATAGCATGTGTCTATGTTGCCTCCTTTTGGGTATTGCAAACACAGGCTCTAACTTATAATACCCTCTTTCACAGAGTGGTTCAGGGTATAAAATGTATGATGGGTGTGTATAGGTGGGCGCATCATTTGACCTCTGTAGTAACTCGGCCGAAGGCTGTCTATGGGATCTATGTCTAAATCTTAACCGATTTCTTCCGAAATCAATAGGGCAGTGTTGTCAGTATTTTTCTGGCTCTTGTCCCCAATTTATGACGTTTTCGTCCGCAAAAATCCCAATTTAAACTTAAATTCCTCTTAAAAATCCCCAATACCTATTTGACAAGTTTTTTTTTTTGAGAAAAAAAATATAGCAAAAGGCTCTGCTGTAGAAAATCAGTAATAATTTAAAAATTAAAAATTTGTCACATCCAGCAAGCTGCAATAAAATCAAGATTTCGAACCATAACACCTAGAGGCTGGCGATCATCTTTCAAATGCTGGATATATGAAATAGATCAGTCACCTTGTCTTTATGAACGAAAATTTACTTCTAAATATTCAAGTAGTAAAATTGGGTGGTAGATACGTTACCAAAGTTGGTAGAATTCTAACAGAAATGGTAGATTTTTCAAAGAGGTACTTCATACATTTTCTATAGAAATAAATTTGTGACAAAATTTTCTTTATAGAAATAAAATTTGGGGAAATGTTCTACATAGAAACAAAATTTTAAGAAAATTTTGTACATAGAAATAAAATTTTGAGAAAATGTTGTTTCTACATAGAAAGAAAAATTTTACAAAATTTTCTACAGAAAAAAATTTACAAAATTTTCTATAACAAGTAATTACAACAGTAAGTTCGGCCGGGCTGAATTTTAAATACGTGGTGGGTATTTATTTTAAAATTCAGACCGGCCGAACTTACTGTTGTAATTACTTGAATCAAATATAATAGTTTCCTTTGAAAATTTCGGGGTGATTTGTTGGCAGATCAGTTCAAACAGTACGCTTTCCGAAGATAAATGTAAATTTTTACCTATAAAGACTATATCAAAATCTGGATTTATAAGAACCCTTTTGAGGGTTTTAGAGGAATCATAAACTTTAAATGATTACGAAAAGTAAGATGTGGAAATTTTACATTAAATTTCAAGCAATTTTCATGATCAGTGCACCTTCTGTACCCTCAACATTTGAAATTGGTCTATATGGAGGCATTATCAAATGGACCGATAAAAACTAAATCATATACAGTTTTTGTAGGTCTAAAATACCAGTATACTTTCAATTGGTGGCAAATCGGTTAAAAACTACACTTTCTAGAAACCCTTGGAGTTAAATCGGGAGATCGGTCTAATGGGGGATATGCCAAAAACATGGAGGGATACAAACAGTATTCAGCACATATAATTGTTGTTCTATAATTTAGACCCCAAATCGAAGGGCTGGTATATAATGGGGCTATATCAAAAACTGTACCGATACACAATATATTCGGCACAACCCTTTATGGTCCAGAATACCTCTAGATACCTCTAGAATTTCACGTAAATTGGCAAAAAACTGAGGATTATACAAGCCCAAGAAGTAAACTCGGGAGATCGGTCTATATGGGGGCTATACCAAAACATGGACCGATACGCACCCTTTTCGGCGTACCTCTTTATGGTCCTAAAATACCTGTAGATTTAAAATTTCAGGCAAATTGAATAAAAACTACGGATTCTAGAAGACCAAGACGTAAAATCGGGAGATCGGTCTATATGGGGGTTATACCAAAACATGGACCGATACTCACCATTTTCGGCACACCTCTTTATGGTCCTAGAATACTTCTAGATTTCAGATTTCAGGCAAATTGGATAAAAACTACGGTTTCTGTAAGCCCAAGACCCCAAATCGGGGGATCGGTGTATACCGGAGCTATATCAAAACCTAGACCGATATAGCCCATCTTCGAACATGGCCAGCGTGGATACCAAATACGATTCTGTGCCAAATTTCAGGACGATAGCTCCTTCATTGAAGAATGTAGCGTGATTACAACAAACAGACAGACAGACGGACATGCTTTATATCGTCTTAGAATTTCTGCCTAATCAAGAATATATATATTTTATATAGTCGGATATCGATATTTCAATGCGTTACAAACTGAATGACAAACTTATTATACCCCCATTACCATTCTATGGTGGTGGGTACAAAAATAAAATTTTGACAAAATTTTCTATAGAAATAAAAGATTGACAAAATTTTCTATAGAAATAAAATGTTGAATAAATTTTCTATAGAAATAAAATTTTAACAAAATTTTCTATAGAAATAAAATTTTGACAAAATTTTCTATAGAAACAAAATTTTGACAAAATTTTCTATAGAAATAAAATTTTAACAAAATTTTCTATAGAAATAAAATGTTGAATAAATTTTCTATAGAAATAAAATTTTGACAAAATTTTCTATAGAAAAAAAATTTTGACAAAATTTTCTATAGAAATAAAATTTTGACAAAATTTTCTATAGAAATAAAATTTTGACAAAATTTTCTATGAAATAAAATTTTGACACAATTTTCTATGAAATAAAATTTTCACAATATTTTATATAGAAATAAAGTTCTGACACAATGTTTTATTTAGTAATCAAATTTTCAGAAAATTTTCTATATAGAAAAACAAGTGAGTAAAGTAGAAAGTCGGGCGGGGCCGACTATATCATACCCTAAACCACCCCTACTGAATTAGTAAACATAAGCATTTATGGAGTATCATTGGTATAGGTTTTGGGAACATAAAGCGGGGTACATGTTTATGGGTGTCCTGTCACAATCTGAGCAGAAATGTTTAATATTAGGAGCTATAGTTTATTTTGCACCAAAAGAGTTAGTATGCCACTAATATTGAGTCCATTATTAAAAAACAGGAAATCGGTCAATTAGTTGTGGGTAATAAATACAAATTTCTGCATATAGGGCAATATATTTATGTAAGAGCTATATGCTAGTCTAAATACGATCAGCTAGTACATCAAAATTTGAAATTTGAATAACATAGTTTAATAAATAAGAGTAATATGGTCAAAAATGACAAAATCGAGCGATGCATATATATGGGACATATATCTAAGTCTGAACCAATTTGTATAATATTTTGCAGGTATGATTGATACTACAGAAGGTCACTTTGTGTAAACTTTGAGTACGATCAGTTAATAAAAGAGGCCCCTATGGCCAAAAATAAGGATATTAGTGGCAAATTTTTCAAAATCGGGCGATACATTTATATGGGAGCTATATCTAAATCTGAACCGATTTCGATGAAATTGCGCAGATACAGTTAGAGGCATAGAAGATTATATTTAGCCAACTTTGAGTACTATCGGTTAATAAATAAGGGTTTTACGGCCAAATTTGGCAAAATCGGGCGATACATATATATGGGAGCTATATCTAAATCTGAACCGATTTCGATGAAATTGCGCAGATACAGTTAGAGGTATAGAAGATTATATTTAGCCAACTTTGAGTACTATCGGTTAATAAATAAGGGTTTTACGGCAAATTTGGCAAAATCGGGCGATACATATATATGGTAGCTATATCTAAATCTGAACCGATTTCGATTTTTTTTGGCAAATATTGTCAGTGCTATAAAAGATTAGAGTAAGCCAAGTTTGAGTAAGATCGCTTCATAAATAAGCAGGAGCCACCGTGGTGCAATGGTTAGCATGCCCGCCTTGCATACACAAGGTCGTTAGTTCGATTCCTGCTATGACCGAACACCAAAAAGTTTTTCAGCGGTGGATTATCCCACCTCAGTAATATTGGTGACATTTCTGAGGGTTTCAAAGCTTCTCTAAGTGGTTTCACTGGAATGTGGAACGCCTTTCGGACTCGGCTATAAAAAGGAGGTCCCTTGTCATTGAGCTTAACATGGAATCGGGCAGCACTCAGTGATAAGAGAGAAGTTCACCACTGTGGTATCACAATGGACTGAATAGGCTAAGTGAGCCTGATACATCGGGCTGCCACATAACCTAACCTAACCTAACATGGCCAAATTTGGGAAAATCGGGCGATACATATATATGGGAGCTATATGTAAATCTGAACCGATTTCGATGAAATTTTGCAGACTTAAAGGGTAATTAAAAAGTTTACTATGTGCAAAATTTGATGACGATCGGTTTGTAAAAAAGCTCAACGTGACTCCATTTATCGAAATCGGGCGATACATATATATGGAAGCTATATCTAAATTTGATCCGATTTCTTCCAAATTCTATAGCGTTCGTCCTTGTGCCCAAAAAACACTCTGTACAAAATTTCATCCAAATCGGTTAATAATTGCGACCCGAATCCTGTGAACAACAAATACATGGACAGACGGACGGACGGACACCAAGCGCTAGATCGACTCAGAAGGGGATTCTGAGTCGATCGGTATATATTTTATGGGGTCTAAAATCAATATTTCTGGTAACATAGGCACATTTTTTGGCCGATCAAACTTATTATACCCTGACCACTATGTGGTTTAAGGTATAAAAAATTGAGAATATTTTCTACATAGAAATAAAATTTTAACCAAATGTTCTATACAGAAATAAAATTTTGAGAAAATTTTCTGTAGAAATAAAATTTTGAGAAAATTTTCTATATAGAAATAAAATTTTGAGAACATTTTCTATAGAAATAAAATTTTGACAAAATTTTTTATAGAAACAACATTTTGACAGCATTTTCTACAGAAACAAAATTTTTAGAAAATTTTCTGTATAAAATTTTAACCAAATGTTCTATACAGAAATACAATTTTGAGAAAATTTTCTGCAGAAATAAAATTTTGAGAAAATTTTCGATATAGTAATAAAATTTTGAGAAAATTTTCTGTAGAAATAAAATTTTGACAAAATTTTTTATAGAAACAACATTTTGACAAAATTTTCTACAGAAACAAAATTTTTAGAAAATTTTCTATATAAATTAAATTTTGAGAAGAATTTCTATAGAAACAAAATATTGACAAAATTTTCTATAGACATAAAATTTTGACAAAATTTTCTACAGAAATTTTCTATAGAAATAAAATGTTGACAAAATTTTCTATAGAAATAAAATTTTCTACAGAAATAAAATTTTGACAGAACTTTCTATAGAAATAAAATTTTCTATAGAAATAAAATTTTGACAAAATTTTCTCTGTAACTTAAATTTTGAGTAGAATTTCTATAGAAACAAAATATTGACAACATTTTCTATAGAAATAAAATTTTGACAAAATTTTCTACAGAAATGTTCTATAGAACTACAATGTTGACAAAATTTTCTATAGAAATAAAATTTTCTACAGAAATAAAATTTTACGAAATTTTCTATACAAATATCCCAGCAAAATAATTTTGAAGTTCTTCTAAAGGCATAACTTTAAAAGCTCCAAAATTGTTCTCCCAAAAGTTTCCTTTATTTTTTTTTTTTGAAAATATTTATGGTAAAATGTATCAGGCAAGCTTTAGTATAAATTAAAAATCATAAAAAAATATAAAAACTATTTATTTAGCAAAATATCACAAAATTTTTCAATTCACATCCAAAACACTAAATTCAGTCACACTTTAAGAAGGGATGCAAATTTAGTGCAGCGGCTGTTGAAATGTTGGACATCCGTCCTATGACAAGCCCATGTTAAATTCATCGCTTTTGCGCCAATTTTGCATGAGTTCCGTATTCAAATAGGACATTTTCACTACTTTCTCGACGACGGGGTTTTTGCTATTAGGTCATTTTTATACAGCCAGAGACTGTAAAAGTCCATATTGAAATAAAACATTTATTTGAAAAAAAAAAATGTTTTGTCATACCAACCACCCAAAGTCGATAAAAAAACTTAAAAATTGAATTTTTTTATACCCTCCACCATAGGATGGGGGTATATTAACTTTGTCATTCCGTTTGTAACACATCGAAATATTGCTCTAAGACCCCATAAAGTATATATATTCTGGGTCGTGGTGAAATTCTGAGTCGATCTAAGCATGTCCGTCCGTCCGTCCGTCTGTCCGTCTGTCCGTCTGTCCGTCTGTCCGGCTGTCCGTCCGTCTGTGGAAATCACGCTAACTTCCGAACGAAACTAGCTATCGACTTGAAACTTGGCACAAGTAGTTGTTATTGATGTAGGTCGGATGGTATTGAAAATGGGCCATATCGGCCCACGTTTACGTATAGCCCCCATATAAACCGATCCCCAAATTTGGCTTGCGGAGCCTTCCGGAGCAGCAAAATTCATCCGATCCGGTTGAAATTTGGTACGTGGTCTAAGTATACGGTCTCTAACAACCATGCAAAAATTGGTCCATATCGGTCCATAATTATATATAGCCCCCATATAAACCGATTCCCAGATTTGACCTCCGGAGCCTCTTGGAGGGGCAAAATTCATCCGATCCGGTTGAAATTTGGTACCTGATGTTAGTATACGGTCTCTAACAACCATGCAAAAATTGGTCCATATCGGTCCATAAATATATATAGCTCCCATATAAACCGATCCCCAGATTTGACCTCCGGAGCCTCTTGGAGGAGCAAACTTCATCCTACCCGATTGAAATTTGGCACATGGTGTTAGTATATGGTCTCTAACAACCATGCAAAAACTGGTGCATATCGGTCCATAATTATATATAGCTCCCATATAAACCGATCACCAGATTTGACCTCCGGAGCTTCTTGGAGGGGCAAAATTCATCCGATCCGTTTGAAATTGGGTACCTGATGTTAGTATACGGTCTCTAACAAGCATGCAAAAATTGGTCCATATCGGTCCATAATTATATATAGCTCCCATATAAACCGATCCCCAGATTTGACCTCCGGAGCTTCTTGGAGGGGCAAAATTCATCCGATCCGTTTGAAATTGGGTACCTGATGTTAGTATACGGTCTCTAACAAGCATGCAAAAATTGGTCCATATCGGTCCATAAATATATATAGCTCCCATATAAACCGATCCCCAGATTTGACCTCCGGAGCCTCTTGGAGGAGCAAACTTCATCCTACCCGTTTGAAATTTGGCACATGGTTTTAGTATATGGTCTCTAACAACCATGCAAAAACTGGTGCATATCGGTCCATAATTATATATAGCTCCCATATAAACCGATCCCCAGATTTGAACTCGGGAGCCTCTTGGATGAGCAAAATTCATCCGATCCAATTGAAATTTAGTACGCGGTGTTAGTATATGGTCTCTAACAACCATGCAAAAATTGGTCCATATCGGTCCATAATTATATATAGCTCCCATATAAACCGATCCCAGATTTGACCTCCGGAGCCTCTTGGAGGAGCAAAAGTCATCCGATGCGGTTGAAATTTGGTACATTTCGTTAGTATATGGCCTCTAACAGCCATGTAAAAATTGTCAAATTTTATTACTATAGAAAGTTTTGTCAAAATTTCATTTCTATAGAAAGTTTTGTAAAAAGTTTATTTCTATAGCAATGTTTGTCAACATTTTATTACCATAGAAAATTTTGTCAAAATTTTATTTCTATAGAAAATTTTGTAAAAAATTTATTTCTGTAGAAAATTTTGTCAACATTTTATTTCTATAGACAATTTTGTCAACATTTTGTTTCTATAGAACATTTTGTCAACATTTTATTTCTATAGAAAATTTTGTCAACATTTTATGTCTATAGAAAATTTTGTCAAAATTTTATTGCTATAGAAAATTTTGTCAACATTTTACTTCCATAGAAAATTTTGTCAACATTTTATTTCTATAGAAAATTTTGTCAAGTTTTTATTTCTATAGAAAATTTTGTCAAAATTTTATTTCTATAGAAAATTTTGTCAAACTGAATTATATACGTACTTTATCGGCCTTTTTTTTTTTGTTTAATATATACCCCTTATAGACTAACTTACAATTTAGAAGACAGTGTTAAAAAGTTTTACGATACCTTGCCATCGGCAAGTGTTATCGCAAGCCAAGTAATTCGATTGTGGATGACAGCCTTTAGTAGAAGTTCCTACGCAATCCATGGTGGAGGGTACATAAGATTCGGCCTGGCCGAACTTACGGCCGTATATACTTGTTAATTTTTTAGATTTTTGGTAGAATTCTTTTGAAATGAGCAATATTGCCAATGACACTATGTGTCTATCCAGTCTTCTCCTGGGTGCTTCAAACATATGCACTAACTTATAAAACCCTCTTCCACACAGTGATTTTGAGGATTTTGGTTATATAAAAGTGAACTTAGTCTCTTTTGCATCAAGTCCATTTACAATTTAACTAAAGATCACTTCTAGTAAATACCATCGAACCATATCCTCCATTTGGAAACCATTAATGTTGGTATATTGAATGGTTTTAGTTATTCCCTTTGATGACTACTGCAACTCATCGTCCATCAGCCAGTGAAACTAAACCAATGCTGGCAAAAGCTTTACTAAAGTCAACGACTTGTATGTATTTAAGTAAAGCTAAATGGAGGGATCAAATACCCAGCTCTATACGATACATGATAGTACATCAGGTGAATACTGAATGGGAGTGGGATGGGAGGGAGATAGCTCTGGGGGTAGATGAAATCAATGCATTTATTCAGCATGAAAAACTGTTGACTTTCATAGTGGGAATTCTATTTAATACTCTGCATGAGGGGTGATATGAATAAAAAAAAAATACAATTGAAAAAAAGGGAAGCATAGAACAAAAAAAAAACACACACACACAAAAAATCTGAAACATTTTCCATGTCACCTTGCCGCACATTTTTTATGCGATTCCAGCACCACATTCCATGAATGGCAATTCAAAGTGTTGGAAACATTTAATGTAAATGTTCTCAATGGCAATACAAAGAACTTCAAAGAAAGAATGTTGGTAGGAGCAAAGCAAAAAAACAGAAATCATCTCAATGGAAATACAAAACTGCAATTAAAAGCACAATGGAAAATTGCAAAACATGGCACAGAGGCAAAATTTAATTATGACTATGGAAGAGGAAAAGTGGTAAAGGGCCTCAAGGGTGTCATTAAGTTAGACCACTTTCGCTAGAAGCTTTACGCATTCGAAGATACGAAAAGGGGAAAAACGTTCATATATTTTTAAAAAGTTTCTTTTGACTTTTTTTCATGGATTGGAATTTGAATATTGATATGCAGATTTAACCTAAATTTAAATTTATTCAATTATGCAGAAAAGTAGAGATTAAGTCGGTCAGGGGAAATTATATTAATGCCCACCTAGAGATAGGTGGGCGTTAAAATAATTCACTAGACAGAAATAGATTTATTAATTTTAAAATCAAATTATGGGGCTACAAAATGTAAAAAAATCAAATAAGTAAAAGCTCACAGTTGCCACAGTTGGTAGATTTCTACCAAAATTAATAGATTTTTACTGTTTGGTATATTGGTAGAATTCTTGATGTTTTATTAGATTTTGGAAAATATTCCTCTCCAACTAAGAGGTAAAACAATTTGTATATAAAAATAAAATTTTGCAAAATTTTCTACAGAAATAAAAAAAGTTGGGTTTATTTTCTATAGAAATAAAAGTTTGACAAAATTTTCTATAGAAATAATATTTTGACAAAATTTTCTATAGAAATAAAATTTGGACAAAATTTTCTATAGAAATAAAATTTTGACAAAATTTTCTATAGAAATAAAATTTTGATAAAATGATCTATAGGAATAAAATTTTGACAAAATTTTCTATAGAAATAACATTTTAACAAAATTTTCTATAAACATAAAATTTTGAACAAATTTTCTACAGAAATAAAAAAATATGAGAATATTTTCTATAGAAATAAAATTTTGACAAAATTTTCTACAGAATTAAAAAAATTTAAGAATATTTTCTATTGAAATAAAATTTTGACAACATTGACAGCAATAAAATTTTCACAAAATTTTCTATTGAAATAAAATTTTGACAAAATTTTCTATAGAAATAAAATTTTGACAAAATATTCTACTGAAATAAAATTTTAACAAAATATTCTACTGAAATAAAATTTTGATAAAATTTTCTATAGAAATAAAATTTTGAGAAAAATTTCTATAGAAATAAAATTTTGACAAAATTTTCTATAGAAATAAAATTTTGACAAAATTTTCTATAGAAATAAAATATTAACAAAATTTTCTATAGAAATAAAATTTTGAGAAAGTTTTCTATAGAAATAAAATCTTGAGAAAATGTTCTATAGAAATAAAATTTTGACAAAATTTTTTATAGAAATGGAATTGTTTTTTTTATTTCAGCTTAAAACCATACATTGACTAAACTACAAGTGTAGCGTAACCAACAAAGGAAAATAATGTTTGTCAAATTTATTTGGGCAAAGCCCTATAGACTGCTAGATGGTTGGATGGACGGTCGTTTCGGAATTACCACATTCCTCATCATCTACTTGCAGCAAAACTATCAACCAATTATCAGAATAAATTCAGGCAGTTCACTAAATTTTTATTTCAATAGAAAATTTTTGTCAACATTTTTTCTACAGAAAATTTTGTCAACATTTTATTTCTAAAGAAAAATTTGTCATAATTTTATTTCTATAGAAAATTTTATGAAATTTTATTTCTTTAGATAATTCTCTAAAAATGTTATTTCTATAGAAAATTTTATTTTTATAGAAAATTTTGTCAAAATTTTATTTCTATAGACAATTTTGTCAAAATTTTATTTCTGTAGAGAATCTTGATATATAAAAAATTTAGGCAAACTTTAATTTAATAGAAAATTTTTGTCAACATTTTATTTCTACAGAAAATTTTGTCAAAGTTTTAGTTCTATAGGAAATTTTGTCAAATTTTTATTTCTATAGAAAATTTTGTCAAAATTTTATTTCTAAAGAAAATTTTGTCATAATTTTATTTCTATAGAAAATTTTGTCAAAATTTTATTTCTATAGAAAATTTTTGTCAATATTTTATTTCTTCAGAAAATTTTGTCAAAATTTTATTTTTATAGAATTTTTTTTTCAAAATTTTATTTCTATAGAAATTTTGGCTAAACTTTATTTCTGTAGAAAATGTTGCCAAGAGTTTATTTCTATAAAAATGTTTGTCAAAATTGTATTTCTATAGAAAAGATTATGAAATTTTATTTCTTTAGATAGTTTTCTAAAACTTTTATTGCTATAGAAAATTTTGTCAAAATTTTATTTCATCATTGTTGTTGTTTTTTTGATTTCAGCTTAAAACCATTCATCCTCTGTTGGTTAAGCTAGTTTAGTCAATGTATGGTTTAAAGCTGAAATCAAAAAACAACAACAATGATTAAAGAACAAAAACCAACAATAACAAAACAAAACGAATGAAAAAAATGTTATTTCTATAGAACATTTTTTTTCAAAATTTTATTTCTATAGAAAATTTTGTCAAAACTTTATTTCTATAGAAAATTTTGTCAAAATTTTATTTCTGTAGAAAATCTTGATAAAATTTTATTTCTGTAAAAAATGTAGGCAAATTTTTATTTCTATAGAAAATTTTTGTCAACATTTTATTTCTACAGAAAATTTTTGTCAACATTTTATTTCTATAGAAAATTTTGTCAAAATTTTATTTCTATAGAAAATTTTGTCAAAATTTTATTTCTGTAGAAAATTTTGTCAAAATTTTATTTCTATAGAAAATTTTGTCAAAATTTTATTTCTGTAGAAAATTTTGTCAAAATTTTATTTCTGTAGAAAATCTTGATAAAATTTTATTTCTGTAAAAAATGTAGGCAAATTTTTATTTCTATAGAAAATTTTTGTCAACATTTTATTTCTACAGAAAATTTTTGTCAACATTTTATTTCTATAGAAAATTTTGTCAAAATTTTATTTCTATAGAAAATTTTGTCAAAATTTTATTTCTGTAGAAAATTTTGTCAAAATTTAATTTCTATAGAAAATTTTGTCAAAATTTTATTTCTATAGAAAATTTTTGTCAACATTTTATTTCTGCTGAAAATTTTGTAAAAAATTTATTTCTATAGAAAATTTTGCCAAATTTTATTTCTACAGAAAATTTTGTCAAAATTTTATTTCTATAGAAAATTTTGTCAAAATGTTATTTCTATAGAAAATTTTGTCAAAATGTTATTTCTATAGAAAATTTTGTCAAAATTTTAATTCTATAAAAAATTTGCCAAAGTTTTAATTCTATAAAAAATTTGCCAAAGTTTTATTTCTAAAAAAAAATTTTGTCAACATTTAATTTCTACATAAAATTTTTTCAAAATTTTATTTCAATAGAAAATTTTATGCAATTTTATTTCTTTAGATAATTTTCTAAAAATTTTATTTGTATAGAAAATTTTGTCAACAATTTATTTCTATAGAAAATTTTTTTCAAAATTTTATTTCTATAGAAAGTTTTGTCAAAATTTTATTTCTAAAGAAAATTTTGTCAAAATTTTAATTCTATAGAAAATTTGCCAAAGTTTTATTTCTATAGAAAATGTTGTCAAAAGTTTATTTCTATAAAAAAGTTTTGTCAAAAAAATGTCTACAAAAATTGTTGTCAACATTCTATTTTTACAGAAAATTTTATCAAAATTTTAATCCTATAAAAAATTTGCAAAAGTTTTATTTCTACAAAAATTTTTGTCAACATTTTATTTTTAAAGAAAATTTTGTCATAATTTTATTTCTATAGAAAATTGTATGAAATTTTATTTCTTTGGATAATTTTTTAAACATTTTATTTCTACAGAAAATTTTGTCAAAATTTTATTTCAATAGAAAATTTTTTAAACATTTTATTTCTACAGAAAATTTTGTTAAAATTTTATTTCAATAGAAAATTTTGTCAAAATTTTATTTCTACAGAAAATTTTGTCAAAATTTTATTTCTACAAAAGTTTTTGTCAACACTTTATTTCTTACAGAATATATGGTCAAAATTTTATTTCTTTATGAAAATTTTTAAGAATTTCATTGCTGTTGTTTTTTTTGAATTCAGCTTAAAACCATGCATTGACTAAACTACAAGTGTAGCTTAACCAACAGAGGAAAATAATGTTTGTCAAATTTATTTGGGCAAAGCCCTATAGACTGCAAGATGGTTGGATGGACGCACGTTTCGGAATTACCACATTCCTCATCAGCATCCTCTACTTGCAGCAAAACTATCAATCAATTATCGGAATAAATTCAGGCAGTTCATTAAACTCAACAATGAACCACACTTGATCCTTCCGAAAATTTTTTTTCAAGGGTTTGGACATTAGGGGGTCTATTAAAAATGTATACTGGAAATGTTAAAACTAATAATTTTTGAATTTGTCTTCTATACCATCGCCTTTGCAAAATGTGTCCCAAGTTACTATTTTCTTTTATTCTCGAAGACCGGGAAGGAATGTCAAATGAAAAGGAGTTCTTTCAGAGTTCAGATCAAAGCTAAAATTGTATCATCATGAAAGTCAATAATTCTTAACCTATGGCAGTTATAAAATTTTCGACACGAGTTTCGAGGTTAAGCTTATACTGGACCTTCAGTGGCCAATTTATTTTTATTGGTGCCAAAAAATGTCAGCCGGAAACAGAAACTCTAATTCAGCTCTGTGTACCTGATGGGGGATTATATGAACGACTTGCCAAATTGGGCCTACCTGGGATCTTAAATCTCCCAAGATTTCCCATATCAGGTAAAACGGATAAAAAGCCAGATCGAGAAGTCAAATCGGAACATCCATCTAAATGGGGGCTATACAAAATCAACCAATTTCGACACACCTCTTTGTGGACCATAAATATTTAAAATTTCTGCGAAATCGGAGAATGAATGCGGTGACTAAAAGCTTTAGAAAGCAAATAGAGAGATCGATTTTTAAACAAGTATATACGGCCGTAAGTTCGGCCAGGCCGAATCTTATGTACCCTCCACCATGGATTGCGTAGGAACTTCTACTAAAGGCTGTCATCCACAATCGAATTACTTGGCTTGCGATAACACTTGCCGATGGCAAGGTATCGTAAAACTTTTTAACACTGTCTTCTAAATTGTAAGTTAGTCTATAAGGGGTATATATTAAACAAAAAAAAAAAAGGCCGATTAAGTACGTATATAATTCAGTTTGACAAAATTTTCTATAGAAATAAAATTTTGACAAAATTTTCTATAGAAATAAAAACTTGACAAAATTTTCTATAGAAATAAAATGTTGACAAAATTTTCTATGGAAGTAAAATGTTGACAAAATTTTCTATAGCAATAAAATTTTGACAAAATTTTCTATAGACATAAAATGTTGACAAAATTTTCTATAGAAATAAAATGTTGACAAAATGTTCTATAGAAACAAAATGTTGACAAAATTGTCTATAGAAATAAAATGTTGACAAAATTTTCTACAGAAATAAATTTTTTACAAAATTTTCTATAGAAATAAAATTTTGACAAAATTTTCTATGGTAATAAAATGTTGACAAACATTGCTATAGAAATAAACTTTTTACAAAACTTTCTATAGAAATGTAATTTTGACAAAACTTTCTATAGTAATAAAATTTGACAATTTTTACATGGCTGTTAGAGGCCATATACTAACGAAATGTACCAAATTTCAACCGCATCGGATGACTTTTGCTCCTCCAAGAGGCTCCGGAGGTCAAATCTGGGATCGGTTTATATGGGAGCTATATATAATTATGGACCGATATGGACCAATTTTTGCATGGTTGTTAGAGACCATATACTAACACCGCGTACTAAATTTCAATTGGATCGGATGAATTTTGCTCATCCAAGAGGCTCCCGAGTTCAAATCTGGGGATCGGTTTATATGGGAGCTATATATAATTATGGACCGATATGCACCAGTTTTTGCATGGTTGTTAGAGACCATATACTAAAACCATGTGCCAAATTTCAATCGGGTAGGATGAAGTTTGCTCCTCCAAGAGGCTCCGGAGGTCAAATCTGGGGATCGGTTTATATGGGAGCTATATATATTTATGGACCGATATGGACCAATTTTTGCATGCTTGTTAGAGACCGTATACTAACATCAGGTACCCAATTTCAAACGGATCGGATGAATTTTGCCCCTCCAAGAAGCTCCGGAGGTCAAATCTGGGGATCGGTTTATATGGGAGCTATATATAATTATGGACCGATATGGACCAATTTTTGCATGCTTGTTAGAGACCGTATACTAACATCAGGTACCCAATTTCAAACGGATCGGATGAATTTTGCCCCCCCAAGAAGCTCCGGAGGTCAAATCTGGTGATCGGTTTATATGGGAGCTATATATAATTATGGACCGATATGCACCAGTTTTTGCATGGTTGTTAGAGACCATATACTAACACCATGTGCCAAATTTCAATCGGGTAGGATGAAGTTTGCTCCTCCAAGAGGCTCCGGAGGTCAAATCTGGGGATCGGTTTATATGGGAGCTATATATATTTATGGACCGATATGGACCAATTTTTGCATGGTTGTTAGAGACCGTATACTAACATCAGGTACCAAATTTCAACCGGATCGGATGAATTTTGCCCCTCCAAGAGGCTCCGGAGGTCAAATCTGGGAATCGGTTTATATGGGGGCTATATATAATTATGGACCGATATGGACCAATTTTTGCATGGTTGTTAGAGACCGTATACTTAGACCACGTACCAAATTTCAACCGGATCGGATGAATTTTGCTGCTCCGGAAGGCTCCGCAAGCCAAATTTGGGGATCGGTTTATATGGGGGCTATACGTAAACGTGGGCCGATATGGCCCATTTTCAATACCATCCGACCTACATCAATAACAACTACTTGTGCCAAGTTTCAAGTCGATAGCTAGTTTCGTTCGGAAGTTAGCGTGATTTCCACAGACGGACGGACAGCCGGACAGACGGACAGACGGACAGACGGACGGACGGACGGACATGCTTAGATCGACTCAGAATTTCACCACGACCCAGAATATATATACTTTATGGGGTCTTAGAGCAATATTTCGATGTGTTACAAACGGAATGACAAAGTTAATATACCCCCATCCTATGGTGGAGGGTATAAAAAGCTATGCTGTAACATGGACTTATACACCCCATATTCGGTAAACCTATTTGAAGACTGAAAATATGTATAGATTTCCAATTTTATACAAGTCCAAAGAAACTTGCAGTCCTTAAATGGACATCCTTAGATCACCTTAGAATTTTCAAAATCGATATCTTGTTATACCCCCTTCATCATACTGTGGTGGTGGGAATAATCAGATGGATTCAATTCCTATCGATTTCTAATTTTTGTCTGTTCGAATTTCATAGTAAACGACCTCCGATTTGCATTTCTGTAAATTCTATAAAGTCTATGTGAAATGCATTATAGACAAAATATGTTATCTGGAGTTCATTAAGGGTCCCAAATAGAAGTCTCAGTGGGATTTACATCCGTACATATGTTTGAACTGGCCCCCACATAGACTTAACCAACAGGTCCAGGTGCTTCCAGTGCCTAAATTTGTGTGACATTCCGATCTGATTAGGTGAAGTGAGATTAGGCGAGGTCGTTTAGCCATCACTTAGCTCATTGATTACCATCAGATGTTCATGGGACTATACACTAATGAAGAACACCATATTTATCGCAAATATATCACTTTGTTATAACTCAGTCCCATCAGAATGTCACATAATATTTGTGGCCATAGTATGATATTTTTTGCGATTTCAAAAACAACAAAAAAAAATTCCAACTTTTCGTGGTAAATTAGGTAATTACATTATGAGTATTTCGTTTTTGATTCGTCCATGGGTTTTTGGGGTTTGCTCAAACAAAATTTGCAAATCAAAATGAATTATCTAATTTTCATTTTTTTTGTCGTGCCCAAATAAAACCTGAAAATAAAACAGATGGATTAAATGTGGTTGACCCCTACAATTTTGTAGCAACCATAATGACCATTTCAAACTTCCGGCGCATGAATCAGGTGCGGGGGGCGTATAATTATTACATTGTGATGTTGATTGAATAACAATCATACGCTTCATGGTACTGATAATTGATATCAATTATTCGCCATGAATGCCCATTCATGTTTTGTATTAAAATGCTTGACTAACAATGTCCAATCTACAATATATGAAAATTTAATGTATTTATTTTGTGTGAATAAAAATGGATGGAGTTTATTTCAATATAGAGAAAAATTGCCTAGGTCTACATTTTGGTGAACTTACATCACGCGTGCACATACAGACACACACACACACACACACGCATGCACACACTCATTTCAATTCACTTAATTGTCTCTTTATAAATTGTTTATTCGATGGCTAAGTAATTATTATTTATTTTTTTTTTGTTTTGTCAATTTGTATATACTATGAGTGTTTATTTAATAGTGTATTAAAAATAATATTGAAACATTGTGCCTGTTTTTTAATTAACTGTTAACTATTATTGTTTTCATAAAAGAATGAACAATTTTTAGTATTATTTAACTTTATGTGATTTCCTTAAAAATATTAAATTATTTTACATAATATAATTAATTTACTTTAAAGAAATTAATTAGGTTTTTTGTTTTAAATTTTTAATCGAATTTTATTTGACCAATATGTTGTTAGAATACAATCACTTAGATTTTCTCATTACGCATATGAGATCATAAATGAAATCCGAAACTGTTTGCCAAAATCAATTTGTAATTTTTGCCAAGTTCAAATTGTAATTTCATGTGGGTTGGCATACACCTGATCCAATTTTCCGGTTTATTACACCTTATCCTTAAGAAAAGGCATAGCGTTGCAATGGTTAGCATGTTCGCTATGCGTATAAAGGATCGTGGATTCAATACCAGTGGTTTATCCTTTTTTATACCCTAAACCACATAGTGGTCAGGGTATAATAAGTTTGATCGGCCAAAAAATGTGCCTACCAGAAATATTGATTTTAGACCCCATAAAATATATACCGAAAGACTCAGAATCACCTCCTGAGTCGATCTAGCGCTTGGTGTCCGTCCGTCCGTCCGTCTGTCCATGTATTTGTTGTTCACAGGATTCCGGTCGCAATTATCAACCGATTTGGATGAAATTTGGTACAGGGTGTTTTTTGGGCACAAGGACGAACTCTATTGAATTTGGAAGAAATCGGATCAAATTTAGATATAGCTCCCATATATATGTATCGCCCGATTTCGACAAATGGGGTTACGTTGCGCTTTTTTACAAACCGATCACCCTTTAAGTCTGCAAAATTTCATCGAAATCGGTTCAGATTTAGATATATCTCCCATATATATGTATCGCCCGATTTTCCCAAATTTGGCCACAAAAACCTTATTTATTAAGCGATCTTACTCAAACTTCGCTTACTTTAATCTTTTATGGTAATGACAATATGTGCCAAAAAATATCGAAATCGGTTCAGATTTAGATATAGCTCCCATATATATGTATCGCCCGATTTGGTAAAATTTGGCCGTAAAACCCTTATTTATCAACCGATCGTACTCAAAGTTCGCTAAATGTAATCTTCTATAGCTCTAACTGTATGTGCGAAATTTCATCGAAATCGGTTCAGATTTAGATATAGCTCCCATATATATGTATTGCCCAATTTGGTAAAATTTGACCGTAAAACCCTTATTTATCAACCGATCGTAACCAAGGTTGGCTAAATGTAATCTTCTATAGCTCTAACTGTATGTGCAAAATTTCATCGAAATCGGTTCAGATGTAGATATAGCTCCCATATATGTATCACCCGATTTTGAAAAATTCGGCCCTAATAACCTTATGTTTGACCATACAGGCCTCATTTCTTAACTGATCTTACTCAAATCTTGCACAAGGTAACCTTTTGTGGTATTAATCAAACCAGCAAAATATTATGCAAATTGGTTCAGATTTAGATATAACTTCCATATATATGCATCGCTCGATTTTCCCAAATTTGACCATAGTACTCTTATTTATTAACCAATGTTACTCAAATTTCAAATTTTGATGTACTAGCCGATCGATCTTATACGTACTTGTAGCTCTTACATAAGAATATTGCTCGATTTTTACAAATTTGTATTTATTACCCACACTAATTTAACGATTTTCTCCTTTTTAATAATGAGCTCAATATTAGTGGCATACTAACTCGGTAGGTGCAATATCAACACAGCCAGTGTTGCTAGAAGTAGGGGAAATTCCCTATATGTAGGGTTTAATATTTAGCGTCTTGTAGGGACGTAGGGCCACAATGTAGAACATTTTCACTCAACACTATTTGTAATAATTTTTAAATTTTGGTGGCTCTAGAGGAGGAAATTAGAAGCCGGCAAGGCTTGATCTTAAACAATGTGTGGTAAACTTTAGTCCTGTAGAAAATTTTGTCAACATTTTATTTCTATAGAATTCTTTTTCAAAATATTATTTCTATAAAAAATTTTCTCAAAATTTTATTTCTGTGGAATTTTGTCTCAAAATTTTATTTCTATAGAATTTATTGTCAAAATTTTATTTCTATAAAATTATTGTCAAAATTTTATTTCTATAGAAAAATTTCTCACAAAAATTTGTTTATAGAAACTTTTTCCAAAATTTTATTTTTATAAAGATTTAACAAAAAAGATTACTAATTTGGGTAGAATTCTACCAACTGTGGCGACCTGGTCGTAATACAAATTTATATTCTAAGTTATATACGTTGCATATTCATGTTTTATGATTATAAAGTACTTAGAACCATTTTTGTTTTGTAAAATTTAAAAATATAGTAGGGAAAATTGTTTGGGAATGTATAGGAAAGTAGGGAACTTTTTTTGTCCTTGTAGGGTAAACCGAACATTTTCCCTGGCAACATTGACTATGAGCTATAGTCAGATTGACACAAAGCACCCATAGACATGTACCCCTTAATTTTCTTAAATATGCAACTGCGGTTTATCTCCCAGACCTATATGTTACCCCACAAATGCTTATGATTACTAATTCTGTAATGGTGGTTTAGGGTATGATATAGTCGGCTCCGCCCGACTTTCTACTTTACTTACTTGTTTAATAATGGACTCAATATTAGTGGCATACTAACTTTTTTGGTGCAAAATAAACTATAGCTCCTAATATTAGACTTTTCTGCTCAGATTGTCACAAGACACCCATAAACATATACCCCCCTTCATGTTCTCCAAAACCTATAGCAATGATACCCCACAAATGCTTATGTTTACTTATTCAGTAGGGGTGGTTTAGGGTATGATATAGTCGGCCCCGCCCGACTTTCCACTTTACTCACTTGTCAGTCATCAGGATGATATTTGTGAGTCTATCAAAGCTTCGCTAAATGGTTTCACCCTAACGTGAGTTCCGCCAACTGAATTATCTAACCGTCAAATGTAGTGGGAGCCTCTATACCTATCCTAATCACATATATGTGACTCATATATGCCCTCAACTCTAGGTGCCAGGTCATGATTTTCCTCTCCGTTTGTGGTCTGGCAACTGGAAACCGATCCTGCTGTGTTGAAACTTTAGTAAGATAGTTTAATAAATTGGAGTATTATGGATAAATTTGGGAATATCGGGCGATACATAAATATGGAAGCTTTATCTATGAGGATTACCTAGTGTTGCAATATGCCAACTAACAGATCTATCGTAAAGCTTCACATTTTTGAGGTTATACATACTCAGAACGTTTTGATATACGAGCACTATTTGTGTTGTTTACCGCATTTTGGAAAATTCATCTCGCTTGAAAAATGGAATTAAATCGGGAAAATTTTTGTGCTATTAAATATCTTGTCTTAAGTAATTTTAGAGAAGAAAAAAAAAATATAATATACAATTTATCATAAATAATAATATGAACATTTTAAATAACATCTGATAATTTCCCATTTTTTATATTTTCTTCTAGGTACGTACTCAACTTAATATACTTCATACTAAAATAGTTTTAAGAATAATTTTAGGTAAGTCTAGAACTAAATTTAAATATATCTAAATATGTTATCATGCACATAGTCGCTTTACTATTCAAATCAACACAAAATCAACAGGAATGTAAGAGGTTTATCTTATGAGCTGCAAAAATCGGAACATCCACTCGAAAAAAGGACACTTTATTCAGGAAATAACTAAGCACAAATATGCAGTTAACTATGATATAAAGTTGATGAAAGCTCTCTGTGCTAGGTTAGATGTTCCGATTTATTGTAGATCGCAGCATGTGAAAATAATCCATCCAGAAGAGTAAGACCCCAGCAAAAAAATTTGGAAGTTCTTCCAAAGGCATAACTGTAAAAGCACTTCCAGAAGATGCACTCCCAATGATGTTCATTATTTTAACTACCCAGGAAGTTATTTTAATTCAATTTTTTATAACTTGGTTTTTTCATACTTTTAATGGATAATTTTAACTTTTTTTGTTTCAAATATAGTAAGAATTTATAGAATGTTACAAACCATTTAAATTTTGTCAAGAAAAATGCTAAATCCAACCTGAAAAATTTGTGAATTTTTGAAAATATTTAAGGTCAAACGTTTCCGACAAGCGTTAGAATCCATTAAAAATTATAAAAATGTATAAAAATTATTTATTTGACAAAATATCACAGAATTTTTTAAATTTACATCCAAAACATTGAATTCGGATCACACCTAAAGAAGTGATGCAAATTCAGTGCAACAACGGCTGTTGAAATGGAAAACTTCCGTCCTATGACAAGCCCATGTTAAATTCATCGCTTTTGCGTCAATTTTGCACCACTTCCGGATCCAAAAAGAACAATTTCATTACTTTTTTGGCGACGCTTTTTTTTGCTGGGACATAATATCAGTATGAACAAGTATATACGGCCATGCCGAAGCTTATGTACCCTCCACCATGGATTGCGTAGAAACTTCTTTTAAACTCTGCCATCCACAATCGAATTACTTGAGTTGCGGTAACGCTTACCGATGGCAAGGTATCTTAAAACCTCCTAAACTTGGTATATATTAAATCAAAAAAGACCGATTAAATACGTATATAATTCAGTTTGAAAAAGTTTTCTATAGAAATTAAATTTCGACAAAATTTTCTATAGAAATAAAATTTTAACAAAATTTCCTACGGAATTGAAATTTTAACAAAATTTTCTATAGAAATAAAGTTTTGACAAAATTTTCTATGGAATTGAAATTTTAACAAAATTTTCTATAGAAATAAAATTTTAACAAAATTTTTTATAGAAATAAAATTTTGACAAAATTTTCTATAGAAATAAAATTTTGGTAGATTTTTTTTTTGGCTCGAGTAGTAACCATGATTATAAACCGATATGGACCAATTTTTGTGTGATTAGAGATAGGCTATATATAACTATAGACCGATATGGACCAATTTGGTATGGTTGTTAGCGGCCATATACTAACACCATGTTCCAAATTTGAGCCGAATCGGATGAATTTTGCTCCTCCAAGAGGCTCCGGAGGTCAAATCTGGGGATCGGTTTATATGGGGGCTATATATAATTATGGACCGATATGGACCAATTTTTGCATGGTTGTTATAGACCATATACTAACACCACGGTTGTTAGAGACCACATACCAACACCATGTACCAAATTTCAGCCGGATCGGATGAAATATGCTTCTCTTTAAGGCTCCGCAAGCCAAATCTTGGAATCGGTTTATATGGGGGCTATATATTAATATGGACCGATATGGACCAATTTTTGCATTGTTGTTAAAGACCATATACTACACCACGTACCAAATTTCAGCCGGATCGTATGAAATATGCTTATCTTAGACGCTCCGCAAGCCAAATCTGGAGATCGGTTTATATGGGGGCTATATATAATTATGGACCGATATGGACCAATTTTTGCATGGTTGTTAGAGACCATATACCAACACCATGTACCAAATTTCAGCCGGATCGTATGAAATATGCTTCTCTTAGAGGCTCCGCAAGCTAAATCGGAGGGTCCGTTTATATGCGGGCTATACGTAAAAGTGGGCCGATATGGCCCAGTTGCAATATCATCCGACCTACATCAATAACAACTACTTGTGGCAAGTTTCAAGTCGATAGCTTGTTTCGTTCGGAAGTTAGCATGATTTTAACAGGCGGACGGACTGACGGACGGACATGCTTAGATCGACGCAGAATTTCACCACGACCAAGAATATATATACTTTATGGGGTCTTAGAGCAATATTTCGATTTGTTACAAACGGAATGACAAAGTTAATATACCCCCCTATGGTGGAGGGTATAAAAAAATGTAGGTTCTCGATTACGCCATTACGAGACTACCCTTGCTCACTACAATGGATAATCGCAAACGACATCAAACCCTTTTCTCCCACTTAGCTTCGGTTTATATCTTGTTGTTATTTTAAAGTAATATGAATATGCGATAATACTGGATACTAAAATGCATTTTTATAACCACCACCATAGAATGGTGATGGGGGTGTAATAAGTTTGTCATTCCGTGTGTAACACATCGAAATATCGATTTCCGACTATATAAAGTATATATAATTTTGATCAGGGAGAAATTCTAAGACGATATAAGCATGTCTGTCTGTTATAATCACAGCCTTCAACAATGGCGCAATCGTCCTGAAATTTGGCACAGATTCGTTTTTTGTTTGCAGGCAGGTCAAGTTCGAAGATGAGCTATATCGTTCCAGCTGACCAGCGTTGCCAATTTAGCTTTTTTCCCGCTAGATTTGTTTTTTTTTTTTTTTGAAGACGTTTAGCGGGGAAAAAAATGCATTTAGCTTTTAGCTTTTTTTCTGGCTTTTTTTCATGACCCTTTTAGCTATTTTTGGCTTTTTTTTATTTTCGACATGTTCCTATTGAAATATGGATAAAACTTCGTTTTCATCTAAGTCTTGCTGCCAGAATAAGGTTTTCCGCATATTTCAAAGCTCAATTGAAGCCTTAATAATTATTCCAGCCATTATACGGGCATTTTTGCAGCAAATACACCTTGTTCAAAAGTTTTTTCCTAGTATTCATAAAAGTTATCGTTAACTTTAAATCTACTATTACCATACAAATTCCTTATATAAACTGTCAGTAAATTATTAGGAATAATAGCATTTGACTCGTTTATCCTTTTTATGTTATTTTAATACGTATTCTAAAGTTAAAGTTATTACTTAATTAAAATAGTAGATATGAATTGCTTTGTACACTGAAAAAATATTGTCATGAGGCCAAAGATTTCATGTCTTTAAAATACGAACGCGAATTTTGGTTATAATAGCATTTGTGAATTTCTCTTATATGTTATAAACTGTTTTCCTTGTCCAAAAGCCGATAAAATCGTATTGTCCTTATATTAAGTGATTCAACTTAAAAATGGGTATCTTTTCATGAAGGCTGGGGTCAATTCTAAAAAATTCTTAAAATTAATTAAATAGTCCTTAAATTTGTGAAGTTTTTGTATCTTGACCACAAACCAAAATAGCGTTCAAAAATAGGAGAGGTTTTTCAACATTTTTTTTTTTAAATTTACGAAAATTGGACAATAGGTTTGTATGGGAAATTTTCGAATAAAAGTTATTCAGTATAAACTTGCAAGACAGTTAGAATGGGTTTTGTTCTCTTGGGTAATATTAGGAGAAGTGTACACGTTCACGAATTTATCATTAATTCAGTTAAAATATATTGATATTTTCTAATGCAGTTCTATATGACATTGGACTTGTTGATGATTAACCAACAAGTTTACCGGGAAAAAAGCTTTTACTAGGAAATATAAATGAAGGACTTCCAGTAAAAAATTGTGATAGTAATCAAAATGTATCGAGTACGCAAATAGAGCTAATATGACATAGATTTTCTTACAGTCTTACAGAAATGGAAATAAAATGAATACAATTAAAATAATATGCATATTAAGTGAAATAAAGCCTTTAAGTTTGTTAAATTTAATCAAAATGTGACTTTTGATACAAAAAAAAATTAGCTTTTTTTCTAGCTAGTGAAACAATTCTGGCAACGCTGCAGCTGACTCACCTATTTGGGGTCTTGGGCTTATAAAGACCGTAGGTTTTATCCAATTTGCCTGAAAGTGAAAATCTAGAGGTACTTGAAGACCGTAAAAAGGTGTGTCGAAAATGGTGCCCATCGGTCCATGTTTTGGTATAGCTGCCATATAGACCGATCTCCCGATTTTGCTTCTTGGGTGTCTAGAAACTGTATTTTCTATCCGATTTGCCTGAAATTGAAAATCTAGAGGTATTTTGGGACCAAAAATAGGTGTGCCGAAATTGAGGCAAATCTCCCGATTTTACTTCTTGGACGTCTAGAGACTATAGTTTCAAGCCGATTTGCCTGAAATTGGAAATCTAGAGGTATTTTAAGATCACAAATAGGTATGTCGCAAATGGTGCCTATCCGTTCATGTTTTGGTATAGCCCCCATATATACCTATCACCTGACTTCTAGAATCCGTAGTTTTTATCCAATTTGCCAGTAATTACAAATCTAGAGGTATTTTGGGACCATAAAGAGGTGTGTCGAAAATGGTCCGTATAGGTCCATGTTTTGGTACAGCCCCTATATAGACTGATCTCCCGATTTTACTTCTTGGGCATCTAGAATTCGCAGTTTTCACGCAATTCGTCTAAAATTGGAATTCTAGAGGTATTTGAGGAAAATTAAGAGGTGGTGAGTATTGGCCCATAGTTTGGTATAGCCCCCATATATACCTAACTTCCGAATTTATTTCTAGGACTTCTGGAATCCGGCTGATCACAAATAGGTCAGCCGAATATGGTGTGTGTCGACCCATGTATTAGTATAGCCTCCACATAACTAGACCGATCTCCACATTTAATTCCTTGGGCTTCTAGAAACCGTAGTTTTTATCCGATTTGCACAAAAATGTAAATATACAAGAATTTTAGACCCTCAAAACTCTGTATCGCATTTATTTTTACCGGTCCGTTTGGTAAGGCATCGATATAGACCGATTTCTCTTCTTGAGGGTACACCCAAAGAAAAACAAGTAAGGAAAGTCTAAAGTCGGGCGGGTCCGACTATATTATACCCTGCACCACTTTGTGGATCTAAATTTCGATACCATATCACATCCGTCAAATGTGTTGGAGGCTATATATAAAGGTTTATCCCAAATACATAAATTTAAATATCACTCGATCTGGAAGAATTTGATAGACTTCTACAAATCTATAGACTCAAAATTTAAGTCGGCTAATGCACTAGGGTGGAACACAATATTAGTAAAAAAATATGTGAAAAACATTTAAATCTGAAGCAATTTTAAGGAAACTTCGCAAAAGTTTATTTATGATTTATCGCTCGATATATATGTATTAGAAGTATAGGAAAATTAGAGTCATTTTTACAACTTTTCGACTAAGCAGTGGCAATTTTACAAGGAAAATGTTGGTATTTTGACCATTTTTGTCGATATCAGAAAAACATATATATGGGAGCTATATCTAAATCTGAACCGATTTCAACCAAATTTGGCACGCATAGCAACAATGCTAATTATACTCCCTGTGCAAAATTTCAACTAAATCGGAGTAAAAAATTGGCCTCTGTGGTCATATGAGTGTAAATCGGGCGAAAGCTATATATGGGAGCTATATCTAAATCTGAACCGATTTCAACCAAATTTGGCACGCATAGCAACAATACTAATTCTACTCCCTGTGCAAAATTTTAACTAAATCGGAGGAAAAAATTGGCCTCTGTGGTCATATGAGTGTAAATCGGGCGAAAGCTATATATGGGAGCTATATCTAAATCTGAACCGATTTCAACCAAATTTGGCACGCATAGCTACAATGCTAATTCTACTCCCTGTGCAAAATTTCGACCAAATTGGGGTAAAACTCTGACTTCTGGGACCGTATTAGTCCATATCGGGCGAAAGATATATATGGGAGCTATATCTAAATCTGAACCGATTTCAATAAAATTTGGCACACTTGACTATAGTACTAATTGTTCTTCTTGTGCAAAATTTTAAGCAAATTAGGGTAAAACTCTGGCTTCTGGGGCCATATAAGTCCATATCGGGCGAAATATATATATGGGAGCTATATCTAAATCTGAACCGATTTCTTCCAAAATCAATAGGGATCTATTCTGAGCAAAAACACATACTTGTGCCAAATTTGAAGTCGATTGGACTAAAACTGCGACCTAGACTTTGATTACAAAAATGTGTTCACGGACAGACGGACAGACGGACATCGCTATATCGACTCAAGAGACCACCCTGAGCATTTTTGCCAAAGACACCATGTGTCTATCTCGTCTCCTTCTGGGTGTTGCAAACATATGCACTAACTTATAATACCCTGTTCCACAGTGTGGAGCAGGGTATAATAATATGCATATTAAGTGAAATAAAGCCTTTAAGTTTGTTAAATTTAATCAAAATGTGACTTTTGATACAAAAAAAAATTAGCTTTTTTTCTAGCTAGTGAAACAATTCTGGCAACGCTACAGCTGACTCACCTATTCGGGGTCTTGGGCTTATAAAGACCGTAGGTTTTATCCAATTTGCCTGAAAGTGAAAATCTAGAGGTACTTGAAGACCGTAAAAAGGTGTGTCGAAAATGGTGCCCATCGGTCCATGTTTTGGTATAGCTGCCATATAGACCGATCTCCCGATTTTGCTTCTTGGGCGTCTAGAAACTGTATTTTCTATCCGATTTGCCTGAAATTGAAAATCTAGAGGTATTTTGGGACCAAAAATAGGTGTGCCGAAATTGAGGTGTATCGGTCCATTTTTTGGTATAAACCCCATATAGACCGATCTCCCGATTTTACTTCTTGGACGTCTAGAGACTATAGTTTCTAGCCGATTTGCCTGAAATTGGAAATCTAGAGGTATTTTAAGATCACAAATAGCTATGTCGCAAATGGTGCCTATCCGTTCATGTTTTGGTATAGCCCCCATAAATACCTATCTCCTGACTTCATTCCTGGGACTTCTAGAATCCGTAGTTTTTATCCAATTTGCCAGTAATTAGAAATCTAGAGGTATTTTGGGACCATAAAGAGGTGCGTCGAAAATGGTCCGTATCGGTCCATGTTTTGGTACAGGCCCTATATAGACTGATCTCCCGACCCATGTCTGATCTGTCGACCCATGTATTAGTATAGCCTCCACATAACTAGACCGATCTCCACATTTAATTCCTTGGGCTTCTAGAAACCGCAGATTTTATCCGATTTGCACAAATATACTGGAATTTTAGACCCTCAAAACCCTGTATCGCATTTATTTTTACCGGTCCGTTTGGTAAGGCATCGATATATACCGAGTTCTCTTCTTGAGGATACACCCAAAGAAAAAATATTTTCCTCCGGAATGAAATTTTAGACAATGACATCTCATCGTATTCATTTAAATAAAATCTACAGATATAAGATTTCAAATCAAGGCGTTATTCCATCATATACACGAAATGTTTATGATTTCTCTAAGACTCAACTAAAATTGGTTCTCATAAATCCAGAATCTGATCTAGTCTTCATAGGTAGAATCTGGTTGAACTGATTTGCTTGGGAGAAAATTTGTCATCAAACCCCCTAAAATTCTATATATTATCAGGAAATCCGCTACGATGAAGAGTTTTCAAAATAAACTATTATATTTGATTCATGGTGGTGGGTATTTAAAATTCGGCCCGGCCGAACTTACTGCTGTATATACCTGTTTTTTACTAACATTGTGTTCCAACCCAGGACATTGGCCGACTTACATTTTAGGTGTATAGGTTTTGTAGAAGTCTAAAAAATTTTGCCCAGAATTCGAAGAATTTAAAATAGTATCGAAAATATACATCTACAAAATGGTGTAGGGTATATTATAATCGTAGTATATTAATAGTCGCCAAAAAAGTAGTGAAAGTTTTCTTTTTGGATCCGGAAGTTGTCCCAAATTGGCGCAGAAACAATGAATTTAAAATGGGCTTGCCATAGGACGGATGTCCACCATTTCAACAGCCGTTGCAGTAAATTTGCATCACTCCTTAAAGTGTGATCCTAATTAAGCCTTTTCGATGTGAATTAAAAAATGTTGTGTGATTTTGGTAAATAAATAATTTTTATACTTTTTTTTAAATGCATTTTAACGTTTGCCAGAAACATTTGACCTAACATATTTTGAAAATTCGCAATATTTCTTGATTGAATTAAGCATTTTTTTTTGGTCAAAATTTAAACAATTTGTACAATGCTATTAATTCTTACTCTGTTTTTAACCGATTTGTTACAAAAACATCTTTGGGAGAACATTTTTGGAAATGGTTTTAAAAATGTGCCTTGGGAACAACTTCCAATTTTTTTTTACTAGCAATATATCAAACGTCTCACGGAAATTGTCTATTTTTGAAAGGTATCCACTTTTTAGAGTCTTAAAGTTTTCAGAAGTTTCCTTGTATTTCATTCGATTTTACTTTGTTTCAAATTTCCCCATAAATTTGGTGCTATATCGATATTGATTTTAATGCAAATTCAGGAAAATTTTATTAAGCAAAAGACCATAAAACCTCACCTTTTGTAAAATCATCCACATGAATACAAATTAACATCCACAAAAATGCTACATATTATGATAAAATCAATGATAGGGAACGTCAACATATTCTTAACTTCAAAATCTATGGCAACACATTGTTCTATACGGTTCCATAGTATTAAAAATTTATGTGAGTGATATTGCATTGTTGTAAATGTTTAAAGCAAAAGAAAGTTACATACCGTTCATCAGGAATAATGAAATGTGCTACCACTCAAGCAACAGCTCATAAGATGACTACATTTTACTTTTGGAATTCCCAGAAATTTAAGATATTTTGAAATTTACAATTCTTGAGAAATTCATGGCTACATGACTATGAGGCATTCTCTGCCTCAAATCGAAACATAAAAACGCACTAAAATTATTATTTTGTTGTGTGTGTGTTTGTGTTTTTTTTTTTCGTATTCGTTCCCCTCTAAACAAGGACAAAAGCATATAATAAAGATAATATATCTAATATAAAAATTTCGTTACTATGGTAGAGTAATGAAGGGGATGGGGGGGTAGAAACAACAAAATATAGACCATGCATATGCATCGTCTATCTTTTATGCCACCAAAATAAGATATTAACTTTATATATTGTTAACATGTATGATATTTTATCTTTTACTTTACTGTGGCCCCCATGCCAGAACAAAATACACTGCCACTCTCGCCTGTGTCTCCCCTACTCTATTTGGCCTCCACTGTGTCCCCTATTATGGCATTCATGTGATTGTGTAGGCCACACAAATTTCCCCTGAGGTAACATCGACATCGTATAATGTATTACTCAGTAATTTTTTCTTAACTAATTTTAAGACATTAATTTAAACACGTTGCTTCTATAGGTGTGAATATGTACGTGTGTATGTGTGGGTGCATACCTGAAAGTTACCTTTATATAGTATAGAACACACGTATACAAATACTTATTCATTTAATCACTTATATGATATGCGTGCGAAAGTCAATGAGTACTTTTGCTATTCAAGTTATGTGAGTAATGTGGTGTAGTGTGGTGTAAGAGAGTATGAGAGCGGGTGAGTGTCTGTATATATTAGACACGTATGCAGCGTTGCCACAATGAATTTTTATTTTCGACGAACATTTTTCCAAAAATGAATCAAAATTCGTACGAGCGGACGATTTTTCCAAATTAAATTAATATTATTTAAAAGTAAAAAATTATCCCCAATTTTAGATTAGGTTAGGTTAGGTGGCAGCCCGATGTATCAGGCTCACTTAGACTATTCAGTCCATTGTGATACCACATTGGTGAACTTCTCTCTTATCACTGAGTGCTGCCCGATTCCATGTTAAGCTCAATGACAAGGGACCTCCTTTTTATAGCCGAGTCCGAACGGCGTTCCAAATTGCTGTGAAACCACTTAGAGAAGCTTTGAAACCCTCAGAAATGTCACCAGCATTACTGAGGTGGGATAATCCACCGTTGAAAAACTTTTTGGTGTTCGGTCGAAGCAGGAATCGAACCCACGACCTTGTTGTATGCAAGGCGGACATGCTAACCATTGCACCACGGTGGCTCTCTTCCCCAATTTTACTTCGATAGAAAATGTTGTAAAATTTTTTATTTTTATTTATTTCTATAGAAAATTTTGTCAAATTTTTATTTCTATGTACAATTTTGCCAAAATGTTATTTCTATGTACAATTTTGTCAAAATTTTATTTCTGTAGCAAAATTTATCAAAATTTTATTTCTATATAAAATTTTGTCAAAATTTTATTTCTATTTACAATTTTGCCAAAATTTTATTTCTATGTACAATTTTGTCAAAATTTTATTTTTATATTTCTATAGAAATTTTGTCAAAATTTTATTTCTATAGAAAATTTTGTCAAAATTTTATTTCTATAGAAAGTTATTGCAAAATTTTACTTCTATGTACAATTTTGTCAAAATTTTATTTTTATTTATTTCTATAGAAAATTTTGTAAAAATTTTTTTTCTGTAGAAAATTTTGTAAAAATTTTATTTCTGTAGAAAATTTTGTCAAAATTTTATTTCTATATAAAATTTTATTAAAAATTTTATTTCTATATAACATACAATCTTGTCAAAATTTTATCTCTATAGAAAGTTATCCCAAAATTTTACTTTTATTTATTTCTATAGAAAACTTTGTCAAAATTTTATTTCTGTAGAAAATTTTGTCAAAGTTTTATTTTTATAGAAAAATTTGTCAAAATGTTATTTCTATAGAAAATTTTCTCAAAATTTTATTTCTATAGAAAATTTTGTCAAAATTTTACTTCTATAGAAGCCACCGTGGTGCAATGGTTAGCATGCCCGCCTTGCATACACAAGGTCGTGGGTTCGATTCCTGCTACGACCGAACACCAAAAAGTTTTTCAGCGTTGGATTATCCCACCTCAGTAATGCTGGTGACATTTCTGAGGGTTTCAAAGCTTCTCTAAGTGGTTTCACTGCAATGTGGAACGCCGTTCGGGACTCGGCTATAAAAAGGAGGTCCCTTGTCATTGAGCTTAACATGGAATCGGGCAGCACTCAGTGATAAGAGTGAAGTTCACCACTGTGGTATCACAATGGGACTGAATAGTCTAAGTGAGCCTGATACATGGGGCTGCCACATAACCTAACCTAACCTACTTCTATAGAAAAATTTTATTTCTATGTACAATTTCACAAAATTTTATTGTTATTTATTTTTATAGAAAATTTTGTCAAAATGTTATTTCTATATATATATATATATATATATATATATATATATATATATATATATATATATATATATATATATATATATATATATATATATATATATATATATATATATATATATATATATATATATATATATATATATATATATATATATATATATATATATATATATATATATATATATATATATATATATATATATATATATATATATATATATATATATATATATATATATATATATATATATATATATATAATATATATATATATATATATATATATATATATATATATATATATATATATATATATATATATATATATATATATATATATATATATATATTATATACCCTAAACCACATAGTGGTCAGGGTATAGTAAGTGTGATCGGCCAAAAAATGTGCCTACAAGAAATATTGATTTTAGACCCCATAAAATATATACCGATCGACTCAGAATCACCTCCTGAGTCGATCTAGCGCTTGGTGTCCGTCCGTCCGTCTGTCCATGTATTTGTTGTTCACAGGATTCCGGTCGCAATTATTAACCGATTTTGATGAAATTTGGTACAGGGAGTTTTTGGGCACAAGGACGAACGCTATTGAATTTGGAAGAAATCGGATCAAATTTAGATATAGCTCCCATATATATGTATCGCCCGATTTCGACAAATGGGGCCACGTTGGGCGTTGTTTCAAACGGATCGTCACCAAATTTGGCACAAGGTAATCTTTTCCATCGCCCTTCAAGTCTGCAAAATTTCATTCAAATCGGTTCAGATTTAGATATAGCTCTCATATATATGTATCGCCCGATTTTCCCAAATTTGGCCACAAAACCTTTATTTATCAACCGATCTTACTCAAAGTTGGCTAAATATAATCTTCTATAGCACTAACTATATGTGCAAAAAATCATCGAAATCGGTCAGATTTAGCTATAGCTCCCATATATGTATCGCCCGATTTTGAAAAATTCGCCCTTATAACCTTATGTTTGACCATACAGGCCTCATTTCCTAACTGATCTTACTCAAATCTTGCACAAGGTAACCTTTTGTGGTATTAATCAAACCCGCAAAATATTATGCAAATTGGTTCAGATTTAGATATAGCTTCCATATATATGCATCGCTCGATTTTCCCAAACTTGGCCATAGTACTCTTATTTATTAACCAATGTTACTCAAATTTCAAATTTTGATGTACTAGCCGATCGTACTTATACGTACTTGTAGCTCTTACATAAGAATATTGCTCGATTTTTACAAATTTGTATTTATTACCCACACTAATTTAACGATTTTCTCTTTTTTAATAATGGGCTCAATATTAGTGGCATACTAACTCCGTAGGTGCAATATCAACACAACCAGTGTTGCTAGAAGTAGGGGAAATTCCCTATATGTATGGTTTTTCTAATATTTAGCGTCTTGTAGGGACGTAGGGCCACAATGTAGGACATTTTCACTCAACACAATTTGTAATAATTTTTACATTTTGGTGCCTCTAGAGGAGGAAATTAGAAGCCGGCAAGGCTTGATCTTTACCAATGTGTGGTCAACTTTATTCCTGTAGAAAATTTTGTCAACATTTTATTTCTATAGAACATTTTGTCAAAATTGTATTTCTATAGACATTTTTTCAAAATATTATTTCTATAAAAATTTTTCTCAAAATTTTATTTCTGTGGAATTTATTGTCAAAATTTTATTTCTATAGAAAAATTTCTCACAAAAATTTGTTTATAGAAACTTTTTCCAAAATTTTATTTTTATAGAGATTTAACAAAAAAGATTAATAATTTGGGTAGAATTCTACCAACTGTGGCAACCGTGGTTGTAATACAAATTTATATTCTAAGTTATATACGTTGCATATTCATGTTTTAAGATAATAAAGTACTTAGAACCATTTTTGTTTTGTAAAATTTTTTAAATTTAACGAAAAATATAGTAGAGGAAATTGTTTGGGAATGTATGGGAAAGTAGGGAACTTTTTTTGTCCTTGTAGGGTAAACCGAACATTTTCCGTGGCAACATTGACTATGAGCTATAGTCAGATTGACACAAAGCACCCATAGACATGTACCCCTTAATTTTCTTAAATATGCAACTGCGGTTTATCTCCCAGACCTATATGCTACCCCACAAATGCTTATGATTACTAATTCTGTAATGGTGGTTTAGGGTATGATATAGTCGGCCCCGCCCGACTTTCTACTTTACCTACTTGTTTATTTCTATAGAAATACTATATAAAATTTTGTCAAAATTTTATTTCTATATAGAACTTTGTCAAAATGTTAGTTCTAAGTACAGTTTTGTCAAAATTTTATTTCTATAGAAAGTTATCGCCAAATTTTATTTTTATTTATTTCTATAGAAAATTTTCTCAAAATTTTATTTCAGTAGAAAATTTTGTCAACATTTTATTTCAGTAGAAAATTTTGTCAAAATTTTATTTCAGTAGAAAATTTTGTCCAAATTTTATTTCTATAGAAAGATTTCATTTCTTTATACAATTTTGTCAAAATTTTATTTCTATGCACAATTTTGACAAAATTTTATTTTTAGTTATTTCTATAGAAAATTTTGTCAAAATTTTATGTCAGTAGAAAATTGTGTCAAAATTTTATTTCTATGTAAAATTTTGTCAAAATATTATTTCTATATAAAATTTTGTCCAAATTTTATTTCTATAGAAAGTTATCGCGAATTTTATTTTTATTTATTTCTATAGAGAATTTTGTCAAAAATTTATTTCTGTAGAAAATTTTGTCAAAATTTTATTTGTATATAAAATTAAGTCAAAATTTTTTTTCTATCTAAATTTTTTTTCTATAGAAAGTTATCACAAACGTTTATTTCTATAGGAAATTTTGTCAAAATTTTATTTTTGTAGAAATTGTTATCAAAATTTAATTTCTATAATAAATTTTCTCAACATTTTATTTCTATAAAAAAAATTGTCAAAATTTTATTTCTGTTGATATTTTTATCAAAATTTTATTTTTATAGAAAACTTTGTAAAAATTTTATTTCTATAGAAAATTTTGTGAAAATTTTATTTCTATAGAAAATTTTGTCACAATTTTAGAAAATGTATAGAAAATGTCATCAATTTTTATTTCTATAGAAAGTTATAAAATATCCCTGCGAAAAAAATTAGAAGTCCTTCCTAAGGCACAACTTTAAAAGCACTTCCAGAAGATACACTCCCAATTATGTTATTTATTTTAACTACCCAGGAAGTTTTTTTAATTAAATTTTTTATAACTTGGTTTTGTCATACTTTTAATGGGTAAATTTAAATTTTTTTTATTTCAAATAGATTAAAAACAAAGTAAGAATTCATAAAATGGTACAAATCATTTAAATTTTATCGAAAAAATGCTAAATCCAATATGAAAAAATTTGAATTTTTGAAAATATTTGAGGTCAAACGATTCCGACATGCGTTAGAATACATTAAAAATTATAAAAAATTATAAAAAGTATTTATTTTATAAAATATCACAGAATTTTGTAATTTACATCCAAAACATTGAATTCGGATCACACCTACAGAAGTGATGAAAATTCAGTGCAACGGCTGTTGAAATGGAGGACTTCAATCGTATGACAAGCCCATGTTAAATTCATCACTTATGCGTCAATTTTGCACCACTTTCGGATTCAAAAAGAACATTTTCATTATTTTTTTGGCGACGTTTTTTTTTGCTGAGATGTTCTTCCTATACAAAATTTTTGCATAATTTTGTATCCATACAATTTTTTTAACTTTTTTCTTTTATTTCTATACAAAGTTTTGTTAAAATTTTATTTCTATAGAAATTTTTGTCAAAATTTTATGTCTGTAGAAAATTTTGAAAAAATACCGATCCGACGAAAATTTACCAAAATCAACCCAGTTTCATTTGGTCCGACCATCGGACCAAATTGAAAAATTAATAATTTTTTGGACCAATCGGACCAAAATGGCAACCCTGCACGTATGCCCCCACCTAGTATCTCTGCCTATCTTGAGGTGTTCCTTATTTATGCAAATGTAAATGACTTATTTAGCGCGAGCTCATATATGCGTGGCGTGTAGGGGTATGTGTGGGTGTGTGTGTGCATGTGTAAGTTTATGATAAAATATGACTTCTAATAGGATTCCATTGGGTCTGTTTTCAATTTCCTTTATTTATCATGTTATGGTTCGTTGCTGCTCCCCTCTCCTTCCACCCTCTACCCAACATTGCCAGCCAGCCTCCTTTTATGAGCTCTCTAACTATAGTTGCTATTTTGTTATTTTTTTGGTTCCTTGTTTTTGTATTTTATGTGCGGCATTGTTGTCGCTTTTGTTTCTTACTGCTGCTATTGCTGCTCGTATTCTTCGAATGACAACATTGTTAATATTTCCTTTTGTGAAATCGACGAAAACAACAAGCATGACAACAACAGCAAAAAAGGCCAACAATAATGGTCACAAAAATATATTTGCATGTTAATACCCATACACACATAAATTTTTCTTGGGTGGTTCACATACCCATATGCTCATACATATGGATGTGTGATCATATGTGGGGGTTGGGTATTAGGTAGAGCTACTATTGAAAAATACTTAGTTTAATCTTATTATACCCTTGGCGACGATATGAAGTATTTACCATTTATTTGGACCTAGACCAAAGACGTAATTTATTGCAAACAATTCTTGATAGTCAATTTAAATATAGAAAGGGAATTTTATCAGTTATCGATAGAATAATCGTAAAAAAAAGAATTGAGTAAATTAGGGACAGGGCCGGTTATATCATTAGTAAAATAATCATTTTTTTGGGTATCATTGAAAGAGGTTTGAGAGATAAGCCGTATTTGTATAGTTAAGAAAACTAAGGTGTACATGTTTATGGGAGCAAAATCGTGCGGGGCCGACTATATCATACCCTAAACCACTCTTACTTAATTAGTAAACCTAAGCATTTTTGGGGTATCATTGAAAGAGGTTTGGGAGATTTCCATATTTAAGAAAACTAAGGTGTACATTTCTATGGGAGCTTTATCTCAATCTGATCAGAATGCCTGATTAGGAGCTATAGTTATTCTTGCGTCAACAAAGTTAGTGCCATATGTCTCTAATATTGAGTCCATTATTAAAAAAAAAACTGGAAATCGCTCAATGGAGCGATAATGTAGCCAAATTTGTGCCAATCGGGCACTATATTTATAAAAGATCAGCTAATACATCTAAATTTCAAATTGTCGTAGCATTGGTTAATAAATAAATTTGTGAAAATCGGGCGATACATATATATCTGAGCTATATCTAAATATAAAATGATTTCGATGATGGAATCGGCCGTACATATATATGTGCGCTATATCTAAATCTGAACTAATTTGGTTGATATTTTACAAGTTTGGTTGGTACTATAGGGTTCCTAGTGCTTAAGGTTAGTAAGAACGGTTAATAAATAGGATTAATAATTATGGCCAAATTTTAAAAAATTTGGCCATGCATGTATATGGGATCTATATCCAAATCCCACATTTTCCAAATTCAGAAGCGTTCGTCCTTGTGTCATAACACCGACCTGTGCACCATGCATATTTGACGGCGTCTAAAATCAATATCTCCGCGGTAGGCATATTTTTTGTTGATTAGAGTTATTATCAATGTTGCCACTCGTGCCAAAAATAATCTACCACAATTTGAAAAAAAAAAAAAATGTTACCATAAATTAAATTATGGGGTTAGTATAATAAATATTTAATTTTTAGAATAATATATTTTTATTCGATATTTTGTCAAAATTTTATTTCTATAGAAAATGTCAAAATTTTACTTCTATAAAAAATGTTGTCAACATTTTATTTCTATAGAAAATTTTGTCAAAATTTTATTTCTATAGAAAATGTTGTCAAAATTTTATTTCTATAGAAAATTTTGTCAAAATTTTATTTCTATAGAAAATTTTGTCAAAATTTTATTTCTATAGAAAATTTTGTCAAAATTTTATTTCTATAGAAAATTTTGTCAAAATTTTATTTCTATAAATAATGTTGTCAAAATTTTATTTCTATAGAAAATTTTCTCAAAATTTTATTTCTATAGAAAATTTTGTCAAAATTTTATTTCTATAGGAAATTTTGTCAAAATTTTATTTCTATAGAAAATGTTGTCAAAATTTTATTTCTATAGAAAATTTTGTCAAAATTTTATTTCTATAGAAAATTTTGTCAAAATTTTATTTCTATAGAAAATTTTGTCAAAATTTTATTTCTATAGAAAATTTTGTCAAAATTTTATTTCTATAGAAAATTTTGTCAAAATTTTATTTCTATAAATAATGTTGTCAAAATTTTATTTCTATGGAAAGTTTTCTCAAAATTTTATTTCTATAGAAAATTTGGTCAAAATTTTATTTCTATAGAAAATTTTGTCAAAATTTTATTCCTATAGAAGATTTTGTCAAAATTTTATTCCTATAGAAAATTTTGTCAAAATTTTATTTCTATAGAAAATTTTGTCAAAATTTTATTTCTATAGAAAATTTTGTCAAAATTTTATTTCTATAGAAAATTTTGTCAAAATTTTATTTCTATAGAAAATTTTGTCAAAATTTTATTTCTATAGAAGATTTTGTCAAAATTTTATTTCTATAGAAAATTTTGCAAAAATTTATTTCCATAGAAAATTTTATCAAAATTTTATTTCTATAGAAAATTTTGTCAAAATTTTATTTCTATAGAAAATTTAGTCAAAAATTTATTTCTATAGAAAATTTTGCAAAAATTTATTTCTATAGAAAATGTTGTCAAAATTTTATTTCTATAGAAAATTTTGTCAAAATTTTATTTCTATAGAAAAATTTGCAAAAATTTATTTCTGTAGAAAATTTTGTCAAGATGTTATTTCTATAGAAAATGTTGTCAAAATTTTATTTCTATAGAAAATGTTGTCAAAATTTTATTTCTATAGAAAATTTTATCTGAATTTTTTTTAGAGAAAATTTTTGCATACATTTTATAAAGGGTGATTCTTTTGAGGTTAGGATTTTCATGCATTAGTATTTGACAGATCACGTGGGATTTCAGACATGGTGTCAAAGAGAAAGATGCTCAGTATGCTTTGACATTTCATCATGAATAGACTTACTAACGAGCAACGCTTGCAAATCATTGAATTTTATTACCAAAATCAGTGTTCGGTTCGAAATGTGTTTCGCGCTTTACGTCCGATTTATGGTCTACATAATCGACCAAGTGAGCAAACAATTAATGCGATTGTGACCAAGTTTCGCACTCAGTTTACTTTATTGGACATTAAACCAACCACACGAATGCGTACAGTGCGTACAGAAGAGAATATTGCGTCTGTTTCTGAGAGTGTTGCTGAAGACCGTGAAATGTCGATGAATGAAATGTCGCAGCAATTGGGTTTGTGTTATTCGACCACATGGAAGATTTTACGCAAAGATCTTGGTGTAAAACCGTATAAAATACAGCTCGTGCAAGAACTGAAGCCGAACGATCTGCCACAACGTCGAATTTTCAGTGAATGGGCCCTAGAAAAGTTGGCAGAAAATCCGCTTTTTTATCGACAAATTTTGTTCAGCGATGAGGCTCATTTCTGGTTGAATGGCTACGTAAATAAGCAAAATTGCCGCATTTGGAGTGAAGAGCAACCAGAAGCCGTTCAAGAACTGCCCATGCATCCCGAAAAATGCACTGTTTGGTGTGGTTTGTACGCTGGTGGAATCATTGGACCGTATTTTTTCAAAGATGCTGTTGGACGCAACGTTACGGTGAATGGCGATCGCTATCGTTCGATGCTAACAAACTTTTTGTTGCCAAAAATGGAAGAACTGAACTTGGTTGACATGTGGTTTCAACAAGATGGCGCTACATGCCACACAGCTCGCGATTCTATGGCCATTTTGAGGGAAAACTTCGGAGAACAATTCATCTCAAGAAATGGACCGGTAAGTTGGCCACCAAGATCATGCGATTTGACGCCTTTAGACTATTTTTTGTGGGGCTACGTCAAGTCTAAAGTCTACAGAAATAAGCCAGCAACTATTCCAGCTTTGGAAGACAACATTTCCGAAGAAATTCGGGCTATTCCGGCCGAAATGCTCGAAAAAGTTGCCCAAAATTGGACTTTCCGAATGGACCACCTAAGACGCAGCCGCGGTCAACATTTAAATGAAATTATCTTCAAAAAGTAAATGTCATGGACCAATCTAACGTTTCAAATAAAGAACCGATGAGATTTTGCAAATTTTATGCGTTTTTTTTAAAAAAAAGTTATCAAGCTCTTAACAAATCACCCTTTATTTATGGAAAGATTTTATCTGAATTTTCATTCTATAAAAGACTTTGTTAGAATATTAATTCTTTAAGAATTTTTTCAAAATTTTATTTCTATAGGAAAATATTGCAAAGTTTTTCTATAGAAAATTTTTGCAAAATTTTATTCATATACAAAATTTAGTTAAAAATTTATTTCTATAGAAAAGTTAACTACCTTTTCATTGGAGAAGAATATTTTACCGAATTTCGATCGAAGATGGTCTTCACTTTTTTAATAATTTCTGGTAGTGTTAACGTTCTTTTTTCATCCACTTTTTGGACTTGATGCAATACTGCCAGATAACGAGCATTAGTATGGAAAATAAAAGATTTATTCACATTTAAATACTGGAGAGCTCTAACTAGCAATCACAATAAATAAAAAGGCTTTTATAAGCTTCCAGACAATAAAATAATCTAGCACTGGAATAAATCCGTCAGCTGTTATAAGGGCGGAGACCACGGTTGCTACTCGCGCCAAAAATAATCTACCAAAATTGTAAGCAAATTTTACCAAAAGTTTACCAAATTAAAAAAAAAAATCTTATGTTGAAAATCTTATGTTGAAATGTTTCATTCTTACTTCAGCATTTGCAATATTATGATCCTCCTATTATATAATATATCCCTCCAAAAAGGAAAATTTGTAAAAATTGTATTTCTATAGAGAATTTTGTCAAAATTTTATTTCTGTAGAATTTGTTTTTTTCAAAATTTCATTTCTATAGAAAATTTTTTCAAAATTTCATTGCTATAGAAAATTTTGTCAAAGCTTCATTTCTATAGAAAATTTTGTCAAAATTTTTTTTCTACGATTTTGTATCTCATAATCTAGGCTAAAGGTCAATAAATTAAACTTAAAATTGTTGGTTTCTTGTTTTTTCCGATTTATTTTCCGATATTTCGGTTGACTTCGTCAGAAGCGTTTTCAAGGATTTTCTCCGCTGTCCTGTTACTTCGCTGTCTTTTTTTCTAATTTTTAATTTTATTTCTATAGAAAGTTTTATGAAAATTTCATTTCTATAGAATTTTTTTTTATTGAAATTTTTCTATAGAAATTTTTAAAGATATTGAATTGATAAAAAATGTTGTCAAAATTTTATTTCTTTAGAAAATGTAGTCAACATTGTATTTTTATAGAAAATTTTGTCAAAATTTTATTTCTATTGAAAAATTTATAAAAATTTCATTACTATAGAACATTTTTTTAAAATTTTATTTCTATAGAAAATTTTGTCAGAATTTTATTTCTATAGAATTTTTTCAAAATTTAATTTCCATAGAAAAATTTTTCAAAATTTCATTTCTGTGGAAAATTTTGTGAACATTTTATTTCTATAGAAAATTTTATCAGAATATCAAAATATTAATTCAATAGAAAATTTTGTCAATTTCATTTCTATAGAAATTTTTAAAGATTTTGAATTTATAAAAAATTTGTTCAAAATTTTATTTCTGTGGAAAATTTTATTTCTATAGAAAATTTGTCAAGATTTTATTACTATAGAAAGTCTGGTCAAAATTTCATTTCTATAGAAAATTGTGTTAAAATTTAATTTCTTTAGAAAATGTTGTCCACATTTCATTTCTCAAAAATTTATTTCTACGGAAAAAAAATTTTTAATTTCATTTCTATAGAAAATTTTGTCAAAATTTTATTTCTATGAAAAATTTTAAAAAGAGTTTATTTCCATGGAAAATGTGGTGAAGATTTTATATCAATGCAAAATTTTGTCAAAATTTAATTTCTATAGAAAATTTTGCCAAAATTTCATTTCTATGGAAAATTTTGTCAAAATTTCATTTCTATGGAAAATTTTGTCAAAATTTTATTTCTATAGAAAATTTTGTCAACATTATATTTTTATAGAAAATTTTGTCAAAATTTCATTTCTATAGAAAATTTTGACAAAACTTCATATCTATAGGAAATTTTGTCAAAATTTCATTTCTATAGAAAATTTTGTCAAAATTTCATTTCTATACAAAATTTTGTCAAAATTTCATTTCTAAAGATTTTTTTTTTCAAAATTTCATTTCTATATGTTGTCCAAATTTCATTTCTATAGATTTTTTTTAATTTCATTTCTATAGAAAATTTTGTCAAAATTTGATTTTTATAAAAAATTTTGTCAAAATTTTATTTCTATAGAAAATTTTATGAAAATTTCATTTCTACAGAATTTTTTTTTATTGAAATTTTTCTATATAAATTTTTAAAGATATTAAATTGATTAAAAATGTTGTCAAAATTTTATTTCGTTAGCAAATGTTCTTTAGAAAATGTTTTCAACATTTTATTTTTATAGAAAATTTTGACAATATTTTATTTCTATAGAAAATTTTATGAAAATTTTCTTTCTATAGAAAATTTTGTCAAAATTTCAATTCTATAGAATTTTTTCAAAATTTTAGTTCTACAGAAAGTTTTGTAAAAATTTTATTTCTATAGAAAATTTTGTGAGAAATATATTTCTATAGAAAATTTTATCCAAATATTATTTTTATAGTAAATTTTGTTAATTTTATTTCTACAGACATTTTTAAAGATTTTGAATTTATTAAAAAAAATGTTCAAAATTTTATTTCTGTGGAAAATTTTATTTCTATAGGAAATTTTCAAGATTTTATTTCTATAGAAAGTGTGGTCAAAATTTCATTTCTATAGAAAATTGTGTTAAAATTTAATTTCTTTAGAAAATTTTGTCCAAATTTCATTTCTCAAAATTTTATTTCTACGGATTTTTTTTAATTTCATTTCTATGAAAAATTTTTGCAAGAGTTTATTTCCATGGAAAATGTGGTCAAGATATTATATCAATGCAAAATTTTGTCAAAATTTCATTTCTATAGGAAATTTTTTCAAAGTTTCATTTGTATAGAAAAGTTTGCCAAAATTTCATTTCTATAGAAAATTTTGTCAAAATTTTATTTCTATAAAAAATTTTGTCAAAATTTTATTTCTATAGAAAATTTGGTAAAAAATTAATTTGTACAGAAAAATTTGTCAAAATTTCATTTTTATAGGAAATTTTGTCAAAGTTTCATTTCTATAGAAAATTTTGCCAAAATTTAATTTCTATAGAAAAATTTGTAAAAACGGGGGCAGAGTCACGCCTACAAAAAACAGAGAACAAGGCTGCTATTGATTAGTAAATGAGTATTATTTTCTTAAAGATCAACTAGAAAATCGACTTTGGTAAGAAAACTACACACTAATTTGAAACCGTATGATGCCATATCACAAACCATTCCATTGTGGCGATCCATAGTCAATGCTATGACATGAATAACTTTCACTTATCCACACTTAAATATACTAGAACTTATTCTAAGTCTTTTTGTATAATATATCCCATACCCTTGTTATGACATATGGCGGGGGAGGGGGGATTCAATTTATATGTGAAAGAAGTCAGGACAAATATCATCTAGAAACAAAATGAAATGAAATGACAAAAGTTACAAAAGCATAAGTTTGAATGGCGTAAAATATTATGATAATTTTTTGTTTTGCCTTTGTCTATGGCTCTCTATGTGGTTATTCGATGTCAGTGTACATGGATACATAAGTATTTGTATTTGTATCTATTGTCCCAGCGGGAAATGGAAGCGACGTGGAATCGATGATGGAAGTGCTGTCCGGGTAGCTATAAGGCCTGGGCGCTGCATTACGTGTTCATTTCAAAATAACATTGGATTGGATTGGAGGCCAAGGCCTTGCCTCTCGCTTCTATTCGTATGCCTTCTAGAGGTGGTGTCGTCGATGCCATGTTATCAGGCCTTCATACTAAGTACAAAAATCATGCCTTCCAAAGAAGGCCCTCAAAAAGGCCTGGACAGGAAGGCATAAAAGAAAGCGTGTAAAAATAAATATTTTGAAGGCAGGGTTGTCTATCAACTGAACATTTGCCCTCATACCTTTTACATTCGAATTTAATTTGACTTACTTTCCTTATACAGTTAATCTTATTTTTGTGATTTTAATATTTACCTCATGTGTATTTTTATGTTTCTGCTCCGTCGGGATTTGAACCGGGGTCCTCGTTATTGGTAGTCCTACACTCATCCACTGGCCTACGACACATTTATGTGATGTGGGCACCAAAAGGGAAACTTAAGCTACACGTGAGGTCATTCCGCGTTCCCTTCTATTGGAAGTGAACGTATAATGGGTATCGGATCTTTTATATGTTACAGAGAATGCCTTCTAGAAGGCCAAAGTTAGGAGTAACTAGAAATAAGTAAATTAATAGCTTGGCAGCCAACAAAGAAGGAGTATGAAATCCTTTTTATACCTGACGTCACAGAATGGTATTGGGGGTATAATAAATTTGTCATTCCGTCCGTAGCACAACAAAATATCTATTTCCGACTATATATAGTGTATATATACTTGATTAGGGGAAAATGAAAAGTCGATATTATTACACCGAAAAAATCCGTAGTTAGCCGAACGCTAAATTTAACTTATTTTTATTGCACAATAATTATTGATAACTATTGATTATTTGTTTGAAGTTAAATTTATTTTTTTTCGAAATTTTCCACATCCCAATGAAATTTTCGTTGTTTGTAAGTATGTCTCAAACATTTTATAAATTCCATATGAACTAAAGCAAGCATAAATTCCATATGAACTAAAGGAAAAGAAAATTTTCGTACGATTACGAAAAATAGAATGAAATGCCAATGATTTTGTCCTTATTTTTAGTTCGTTTTTATACCCTTCACCACTACTGTGGTACAGGGTATAATAAGTTTGTGCATTTGTATGTAACGCCAAGATGGTCGTTTAGTATACCGGTCGACTTAGAATTAAATTCTGAGTCGATTTAGCGATGTCCGTCTGTCTGTATATGTAATTTTGTGAAAAGTACAGGTCGCAGTTTAAATCCGATCGTCCTCAAATTTGGCACAGAGTTTTACCTTGGCTCAAAGACAATCACTATTGATTTCGGTTCAGATTTAGATATAGCTGCCATATATATTTATCACCGATATGACCATAATTGACGTATTTATCAACATATTCGCAAGGCCGAATATTTGGGGGCTCTCGTCAAATATGCAAAATTATTAGATATAGCTCCCATATATATCTTTCGTCCGATTTGGACTTATATGGCCTTAAAAGCCAGAGTTTTACCCTGATTTGCTTCAAATTTTGCACAAGGAGTGCGTTTAATAGTATTGTTAATTATACCAAATTTAGTTGAAATCGGTTCAGATTTAGATATAGTTCCCGAATATATCTTTCGACCTATTTCGCCTCATATACCCACAGAGACCAAAGAGTTACCCCGATTTACTTGAAACTTTGCACAGGGAGTAGAATTATGGTTCCGGATATGCGAGCGAATTTTAATTGAAATCGGTTCAGATTTTGATATAGCTCCCATATATATCTTTCGTCCGATTTTTCGTCATATGACCACCGATCCGATTTACGTGAAATTTTGCACAGGGAGTAGAATTAAAATACTAACCCCCATTTTCATTAAGCTCCGTTAGTGATCCGTTAAACCGTAGTATGGCCATAGCTGCCATTTTGCCTATATATTCCATATGTCAGTTAGGAACTTACTGCCCAAAATTTTTCAGTTAAAGTTAACCGGAGAGCAGATATTTGCAATTTATTTTCTGTTAACCTAACGGAGCTTCATGAAAATGGCCGTAAGAATGCATGTCAAATTTGGTTAAAATCGGTTCAGATTTCTATATAGCTTCCATATATGCTTTTCCGATTTGGGCAAAAATTACCAAAATACCCACATTTTCCTTATAAAAACTCTACTGCTAAGTCGAAAACTTGTAAAAGTGACTCAAATTTTCCTTTATTTCTAATACATATCTATCGACCGATAAATCATAAATACACTTTTGCGAAGTTGCCTCAAAATTGGTTCAGATTAAAAGGTTTCCCATATTTTTTTACTAACATAGTGTACCATCCCAGGGCATTAGCCGACTTAAATTTTAAGTCTATAGGTTATAAATTTTGTTCAGATGGAGTCAGACAAAAACCTTCATATATAGCGCCCAACACATTTGACGGATTTGATATAGTGTCGAAAATGTGGTTTTACAAAGTGGTGCAGGGTATAATATAGGCGGCCCCACCCGACTTTAGACTTTCCTTACTTGGTTTTTACTAACATTGTTGTCCGTCCGGGTCATGAACCAATTTAAATTTTGAGTCTAAACATTTTGTGAATGTTAAAAAAAAATGCCCAAATCGGTTCATATTTAAATATTTGTATATGGGAACTTTAGACTTTCCTTACTTGTTTAATATGAGAATGAGTTAATTCGTGTTTTCCTATTGGACTTTACGATTCACATTAAAAAAGATTTCAATTTCATACCGTGAAACAAGTTGTCAAAATTACTAGAGAGAATGGGCGAGCTGATCTATCAAAGACAATTTGTTTGCTTCTTTAACTCCAAGGAAGAAATATTGCTTTTACTTTCACCTAAAGTCAGATTCAATTTCACGAATTAAAGATTTGATTAAAACTGTCTGTAAAACTGAATTTTCGTTCTTATAACAACAATGTAGGTCCTTCTTTTTCCAATTCCCAAAGAAGGCACAGAATAATGTGTGCGGGCATTTTTTAGAAAGGAAGTGCAAGGCATTATAGAATGCATGATAGGAGAAGGCATATGGGAAGTTGTTAAGGATCCCAAAATCATGGGCTAAGAAGGCATGATTTTTGCGGTACTTCGCAATTTTCCCGCTGGGGTGCCTATAGTTTTCACACATTGAGAGGGGGAGAGTGTGTGTGTGTGTGAATATACAAATATAAACATCCATATTTTAACAAAAGCCTGACACACCCCATATCATGTCATTCATTCACTCAACTCAACTTTGGTAAAGATGTCGACCCATTATTTATCTACTAACACAAAGACACGGATCAAATCATTTGCATACTGGAATCATCAAGTAATCCAATATAATCTGACCAATATACATATTTCATCAATTAAAAACACAAAAAAAGATACGGAACGAAACGAAACGAGAATAATTAATCGTCCATAACTAAATGGTAAAAAGGACAACTTTATTAAAATAAGCACACTTTGACATGTGACAATAGAATATTATACGGGACGTTTTATGTAACGAAATAGGTTTAGAAAAAAATTATTTTGTCTTTTTGGAATAAATTTGTCACGAATTTAGATGTAACCATGAAATGTTTACCACACAAAAAGTTTATAAATAGCTGGGGTGTAGTAGTGCTTTTGATTTTATTGTCCTTCAAATAGACTAAGATCCGCTACTCGACTACTTTTTGTGGTTACCAAAAATTTATTAATTAATCTTTATAAAAATTACTTTTTATTGATGTTGGCTAACACGGTTCCAGCTTCATAAAATCTGAAAAGCCGATAGGTGAAAATAATGTGTCATTCACTTGAGACCGACTGTGAAGTTGTGAAGAAAACAGAACTCTACCAATTAGCACAAAAAAAAAAAAAAAAACAAGTAAAGTCTAAATTCGGGCAGGGCCTGCTATATTATACCCTTCTCCACTATATAGAGCAAAAATTTTTGTTACTATCTCGACGCCTTCAAGTTATTTCTAAATTCTATTTATATAGAAAATTTTGCCAAAATTTTATTTCTATAAAAAATTTTGTCAAAATTTTATTTATATGAAAATTTTGTCAAAATTTCAATTTCATAGAAAATTTTGTGAAAATTTCTTTTCTATAGAAAATTTTGTCAAAATTTCTTTTCTATACAATGATTATAATAGACAGACAGCGAAATAAATAATCTTAAAACAATAAGTAACTATAGTCTAAATTCGGGCGGGGACCACTATATTATACCCTTCTCCACTATGTAGAGCAAATATGTTTGTTACTATCTCGACTCTTTCAAGTTATTTCTAAGAAAATTTTATTTCTATAAAAAATTTTATTTCTATGGAAGTTTTGTCAAAATTTAATTTCCATAGAAAATTTTGTGAAAATTTCATTTCTATAGAAAATTTTGTCAAAATTTTATTTCTATACAAATTTTTTTTTTAATTTTTTTTCTACAGAGTTGATTATAATAGACAGGCAGCGAAATAAATAATCTTAAAAAAATAAGTAAGTAAAGTCTAAATTCGGGTGGGGACGACTATAATATACCCTTCTCCACTATGTAGAGCAAAAGTTTTTGTTACTATCTCGATGTTACTATATATAGAAAATTTTGCCAAAATTTTATTTCTATGGAAATTTTGACAAAATTTCATTTCCATAGAAAATTTTGTGAAAATTTCATTTCTATAGAAAATTTTGTCAAAATTTCTTTTCTATACAAATTTTTTAAAACTTTATTTCTATAGAGGTGATTATAATAGACAGACAGCGAAATAAATAATCTTAAAAAAATAAGTAACTATAGTCTAAATTCGGGAGGGGACCACTATATTATACCCTTCTCCACTATGTAGAGCAAATATTTTTGTTACTATATCGACTCTTTCAAGTTATTTCTAAGAAAATTTTATTTATATAGAAAATTTTATTTCTATAAAAAATTTTGTCAAAATTTTATTTCTATGGAAATTTTGTCAAAATTTCATTTCCATAGAAAATTTTGTGAAAATTTCATTTCTGTAGAAAATTTTGTCAAAATTTTACTTCTATACAATTTTTTTTTTCTATAGAGGTGAATATAATAGACAGGCAGCGAAATAAGTAAACTTAAAAAATAAGTAAGTAAAGTCTAAAATCGGGAGGGGACGACAATATTATACTCATCATCACTATGTAGACCAAAAATTTTGTTAACATCTCGACTCCTTCAAATTTTTTCTAAGAAAATTTTATTTATATAGAAAATTTTGCAAAATTTTACATCTATAAAAAATTTTGTCAAAATTTTATTTCTATGGAAATTTTGTTAAAATTTCATTTCCATAGAAAATTTTGTGAAAATTTTATTTCTATAGAAAATTTTGTCAAAATTTTATTTCTATAGTGGTGATTATAATAGACTATTTAAAAAATCTCCTAAACAGTGAATCTATAACAAAAAAAAAAAAAAACAAGTAAGTAAAGTCTAAGTTTCGGGCGAGGCTGACCCTATCATACCCTTCACCACTATGTAGACAAAAATTTTTTCTTCCTATCTCCACTCCTCTAAATTTTTTGAGAGTTATATAAAGGTTTATATTCCTACATACAAATATTTAAAATTTTTTTATACTTCTACAAAATTTCTAGAATTAAAATTTTAATCGGCACTGCTTAGCCATGACAATTTTACAAAGATATTGCCCAGCTCTCGCCAGATATGTGGTCAATTGTGAACATACTTGACGAAACTATTAATTGTAGTGCATATGCAAAATTTGAAGAAAATCAGTGCAAAACTCTGCCGTTTGATGCTATATGAATGGAAATCGGACGAAAGATATATATCAACATCTGAACCGATTTTTCTTTGTATACCCTTCACCACTACTGTGGTACAGGGTATAATAAGTTTGTGCATTTGTATGTAACGCCAAGAAGGAAAAGTCTGAGACCCATCGTTTAGTATACCGATCGTCTTAGAATTAAATTCTGAGTCGATTTAGCGATGTCCGTCTGTCTGTCTGTCCGTCTGTCTGTCTGTTGATGTATTTTTGTATGCAAAGTATAGCTCGCACTTTTAGTCCGATTGTCCTAAAATTTGGTATAGGGTCCTGTTTCGGCTCAAAGACGATCGCTATTGATTTTGGAAAAAAATCGGTTCAGATTTAGATATAGCTGCCATATATATTTTTCACCGATCTGGTCATAGTTGGCGTGTATATCAACCGATCTTCCTCAAATTCCGTACATCCGAATATTTTACGGGTCTCGAAAAACTTGCAAAATATCAGCCAAATCGGTTCAGATTTAGATATAGCTCCCATATATAGCTTTCGCCCGATTTACACTCATTTGCCACAGAGGCCAATTTTTTGCTCTGATTTAGTTAAAATTTTGCATAGGGAGTAGAATTAGCATTGTAACTATGCGTGCCAAATTTGGTTGAAATCAGTTCAGATTTTGATATATCTCCCATATATAGCTTTCGCCCGATTTACACTCATATGGCCAATTTTTAGCTCCGATTTAGTAGAAATTTTGCACAGGGAGTAGAATTAGCATTGTAGCCATGCGTGCCAAATTTGGTTGAAATCGGTTTAGATTTAGATATATCTCCCATATATAGCTTTCGCCCGTTTTACACTCATATGACCACAGAGGCCAATTTTTAACTCCGATTTAAATGAAATTTTGCACAGGGAGTAGAATTAGCATTGTAACTATGCGTGCCAAATTTGGTTGAAATCGGTTCAGATTTTGATATATCTCCCATATATAGCTTTCGCCCGATTTACACTCATATGACCACAGAGGCCAATTTTTAACTCCGATTTAGTTGAAATTTTGCACAGGGAGTAGAATTAACGTTGTTGCTATGCGTGACAAATTTGAAATCGGTTCAGATTTAGATATAGCTCCAATATATATGTTTTTCTGATTTCGACAAAAATGGTCAAAATACCAACATTTTCCTTGTAAAATCCCCACTGCTTAGTCCAAAAGTTGTAAAAATGACCCTAATTTTCCTAAACTTCTAATACATATATATCGAGCGATAAATCATAAATAAACTTTTGCGAAGTTTCCTTAAAATTGCTTCAGATTTACATGTTTCCCATATTTTTTTACTAACATTGTGTTTCACCCTAGTGCATTAGCCGACTTAAATTTTGAGTCTATAGATTTTGTAGAAGTCTATCAAATTCTGTCCAGATCGAGTGATATTTAAATATATGTATTTGGGACAAACCTTTATATAACGCCCCCAACACATTTGACGGATGTGATATGGTATCGAAAATTTAGATCTACAAAGTGGTGCAGGGTATAATATAGTCGGCCCCGCCCGACTTTAGACTTTCCTTACTTGTTTTTTTTTTTTTTTTTTTTTTTTTTTTTTTTTTAAATCAATAGCGATTGTCTTTGAACCAAAGCAAAACCCTATGACAAATTTGAGGACGATCGGACTTAAACTGTACTTTTAACGTTGCTGGGAACCATCAATTTAGTAAAAGTTGCTAATGGAGAAGGGAATTTATGATGATGGCTCCCAAAAATTCCAAAAATTTTGGGGTTCTTAGGATGCTCCATTAGATTTTTTTGCATATTTTTTTGTAGATTTTATTCCGTGTGGGAATGATTAATAATGAGTTTTGCGTCTTCGAAAATATTTTCGGTTGATTGTAAAAGATCGTCATTATTATTTTTAGCGTGCAATTTTAAAAAATGTTGCCTAATTTCACTATTTAAGATTCCAAGCTTATATTACCACATACAAAATGATTAAGAAAATTTATTAAAAAAAAAACACCTTTGCCACAGTCTTTGAACTGGAGGACTTTCTATTAATTAGATACAATATTTATTTAGGCAAATAAAATGGGTTTCATCCGATCCGGTTGAAATTTTGTTCCCTAACAGCCATAGCCATTATTAATATAAAGAGGCTTATATAGGTACATATTATGCCTTTTTTGTCTAACATAGACTAGCTATGGACTAACATACAATTTAGAAAACAATGTTAAGGAAGTTTAATATACCTTGCCAACCCAAGTAATAAGATTGTGGGTGCCAGTCTTTAGTAGAACTTGCTACGCAATCCATGATGGAGGGTACATAAGATAATCTACGGCCGTATATACTCGTTTTATTAATTTATTTATATAGATTTTTTTGTTCTATGTTTTTGTATAAATAAAAAAATTTAGTGAAATGCACTTTTTGACACAAAAAATACATTATTTTGTAGTTTTAAAAAATTTCATTTCTGTATTCTATTAAAACGAGAAAAGCTCTGTTTGACCTACTTGCGATTCGCATAAAATTAGAGGAAAAGTTACGAGTATATACAAAACCTCAATGAATTTTATTTATTATACATGTAGGTTAAATATGGATTTTCTTAATCTGTACAGTTATTAGTTATTATGCTTATAGCGCTTATAAACAGTGATTAATAAAATTCCAAATCTTAGATGTATATTCATTAGACATGGTTGCGTATTAGTTATATGCCAGAACAAATAATTATCATACGCTCCAATGGTATCAAGATTTTTTTTTATAACTCATAGCCAGAAATGCTTTCCAACATCGTTTATACAATTTGTTATAATTTCATAAAACTTTACCATTTAATTATCTACACTCATGAAATCTCAGACAATTTCATTATTGATAACATCTAGGCATTTTTGTAAAGATTTTTGACAAATCTATTTGAAAGAAATTCCTGAATGTCAAAATATTTCAACACCAACACGGAATAGCATTACAAAAGACTAATCTAAAAGATTCTCAGCTTCCATTGTAATACAGCACACAGCAAAAAAATATACACATTTATTCATAGAATTCATTACTCATCCTTATCCGTATATAATGAATACAGACTTATTGGTCTTATTTAATTTACACTTAACTTTACCAAAAAGCTTCTTTGTGTTGAAATACGGAGAAATAATACAACAACAAAAAAAAACGAAAGACCAACTCCCCCAAAAACACCAAAGACAAAGATTATTAATTATTTTAAATTGATGCTGACAAAATTTGAATCGTGTTCTACATAACAATAGACAAATTACTTATAGGCTAAATAAAATGCCAAAGATATAAGATTTTTACGAAAATTACCAACATTGTAGAAGCAGACAAAAACAAAATCTTACAATGATATAATGACCTATGTTTTATTGGTAATGTAAGGGAGGACAGGCGAATGGCTGTCAGTGTATGGATCAGGCCAGAAGAAATGTGACATAGTTAAAAAATACAAAAAATAAAGTTAAACTTTCCTGGTTGCTATTACAATTTCATAAATAAAAATGTTAGTAATTCTGCATATTCTAAAATACCTAAAATACTATATTTAAAAAAAGGGTGGTAAATTAATTTTGTCTGTGTTTGTTTTTTTTTTTATGTTTAAGAACAAAATGGGCAAAAAGACAAAATGGAAAAATACCTACACTTACATTTTTTAATGTACTTTAAATTAAAATAATTAATAATTTCAAACGAAAAATATCCCACCCTATTTCTATAGAAATTTTTGTAAAAATTTTATTGTTAAAATTTTGTTTCTATAGAAAATTTGGCAAAATTTTATTGCTATAGAAAATTTTGTCACGATTTTATGTCTATGGAAAATTTTGTCAAAATTTTATTTCTATAGAAAATTTTGTTAAAATTTCATTTCTATCGAAAATTTCGTTAAAATTTTATTTCTGCAGAAAATTTTGTCAAAATTTTATTTCTATAGAAAATTTTGCGAAATTTTGTTTCTATAGCAAATTTTGTTAACATATTATTTCTAGAGAAAATTTTATCAACATATTAGCTCTAGAGAAAAATATGCCAAAATTTTATTTCTAAAGAAAATTTTGTTACAATTGTAGTTTACAACAATTTTCAAAATTTTATTTCAATAGAAAATTTTGTCAAAATTTTGTTGTTAAAGAAAATTTTCTCAAAATTTAATTTCTAAAGAAAGTTTTGTCAATTTTATTTCTGTAGAAAATTTTGTCAACATTTTATTTCTATAGAATATTTGGTCAAAATTTCATTTCTAAAGAAAATTTTGTCAAAATTTTATTTCTCCAGAAAATTTTGTCAAAATTTTACTTCTATAGAATAATTTGTCAAATTGTATTTCCATAGAAAATTTTGTCAAAATTTTATTTCTCTAGAAAAAATTATCAAAATTTTATTCTATGTTGAAAATTTTGTTAAAATTTTATTGCTATAGAAAATTCTGTCAAAATTTTATTTCTATGGAAAATTTTGTCAAAATGTTATGTCTATAGAAAATTTTGTTAAAATTTCATTTCTATCGAAAATTTTGTCAAAAGTTTATTTCTATGGATAACTTTGTCGAAATATTATTTCTTTATAAAATTTTGTCAAAATTTTATTTCTATCGAAAATTTTGTTTCAATATAAATTTTGTCAAAATGTTATTTCTGTAGAAAATTTTGACAAAATTTTATTTTTTTTCGGAGGGTTCAAGTGTGGTTTTTGTTGGGTTTAATAAACTGCCTGAATTTATTCTGATAATTGGTTGATAGTTTTGCTGCAAGTAGAGGATGCTGATGAGGAATGTGGTAATTCCGAAACGTGCGTCCATCCAACCATCTTGCAGTCTATAGGGCTTTGCCCAAATAAATTTGACAAACATTCTTTTCCTCTGTTGGTTAAGCTACTCTTGTAGTTTAGTCAATGTATGGTTTTAAGCTGAAATAAAAAAACAACAACAATGCTTAAAGAACAAAACCAACAATAACAAAACAAAACAAATGGAAAAAGAAGAGGAGGCACGCTCAAAATAAACCCAGCCATGTGAATTCAAATCGATGATTTGACAGTGGCATAGGAAAAGAGATATGTTTGTTTCGAATTTATTTCGGCATAAGCCGGCTATCAATGTAAAACCTTTTTTCGGAGGGTTCAAGTGTGGTTTTTGTTGGGTTTAATAAACTGCCTGAATTTATTCTGATAATTGGTTGATAGTTTTGCTGCAAGTAGAGGATGCTGATGAGGAATGTGGTAATTCCGAAACGTGCGTCCATCCAACCATCTTGCAGTCTATAGGGCTTTGCCCAAATAAATTTGACAAACATTCTTTTCCTCTGTTGGTTAAGCTACTCTTGTAGTTTAGTCAATGTATGGTTTTAAGCTGAAATAAAAAAACAACAACAATGCTTAAAGAACAAAACCAACAATAACAAAACAAAACAAAACAAAACAAATGTAGAAAATTTTGTAAAAATTTTATTTCTATGGAAAATGTTGTTAAAATTTTATTTCTACAGAAAATTTCGTTTTTCTCCAGAATTTTTTATTTCTCCAGAAAATTTTGTCAACATTTTATTTCTATAGAAAATGTTGTCAAAATTTTATTTCTATAGAATAATTTATCAAAATTGTCTTTCCATAGAAAATTTTGTCACAATTTTATTTTTAAAGAACATTTTGTCAAAATTTTACCTCTCTAGAAAAATTGTCAAAATTCTATTTCTTAGAAAAATTTTTCAAAATTTTATTTCTATAGAAAATGTTGCCAAAATGTTATTTCTGTGGAAAATTTTGTCAAAATCTTATCACTGTTGAAAATTTAGACAAAATTTTATTTCTATAGAAAATCAACACTTTATTTTTATGGAAAATGTTGTCAACAGTTCAGATCTACAGACAATTTTGTAAAAATTTTATTTCTTTTTAAGATTTTGTTAACATTTTATTTCTATAAAAAATTTTGTCGAAATTTCATTTCTATAGGAAATTTTGTCAAAATTTTATTTCTGTAGAAAATCTTATCAAAATTTCATTCCTATCGAAAATTATGTCAAAATTTTATTTCGATAGAACAATTTGTTAAAATTTAATTTCTATTGAAAATTTTGTCAACATATTAGTTCTAGAGAAAAATATGACAACATTTTATTTCTAAAGAAAATTTTGTTACAGTTGTAGTTTTATAACAATTTTCAAAATTTTATTTCAATAGAAAATTTTGTCAAAATTTTGTTGTTAAAGAAAATTTTCTCAAAATTTTATTTCTACAGAAAGTTTTGTCAATTCTGTTTCTATAGAAAATTTTGTCAAAATTTTATTTCGATAGAGTATTTTGTCAAAATTTCATTTCTAAAGAAAATTTTGTCAAAATTTTATTTCTACAGAAAATTTTGTCAACATTTTATTTTTCCAGAATAATTTATCAAAATTTTATTTTTATTGAAAATTTTGTCAAAAGTTTATTTCTCTTGAAAAATTTGTCAAAATTTATTTCTGCGAAAATTTTGTTAAAATTTTATTGCTAAAGAAAATGTTATCAAGATTTTATTTCTATAAAAAATTTTGTCATAACTTTATTACTATAGAAAATTTTGTTAAAATTATATTTCTATAAAAAATTTTGTCAAAGTTTTATTTCTATAGAAAATTTTGTCAACATTTTATTTCTATAGAACATTTTGGCAAAATTTTATTTCTGTAGAGGATTTTATCAAAATTTTATTTCTAAGAAAATTTTCTCAAAATTTTATGTCTATAGATATTTTTTTTAAATTTTATTTTTAAAGAAAAATTTGTTAAAATTTTATTTCTATTGAAAATTTTTTCAAATTTTTGTTTCTATTGAAAATTTTATCAAAAGTTAATATCTACAGAAAATTCTGTCAACATTTTATTTATACAGAAAATTTTGTCAAAATTTTATTTCTATAGCAAAGTTTGTACAAAATGTTATTTCTATAGAAAATTTTGCCAAAATTTTCCTTCATTATTGTTGTTTTTGATTTCAGCTTAAAACCATGCATTGACTAAACTACAAGTGAAGCTTAACCAACAGAGGAAAAGAATGTTTGTCAAATTTATTTGGGAAAAGCCCTATAGACTGCAAGATGATTGGATGGACGCACGTTTCGGAATGACCACATTCCTCATCAGCATCCTCTACTTGCAGCAAAACAATCATCAAATTATCAGAATAAATTCGGGTAGTTCACTAAATTAAAAATTTTGTCAATATCTTACTTTTATAGAAAATGTTGTCCAAATTTTATTTCCATGAAATTTTGTCAAAATTTTATTTGTATAGAAAATTTTGTAAAAATTTTATTTCTATAGAAAATTTGGCAAAATTTTATTCCTATAGAAAATATTCCCAAAATTTTATTTCTATAAAAATATTTGTCATAACTTTATTTCTATAGAAAATTTTGTTAAAATTATATTTCTATAGAAAATTTTGTCAATGTTTTATTTCTATAGAATATTTTGTCACAAATTGATTTCTAAAGAAAATTTTTTCTAAATTTTACTTTTATAGATTTTGTTTTCAAAACTTTATTTCTATAGAAAATTTTGCCAAAGTTTTATTTCTATAGAAAATTTTGTCAAAATTTTATTTTTATAGAATATTTTGTCAAAATTTTATTTCCGCAAAAGCCTATCATAAATCTTTTTTCGGAAGGTTCAAGTGTGGTACATTTTGGGTTTGATGAACTACCAGAATTTATTCTGATAATTGGTTGATAATTTTGCTGGAAGTAGAGGATGCTGCAGTCTATAGGGCTTTGCCCAAATAAATTTAACAAACATTATTTTCCTCTATTGGTTAAGCTACACTTGTAGTTTACCCAGCAAAAAAATTTGGAAGTTCTTCTACAGGCACAACTTTAAAGGCACTTCCAGAACATGCACTCCCAATGATATTCTTTATTTTAACTACCCAGAAAGTTCTTTTAATTCACTTTTTCATAACCTGTTTTTTTCATACTTTTAATGGGTAATTTTAACTTTTTTTTTGTTTCAAATACGTTAAAAGCAGAGTAAGAATTCACCAAATGGTACAAATCATTTAAAGTTTGTCGAAAAAGATGCAAAATCTAATCTGAAAAAATTGTGAATTTGAGGTAAAACGTTTCCGACAAGCGTTAGAATCCATTAAAAATTATAAAAAATTATAAAAATTATAAAAATTATTTATTTGACAAAATACCACAGACTTTTTTAATTTACATCCAAAACATTGAATTCGGTTCACACCTAAAGAAGTGATGCAAATTCAATACAACGGCTGTTGAAATGGAGGACTTCCGTCTTACTACAAGCCCATGTTAAATTCATCGCTTCTGCGTCAATTTTGCACCACTTCCGGATCCAAAAAGGACATTTTCATTACATTTTTGGCGACTCTTTTATTGCTTGGTAGTCAATGCATGGTTCTAAGCTGAAATCAACAACAACAGTAATGATTGAAGAATAAACCAACAATAAAAAACAAATCGAAAAAAAATTCTATGTAAATTTTAGCAAAATTTTATTTCTACAGAAAATTTAGACAAAATTTTATTTCTATTGAAAATTTTGTCAAATTTTAATTTCTTTAGAATATTTGGTCAACATTTTAGTTTTATAGAAAATTTTATTTCCTTGGAAAATTTTGTCAAATTTTATTTCTAAAAAAAATAATTTCTATAGAAATTTTTGTCAAAATTTTATTTCTATATAAAAAAATCAATTCTATAGAAAATTTTGTATAAATTTTATTTCTATAGAAAATTTTGTGCAAATTTTATTTCTATAGAAAATTTTTTACAAATTTTATTTCTATAGAAAATTTTTCAAAATTAAGTTTCTTAAGAAAAATTTGTCCAAATTTTATTTCTATAGGAAATTTTTGTAAAATTTTAATTCTATAGAAAATTTTTTACAAATTTTATTTCTATAGAAAATTTTGTCAAAATTTTATTTCTATAGAAATTTTTGTGAAAATTTTATTTCTATAGAAAATTTTTCAAAATTTTGTTTCGTAAGAAAAATTTGTCAAAATTTTATTTCTAGAGAAAATTTTTCAAAATTTTGTTTCTTAAGAAAAATTTGTCAAAATTTTATTTCTATAGAAAATTTTGGTAAAATTTTAATTATATAGAAAATTTTGGCAAAATTGTATTTCTACAGAAAATTTAGTCAACATTTTATTTCTATTGAAAATTTTGTCAATTTTTAATATCTTTAGAATATTTTGTCAACATTTTACTTTTATAGAAAATTTTGTAAAAATTTTATTTCCATGGAAAATTTTTTGTCAAATTTTATTTCTAAAAAAATAATTTCTATAGAATATTTTGTCAAAATTTTACTCCAATATAAAAATCAATTCTATAGAAAATTTTGTAAAAATTTTATTTCTATATAAAATTTTGTGAAAATTTTATTTCTATAGAAAATTTTTTCAAAGTTTTATTTCTATAGAAAATTTTGCAAAATTTTGTTTCTTAAGAAAAATTTGTCAAAATTGTATTTCTATAGAAAATTTTGGTAAAATTTTAATTCTATAGAAAATTTTGGCAAAATTGTATTTCTACAGAAAATTTAGTCAACATTTTGTTTCTATTGAAAATTTTGTCAATTGTTAATTTCTTTAGAATATTTTGTCAACATTTTAGTTTTATAGAAAATTTTGTAAAAATTTTATTTCCATGGAAAATTTTTGTCAAATTTTATTTCTAAAAAAATAATTGCTATAGAATATTTTGTCAAAATTGTATTCCTATATAAAAAATCAATTCTATAGAAAATTTTGTGAAAATTTTATTTATATAGAAAATTTTGTGAAAATTTTATTTCTATAGAAAATATTTTCAGTTTTATTACTATAGACAATTTTTCAAAATTTTGTTCTTTAAGAAAAATTTGTCAAAATTTTATATCTATAGGAAATTTTGTCAAAATGTTATTTCGATAGAAAATTTTGTCAAAATGTTATTTCGATAGAAAATTTTGTAAAATTTTTATTTCTATAGAAAATTTGTGAATTACTTTTTAGTCGAACAATTCTACCAGTATTCCAAAAAAAAAAAATCTACCAGTTATGTTAGAATTATACAAACTGTGGCAATCGTGACACCAAGCTGTTTTTTGATTTTAAGTCATTTAGTAATTGTCCAAAAGATTTCAATTTGGAAATTGTAGTAACAACAACGTCACTCCTCTCCTGGCTTGACTCATATTCAAATGATTGATGTGGATGTATATACACATTGAAGTAAATGTATTGTGTGTGAATTTTTATACTTAAAGAAATCTTCCCTTCTTCTCCCTCTCTATCTCTCTCACTCGTTTTTTTCATTCTCACTCTCTGCTGTGTTCAATCTATCTTTACTCATCTTGTTGTTTTTGCTTACATTTTTTCAATTATTTTACTTTATTTGTTGTCAACAGCCATCCCAGTCAGTTAGGAATTCAAGCAAGATGCTTGACAAAAGCCACCTAATATGCAAATACCATAATATGATAATACAAATGGTAGCTGTTAAAACACATTTGCCAATGCAAACGAATTTCTTATTCATAAAGAGACTAATAAAAGACTTCTCGGATTAAAGACGACCATAACAATTTACACAATGTCGTTTAGAATTCACACAACGGAAATCCAAAATACAATACATGCTGCAGCAACGTATACACACACTGATACGTATATGGTTCACACCCTTAGAGCTATGTAGATGCTTCCTTATGCCAGGATGTTTATATCGAATTTAAAATTTCCTTTAACAATAATTGTTTATTTTAAACACTCAAAAATATGATGATATAACCCCCCTCCCCATCCCTTCCTTACGACAACACTTAATCTAATTAGAATTAACAGAAATTTCCATATATGAGTGTCATGTCAAAATAACAAAAATTTATTTAAAAGATTATTTGTAATGATTTGTAATTTATTAGTATGAAAAGTAATAATATATGTGCTTGTGGGTGTGTGTACAAGGGGTCATGTTCAAGTGTATTATCAAAGGATTTTAATGTTAATTAAAATGGAAAGTATTTCAAGATAAAATCGTTAAGTAATTAATTTAATAAAAATGAAAATCTTTGGTTTGGTATGATGCAATTTGTAATAGAACTCATGTACAAGGTGGCTGATATGTAATGCAAAAAGAAAAGCGCTAAAGCAAAATTTTGCGAATAACGCCCATTAGCTCCGTTAGTGCTCCCTTAACTAACGAATTTTTAAAACGTATTATGGGCATAGCTGCCATCTTGCGTATATATTCCATATGCCAGTTAGGAACTTAACTGCCGAAAATTTTTCAATTAAAGTTAACCAGAGAGAAGATATTTGGAATTAACTTTCTGTTAACTGGCAGTTAAAGCCTAGGTTAGGTTAGGTGACAGCCCGGCTCAGGCTCACTTAGACTATTCAGTCCATTGTGATACCACATTGGTGAACTTCTCTCTTATCACTGAGTGCTGCCAGATTCCATGTTAAGCACTATGACAAGGGACCTCCTTTTTATAGCCGAGTCCGAACGGCGTCCCACATTGCAGTGAAACCACTTAGAGAAGCTTCGAAACCCTCAGAAATGTCACCAGCATTACTGAGGTGGGATAATCCACCGCTGAACAACTTTTTGGAGTTCGGTAGAAGCAGGAATCGAAACAACGATCTTGTGTATACAAGACGGGCATGCTAACCATTGCACCACGGTGGCCTAACGGAGCTACATGAAAATGGACGTATGGTATCATAAAATTTTTAATCGGTTTAGATTTGTTCGAAATTTCTAATTTTAGATGGTCGACACAGCCATGGCCAGAGAATGAAACCGACCCATTTTTGTCGGCGGCTACCACAAATTGTGTGCCTCCGGCGGCGGCGGCGGTGGCTTGACGACTAAGCCGATATTAATTTGTCTATTCGGCGGTGGACAATAATCCATTATAAAATCAAGTTGAAGTTTTCCGAATGGTAATGAGATTACTTGTACAACCAATTTTACCATCAAATTATATTTCATTCAAATTTTCTGAGCAAAATTTTTGCAAAATTTTTATTATGATACTGACAAATTTTGGGTGGAAAGTTAAACATTTTGAGCAATACTACAATAATTATTAATAAAATTTTCTGATTTAAAAAAAATATTTGTTATTAATTGGCGGCTAATTTTCAGTTGAGATTAGTCGACATATTCGACGGCGGCTTCAACTGGCAAAAACTGGTCGGCGGCGGCTAAAATCGGCGGCGTGACTCGGCGGCTTCATTTTCTGGCCAGATTTAAAAAAATATATTTCAGATTTAAAACATTATTTGTGATTAATTAGCGGCTAATTTTGAGTCGAGATGAGTCGATATATTCGGCGGTGGCTTCGACTGGCAAAAACTGGTCGGCGGCGGCTAAAATCGGCGGCGCGACTCGGCGGCTTCATTTTCTGGCCATGATACGCTGCACGAAATTGGGATCTGCAATATTTTGGGCCATTTCTTACGAAGGGCCGACTTAATATGGTCGTCAGTTTGGTACTTCTTGGTGTCAACATTATTCTCCAAAATGACTTATGTCCAACAGTCCGATGGATGGAGGTGCGGATACTTATTGTGGCCACTGTGCGTGCGGTAGATATGGTTTGCAATTTTTTATACCCTCCACCATAGGATGGGGGTATATTAACTTTGTCATTCCGTTTGTAACACATCGAAATATTGCTCTAAGACCCCATAAAGTATATATATTCTGGGTCGTGGTGAAATTCTGAGTCGATCTAAGCATGTCCGTCCGTCCGTCTGTTGAAATCACGCTAACTTCCGAACAAAACAAACTATCGACTTGAAACTTGGCACAAGTAGTTGTTATCGATGTAGGTCGGATGGTATTGAAAATGGGCCATATCGGTCCACTTTTACGTATAGCCCCCATATAAAGGGACCCTCAGATTTGGCTTGTGGAGCCTCTAACAGAAGCATATTTCATCCGATCCGGCTGAAATTTGGTACATGGTGTTTGTATATGGTCTCTAACAACCATGCAAAAATTGGTCCACATCGGTCCATAACTATATATAGCCCCAATATAAACCGATCCCCAGATTTGGCTTGCGGAGCCTAAAAGAGAAGCAAATTTCATCCGATCCGCCTGAAATTTGGTACATGGTGTTGGTATATGGTCTCTAACAACCATGCAAAAATTGGTCCACATCGGTCCATAATTATATATAGCCCCCATATAAACCGATCCCCCGATTTGGCTTGCGGAGCCTCTAAGAGAACCAAATTTCATCCGATCCGGCTGAAATTTGGTACATGGTATTGGTATATGGTCTCTAACAACCATGCAAAAATTGGTCCATATCGGTCCATAATTATATATAGCCCCCATATAAACCGATCCCCAGATTTGGCTTGCGAAGTCTCCAATAGAAGCAAATTTCATCCAATCCGGTTGTAATTTGGAACATGGTGTTAGTACATAATAAAGGGTGATTCTTTTGAGGTTAGGATTTTCATGCATTAGTATTTGACAGATCACATGGGATTTCAGACATGGTGTCAAAGAGAAAGATGCTCAGTATGCTTTGACATTTCATCATGAATAGACTTACTAACGAGCCACAACGTCGAATTTTCAGTGAATGGGCCCTAGAAAAGTTGGCAGAAAATCCGCTTTTTTATCGACAAATTTTGTTCAGCGATGAGGCTCATTTCTGGTTGAATGGCTACGTAAATAAGCAAAATTGCCGCATTTGGAGTGAAGAGCAACCAGAAGCCGTTCAAGAACTGCCCATGCATCCCGAAAAATGCACTGTTTGGTGTGGTTTGTACGCTGGTGGAATCATTGGACCGTATTTTTTCAAAGATGCTGTTGGACGCAACGTTACGGTGAATGGCGATCGCTATCGTTCGATGCTAACAAACTTTTTGTTGCCAAAAATGGAAGAACTGAACTTGGTTGACATGTGGTTTCAACAAGATGGCGCTACATGCCACACAGCTCGCGATTCTATGGCCATTTTGAGGGAAAACTTCGGAGAACAATTCATCTCAAGAAATGGACCGGTAAGTTGGCCACCAAGATCATGCGATTTGACGCCTTTAGACTATTTTTTGTGGGGCTACGTCAAGTCTAAAGTCTACAGAAATAAGCCAGCAACTATTCCAGCTTTGGAAGACAACATTTCCGAAGAAATTCGGGCTATTCCGGCCGAAATGCTCGAAAAGGTTGCCCAAAATTGGATTTTCCGAATGGACCACCTAAGACGCAGCCGCGGTCAACATTTAAATGAAATTATCTTCAAAAAGTAAATGTCATGGACCAATCTAACGTTTCAAATAAAGAACCGATGAGATTTTGCAAATTTTATGCGTTTTTTTTTTTTTAAAAAGTTATCAAGCTCTTAACAAATCACCCTTTATTTAACAACCGCGCCAGAATTGGTCCATATCGGCCCATAATTATATGTAGCCCCCATATAAAACGTTCTCCAGATTTGACCTCTGGAGCCTCTTGGAGGAGCAAAATTCATCCGATCCGGTTCAAATTAGGAACGTGGTGTTAGTATATGGTCGCTAACAACCATACCAAAATTGGTCCAATCACACAAAAATTGGTCCATATCGGTTCATAATCATGGTTGCCACTAGAGCCAGAAACAATCTACCAAAATTTTATTTCTATAGAAAATTTTGTCAAAATTTTATTTCTAGAGAAAATTTTGTTAAAATTTTATTCGGTTCATAATAAAATTTTCATCATTGTCAAAATTTTATTTCTATAGAAAATTTTGTCAAAATTTTATTTCTATAGAAAATTTTGTTCAAATTTTATTCGGTTCATAATCATGGTTGCCACTCGAGCCAAAAATAATCTACCAAGATTTTATTTCTATAGAAAATTTTGTCAAAAGTTTATTTCTATAGGAAATTTTGTTAAAATTTTATTTCCGTAGAAATTTTTGTCAAAATTTTCTTTCTATAGAAAATTTTGTCAAAATGTTTATTTCTATAGAAACTTTTTTGAAAATTTTATTTCTATAGAAAATTTTGTTAAAATTTTATTTCTGTAGAAAATTTTGTAAAAATTTTATGTCTACTTTGTCAAACTGAATTATATACGAATTGGATCGATCTTTTTTGATTTAATATATACCACGTATGGACATACATACAATTTAGAAGATGGTGTTAGGAGGTTTTAAGATACCTTGCCATCGGCAAGCGTTACCGCAACTTAAGTAATTCGATTGTGGACGGCAGTGTTTAGAAGAAGTTTCTACATCCATGATGGAGGGTACATAAGCTTCGGCCTGGCCGAACTTACGGACATATGTACTTGTTTTTTTTTTTCAAATACCTCGCCTTAGCAAGATTTCATAGTAGAAGAAATCTTAAAAACTGCCTTCAAACAATCACAATTGACATATTTGGTATAGGATTCATTTGTTTGTTTAGTGTCATCATGCTAATGTGATTATTAATATCTAAAATAGATAATTATTGGTTTCTTATAGTGTTAAAAGGAGCAATCACTTTAATTATGATATTTACATATGTATTAAAATAAACATTTTTGAAGAACTCTAGATTTTATTTAATTTGAGACAACTAAATTTGGAATTTAATCTATACAAAGATTAAGGCAGTATTGTTGGTTTATTTATTTTATTATTCGCACAAAATATCTCTATCATAAATCATGAAAATGTTTACATATTATTTTGGTAAAGTACTATGACAACATTTCTAATGGACATTGTTGTGATAATACAATTATCATAGAAATTAGAGAATTATCAATCTGTCACAATTCAAAATAAAGAAATCTGTGGAGAAAGGGATTAAGTTTAACAAAATAAAACAAAATATATTTTATTATATTATATTATTCTATTATAGAATGTTATCGTGTAGTTGGAAAATTTTATAAATACTTAGAAAATCGACTTCCCATTTTCTATTTGCATATATAAGTTCTTTCAACTTTTATTTTCCTGGAAAATCGGAATATTTTTATTTGAGCAAATATTTAAAAACCTTTGAGAAAATTTTATAATCATACTCCAATTAGGGTGATAAGTATATTCCATTGAAAGATTTTAATTAATTGGAAATATTGGTATACCAATTAACTCATTTAGTTTATAAGTATTCAATATTTTTTTTTCCAATTATTGAGAAGATTTTCACAATATTATGTTTTCATCTTTAGTTAAAACCAACAAAACAATATTCTCGGGTTCTTATTGAATTTGTCCCCCCCCCCCCACTACAATTCTAATTCCCTGCTAATTGCAAACAAAACCGAGAAAGCAAAACAACATCTCTATATCATATTCGACATGACATTGTAGATGATGAGTTTTCGTTTGATGGATTCAGCTCGTTAAAATGCAAAAAAACAAACTCTTTTTTTCTTCTTCTTCTTCAATTTTTTTAATGAATGACGAACAAAATCTTTTTTTTTCGTTTTCACTTACATATGTCAAAGGAAGATTTTCGGGTACGTATGAGTATTGTATTTTGTACATTCGTTGTACCCACATAACAAAAATAACAATCATACGTTCCATGGAACTGAATAATTTATATCAATCATACGTTGTGTGTATGTATTTTGTGTGAAAAAAATAACCAGACTACAATTTCAGTTCACTTAAAGTGGGGGGAGAAAACGGAGATGATAGATGTGTACAAGCGGATATGTACAATGGCGTTGGATACCATATGCATAAGAATCATCAAATAATGGCAAAATTTACATAGCGGAATTCAATGCAGATGCTTTATGTAAAAGGAAATAAAATGGGAGATTTTACCGAAAACTTATTGTCATCATTTGCAGAGGATTTGCGGGGAGATATTAAAGAATACTATAAGGAGTCTTAAATATTATTTTAAAAAGCAGTATGGTGATCAAAATTATTCAGAAATAAAAAAATACTAAAAATATGATATACAAAAAAAAAAAAAAATATGCCCTGGTCCCTTTACTCCTACGAAAGCTTTATTTAGTATTTCAAACGAAATATAATTGAATTTAGTTCTTCTATTTCGAAAGGCAAGAGACTTTGCAGTTTGCTGTCAGTTAGGAGTCGAAAAAACTGAAATCATTTTTCTACCCTCCACCATAGGATGGGAGAGTATAATATACATATTGGTCTCAAACCCCATAAAGTATATATTAATGCTAGGTCGTGTTTAAATTCTGAGTCGATCTATCATTGTCCATCCGCCCGCTCGAGTATATGCATGGTAGCTATGAAGCGAGAAATTTTCTTTTAAAGCCATTGGTGGTGGACGCATCTTGAGTGCGATGGTGCTGAATGCTGTTGAAATGTCTATGATCTGCTGGGCGAAATATTTATCTGCCTCGATTAATACGAGCGAGGAGCAACCACCAGCCCTTATGGCTCTTACAATTTTGACTAAATTTTCTATAGAAATAAAATTTCGACAAAATTTTCTTTAGAAATGAAATTTTGACAAAATTTTTTATAGAAATAAAATTTGACAAAATTGTTCATAGAAATAAAATTTTGACAAAATATTTTAGAGAAATAAAATTTTAACAAAATTTTCTATACAAATAAAATATTGACAAAATTTTCTATAGAAAAAAAAATTTCAGAAAATTTTCCAAAGGAATAAAACTTTGTTAAAATTTTCTAAAGAAATAAAACTTTGTTAAAATTTTCTAAAGAAATAAAACTTTGAGAAAATTTTCTATAAAAATTAGATTTTTGACGAAATTTTCTACATAAATAAAATTTTGATAAAATTTTTCATTGAACTAAAATATTGACAAAATTTTCTATAGCAAAAAAAATTTTAAAAAATTTTCTACGGAAATAAAACTAAGACAAAATGTTCTATAGGAATAAAATCTTGACAAAATTTTTCATAGAAATAAAATGTTTACAGAATTTTCTATGGAAATTAAGACAAAATGTTCTATAGAAATCAAATCTTGACAAATTTTTTCATAGAAATAAAATTTTTACAGGATTTTTCAATGGAAATAAAATTTAACACAATTTTCGAAGAAATAAAATATTGACAAAATTTTCTATAGAAAAAAAATTTTGAGAAAATTTTCTAAAGAAATACAACTTTGTTAAAATTTTCTATAGAAATAAAATTTTGAGAAAATTTTCTAAAGAAATAAAACTTTGACAAAAATTTCTATAAAAATTAAATTTTTGACGAAATTTTCTACATAAATAAAATTTTGATAAAATTTTTCATAGAAATAAAATATTGACAAAATTTTTTATAGCAAAAAAATTTTTAAAAAATTTTCTACGGAAGTAATATTAAGACAAAATGTTTTATAGAAATAAAATCTTGACAAAATTTTCTATAGCAAAAAAAATTTTAAAAAATTTTCTACGGAAATAAAAGCATCACACGAACTCAAATACAAAATCCCAGAAGATGGTTAGTGGCACTAACCGAAATATTGGAAATAAGTATTAAAAAAAATCAATAATCGATTGTTTCTATGACCTCAAGCCGAACAAAATTAATAATCAGAATAAACATAAAATAGGTCAACAACACTCAAAAATATTTTTAAAAAAAATAAAATTAAGACAAAATGTTCTATAGAAATAAAATCTTTGCAAAATTTTTCATAGAAATAAAATTTTTACAGGATTTTCAATGGAAATAAAATTTAACACAATTTTCGAAGAAATAAAATTTAGACAAAATTTTCAATAGCAAAAAATCTTTGCCAAATTTCCTATAGAAATAAAATTTTGACAAATTTCCTATAGAAATACAATTTTCACAAAATTTTCGTTTGAAATAAATTTTCTATAGAAATAAAATTTTCACAAAATTTTCTATAATAATAAAAATTTTACAAAATTTTCTATATAAATAAAATTTTAACAAAATTTTCTATAATAATAAAATTTTGACAAAATTTTCTGTAGAAATTAAATTTTGACAAGATATTCTATAGCAATAGAAATAAAATAGAAATAAAATTTTGACAAAATTTTCTTTTGAAATAAAATTTTCACAAATTTTTCTATATAAATAAAATTTTCACAAAATTTTCTGTAGAAATAAAATTTTGACAAGACATTCTATAGCAATAAAATTTTTACAAAATTTTCTACGGAAATAAAATGAAGACAAAATTTTCTATAGAAATAAAATCTTGACAAAATTTTTCATAGAAATAAAATTTTTACAAAATTTTCTATGGAAATAAAATTTAACAAAATTTTCTATAGAAATACAATTTTCTATAGATATAAAAACTTTGCCAAATTTCTAATAGAAATACAATTTTGAAAAAATTTTCTTTGAAAATAAATTTTTTATATAAATAAAATTTTAACAAATTTTTTTTTAGAAACAAAATTTTCTATTGAAATAATATTTTGACAAAAGTTTTTATAGAAATAAAATTTTGGCAAAATTTTCTTTTGAACTTCGACTCGTAAAAACTAGTCGGCGGCGGCTAAAATCTGCGGCGCGACTCGGAGGCTTCATTCTCTGGCCCCTACGATCTCTGAAAGCTTCAAGTAAATCGGTTAAGTAATTCCGGGAACATAAAAACAAATAAACAAACATACTTTGATTTATATATATATATATATATATATATATATATATATATATATATATATATATATATATATATATATATATATATATATATATATATATATATATATATATATATATATATATATATATATATATATATATATATATATATATATATATATATATATATATATATATATATATATATATATATATATATATATATATATATATATATATATATATATATATATATATATATATATATATATATATATATATATATAATATATATATATATATATATCTCTGGCCCTACGATCTCTGAAAGCTTCAAGTAAATCGGTTAAGTAATTCCGGGAACATAAAACACAATAAACAAACATACTTTGATTTAATATATATATATATATATATATATATATATATATATTATAATATATATATATATATATATATATATATATATATATATATATATATATATATATATATATATATATATATATATATATATATATATATATATATATATATATATATATATATATATATATATATATATATATATATATATATATATATATATATATATATATATATATATATATATATATATATATATATATATATATATATATATATATATATATATATATATATATATATATATATATATATATATATATATATACATATATATATATATATATATATATATATATATATATATATATATATATATATATATATATATATATATATATATATAAATCAAAGTATGTTTGTTTATTTGTTTTTATGTTCCCGGAATTACTTAACCGATTTACTTGAAGCTTTCAGAGATCGTAGGGGCCAGAGAATGAAGCCTCCGAGTCGCGCCGCAGATTTTAGCCGCCGCCGACTAGTTTTTACGAGTCGAAGCCGTCGCCGAATTTGTCGACTCAAAGTTAGCCGCCAATTTATCAAAAATATTGATTTGAATCAGAAAAAATTATAAATAATGGTTGCATTTTTTGTCAAAATGTTTAACTTTCCACCCAAAATCCGTCAGTATCAAGTTGCTATAATAATTTTGCAAAAATTTGGCTCAGAACATTTAAATTATGTGTAAATGTGATTGTAAGATAAGTTGTACAACTAATCTCATTACCATTCGGATAACATCAAATTGATTTTATTATGGATAATTGTCGGCTTAGCCATCAAGCCGCCGCCGCCGAAGGCAAAAAATTAGTATTAGCCGCTGCCGACTAAAATGGGTCGGCTTCATTCTCTGGTAGGGGCGCTCATGTGGTGACCATAGGGTACCTCATTTTTTGATACCTGGTCACGGAGGGGGACCTCCCCTTTATCCGACTTTTTTTGAAATTGGACCAAAGTTAACCGATGTGCTTGAAATTGTCAATGAATGTTGGGGTTGGCATCTAGACCAAGATCCACTACTTTATTTTTAGTTATTTGGTCGCGGAGGGGGACCTTCCCTTTGTCCGACTTTTTTTTTACAGTACAGTGAATAAATTAAATTCTCTGATTTACTTGAGATTTACAAAGAGCATGCGGTGAAGGTATGAAATTAATATGGACTGCATGATGTGTTCATATTTGAGTGGGGAGGGGGTTGAAGGGGACTTCTAGACAAAGAAATAAAATTTTAACAAAATTTTCTATAGAAATAAAATCTAATTTTTTTTAATATTAATAAAATTTCGACAAAATTTTTTATAGAAATAAAATTTTGACAAATTTTGCTATGGCAATAAAATTTTCTATAAAAATAAAATTTTGACGAAATTTTCTATAGAGATAACATTTTGACAAAATTTCCTACAGAAATAAAATTTTGACAAACATTTCTATAGAAATAAAATTTTGACAAAAATTTCTATAGAAATAAAATTTTAATAAAATTTTCTATAGAAATAAAATTTTAACAAAAATTTCTATAGACATAAAATTTTAACAAAATTTTCTATAGAAATACAATTTTGACAAATTTTTCTATAGAAATAAAAGTTGGACAAAATTTTTTTATAGAAATAAAATTTTTTCATAGTTCCTATAGAAATAAAATTTTGACGAAATTTTCAATAGAAATAAAATTTTGACGAAATTTTCAATAGAAATAAAATGTTGACAAATTTTGCTATGGAAATATAATTTTCTATAAAAATAAAATTTTGACAAAATCTCCTATAGAAATAAAATTTTGACAAAAATTTCTATAGAAATAAAATTTTAACAAAATTTTCTATAGAAATACAATTTTGACAAATTTTCCTATGGAAATAAATAATAAATAAAATTTTTACAAAATTTTCAATAGAAATAAAATTTTGACAAAATTTTCTATTGAAATAACATGCTGGCATAATTTCTTGGTAGTTTTTGATAATTTTGGTAGATTAGTTTTGGCTCGAGTGACAACCGTGATGGTGTCTCATCGGAGAAAACCACATTTGGTAATTGGTCATTTTCGTTTTTGACAAACATTTCTATAGAAATAAAATTTTGACAAAAATTTCTATAGAAATAAAATTTTAATAAAATTTTCTATAGAAATAAAATTTTAACAAAAATTTCTATAGACATAAAATTTTAACAAAATTTTCTATAGAAATACAATTTTGACAAATTTTTCTATGGAAATAAAAGTTGGTCAAAATTTTTTTATAGAAATAACATTTTTTCATAGTTCCTATAGAAATAAAATTTTGACGAAATTTTCAATAGAAATAAAATTTTGACAAATTTTGCTATGGAAATATAATTTTCTATAAAAATAAAATTTTGACAAAATCTCCTATAGAAATAAAATTTTGACAAAAATTTCTATAGAAATAAAATTTTAACAAAATTTTCTATAGCAATACAATTTTGACAAATTTTCCTATGGAAATAAATAATAAATAAAATTTTGACGAAATTTTCAATAGAAATAAAATTTTGACAAAATTTTCTATTGAAATAACATGCTGGCATAATTTCTTGGTAGTTTTTGATAATTTTGGTAGATTAGTTTTGGCTCGAGTGACAACCGTGATGGTGTCTCATCGGAGAAAACCACATTTGGTAATTGGTCATTTTCGTGAAAGCGAAGCAACTTTTCTCTCTTTCAAGTCTGACTTTTTTGTGCATCGGTGAGCTTTCGCAGTTTTTGGAACTTCAATGACGCTAATTTGTATACCCTGTTCCATACTCTGGAAGAGGGTATGTTTGCAACCCCGAGACGGAGACGAGATAGACTCATGTTTTTGGCAATAATGCTCAGGGTCGGCCCCTGCGTTGGTCCTGCCGTGTCCGTCTGTCTGCGAACACATTTTGCTGATCAAAGTGTAGACCTCAGTTTTAGTCAGATTACAAGGGGAGCCACCGTGGTGCAATGCCCACCGTACATACACAAGGTCGTGGGTTCGATTACTGCTTTGACCGAACACCAAAACGTTTTTCAGCGGTGGATTATTCCACCTAAGTAATACTGGTGACATTTCTGAGGGTTTCAAAGCTTCTCTAAGTGGTTTCAATGCAATGTTGAACGCCGTTCGGACTCGGCTATAAAAAAGGAGATCCATTGTCATTGAGCTTAACATGCAGCAGTTCACAACTGTGGTAGCACAATGGACTGAGTCCGATTGCATTAAAATTTGGCACAAGTAGTTTTTTTTTTGTGTCAGAATAAAACCCAATTGATTTAAAGCTAGAATTCCATCACGAATGACTTTATATCTGAATGTAATAGATCGAAATGCTTTTGTAAGTTTGTTAGGAGGAAAATAAATGTCACTCGAGTAATTATACATAAAATTATAGCAACCTGAAGTTGGTTGTAATACGTATATTTTGATCGCATGGTCGATTATCGTTATCATTACCATCGGCTACTCTAACCATTGTGCCACGGTGACTTCCGGGCTCTACCTAGATAACAATCTTCAATCACAGGATTTTCTCATACTATTTGACATTTCGGAATAAAGCTATTAAGGTTTTCTCCTTGCCTTTAGTCTTGGCCTTAGTGTATAGTATTATAAAGTGATCTCTGTGTGCCTACATATTTTTCTTATTTGTGCGTATCTTTTTTAAGAAAATATTTTTGTTCTTGCTTTGTAGAAATCTCTCCCTTTCAATTCACTCTAAATATGCAAATTTTCGACAACTGTTGAATAATTATTCCTTATGGTTTTTGATCTAAGTAAAACCAAAGTATATGACTCCCTAAGCACCTCATCACCTCAGAAAATTCTATAAAAATAAAATTTTATACGTGTTAAAATTTGTTATCCTTTCGAGAAACAACTTTGTAATAACCTTTGCTCCTTTGTGTTGTGTGTCTGAGTGTTTTATTTTTTTTTATTTATTTTTTGTTGGTTGGCTTTGCTTTGCTACACTTGAGCTTTGGCTTACAAACTTCAACACAGAATCGTTTGTGTAAATGACCACATACAACTCATATACAAATCTAAACGAAAATAAAAACTTCGCTTATAGGTGTACTTGTTTCAAAGAGTGACACATACATGAATTCATGAAGGCACTTCCCTTACCATTAGATCAGAGAAACGTAATACCAGAAAATCCTTTAAAAGTCCACAAGAAGTATAAAACTCACACTCACACACGCGCGTGCACGCACACATGACACACAAGTTGTGTTAAGTTGTTGTGTATTTGTTTTTGTGACTTTATAGAGTTAAGGTCATTCTTAAATGACAACATCGAAGACGAAGAGTTTAGATCGGGTGGAATCGACTCTATGACTCTCTACATACAATTTAAGGCTTTATTAACTCCAAAATGAATGTATTTGCTATGAATATTATTTTTCGCCAAATGCTAGGGAAACAATTTGTATCCTATAGTAAATCACGTAATTAGCATATACCGAAGACCTCAAAGTCAAATTTGAGTCCAATATAAATCATCGAAGAAGCTTTGCACTGAAACTCCAGTATGGTTTGCTTAAGACAGCATAATATCAATGGGAAAATATAGGCAGCCATTATGGCCTAAAGAGATGAAGGATGAGTAAATTCTGCGAAAATCTTTTTAAACACGTAATGTCGAAGAGAGACAAAGAGAGATTCCGAAAACAAGAGCATACTGATTTTAGCTCTTCTGATACTGATACGGAGTTGCGGGATATGGAAATTCTTGATGATCTTCATAAAACAAGAAAAAAAAAAAACAAATTAAGTTCGTGAAAGGGCCGAGGAGTATAAATGAGAAGTGATAAAAGCTTAATTTAAATCCTCTTGATTGATTCTTAGACCACCAATATGGCAAAAGGAGATAAGACAAGATGAAATTCTACAAGATGTTTTTTTTTACATAAAGTCCATGAGAGTTTCGGGAAACAAGGTGTAACGATTCTCCCTACATGGTCTCAATCCGGAGGAATGTGACACCTTGCTTACAGTCGTAACCACACGCAGAGAAGAAACATGATTGCCACAATCATATTCGAAGAGCAAAATAATATGATAGCAGCTATTTTTGCGGCGACCATGTAACATTTTAACCTGCAACCATGTTGGCTCAGTGAACATGGTTCTAAGAAAAATACAATTGTCCTCATCTAAAATGTTATTATATTGATAAAAAGAATTTTGTTTCCATTAAAAGACAATGGTCGCGATCTAAAATGTTATGTTATTCGTCAAAAATGTTTTTCTTCTAGTTAAAAGAACATGGTCACAACCTAAAATGTTTTGATTTTTATGAAAAAACTTTTTTCGTCGTAGAAAAAAGGACGCCACTTGAGAAAAGAAAACACAAAATCAACTTTATTTATTTGTTTTTATTTATTTATAAACTAATTCATTGTTTATTTGTATTTATAATGTCGTGCAAGCAAACTTCACAAATTTTTACACACTCTAGTTTGGTTCAATTTCAACAATAAGTAATCATTCCATATTTACTTCGTGACCATCAAATGTACAAACGCAGACATCATGTAACTGCAAATAAAAATAAATTATATCATATATCAAAATGCAGAACAAAAACCAGGTATATTTTTTTCAATTACACTTTCCTTTTTTGTATTCACATAAAACCACGTGCCATTTCAGAATAAATAAATTAACACAAAACACAATAATTCCGTATTCTCCGTCCATTCCAAGAAACAATCAACACACGACTGACGCGCAAAATGAAAATCGTGTGTACCTGCTCAATGTTTTTATAAAATTCTTGTCGCTGCAAAAAAATTAAAAAAATAAATGGTCACGAAAACAATGTACATGGTCTTTATGGCCATGTAACGGTTGTAGACATGTCTATACGTAAACTATAAAAATATTTTTTTCTCTGCAAAAAAGTAAAAAAATTGAATGGTCAGATACATGATTTTCCTGACCATATAATGGTCTCAAATTCTATCATTTAAATAATAGAACATGTTTGCGGCATTTGAGAACCATTTAAATGCTTATTGCCAACATATATTTTTCTCCGCTCGAAAATTATTTTTACAAAGACAAAATACATGGTTTTCGCGACAATTACATACTCTAAATAAGCATTAAATGGATGCGGCAACCATGTCCAAACATGTTTTTTCTGTGCGTGCAGTTCTTTTCGCATTGAATGAAGATTTGCATTGTTGCATAAACGAAAATTGTAAGGTAGCGTTAAAAATAAAGACCAGTATCATCAGAGATGCTTGAGTTCTGGTGACTATTTTTATACCCTTCACCACTACTGTGGTACAGGGTATAATAAGTTTGTGCATTTGTATGTAACGCCAAGAAATAGTGGTCATAGACCCTTTTAGTATACCGATCGGCTTAGAATTAAATTCTGAGTCGATTTAGCGATGTCTGTCTGTCCGTCTGTATATGTAATTTTGTGCACAAAGTACAGCTCGCAATTTAAGTACGATCGTCCTCAAATTTGGCATAGGGCCGTTTCTTGGGACAGAGACAATCGCTATTGGTTTTGGTTCAGATTTAGATATAGCTGCCATATATATTTATCCCCGATGTGGTCATAGTTAGCGTGTTTATCAACCGATTTTCTTGAAATACCGTACATCCAAATATTTTATGAATCTCGAAAATCTTGCAAAATATCAGCCAAATCGGTTCAGATTTAGATATAGCTCCCATATATATCTTTCGTCCGATTTAGACTCATATGACCACAGAGGCCAAAGTTTACTACCGATCTTCGTGAAATTTTGCACAGAGGATAGTATTGACATTCTACCAATCCTTGGTAAATTTGATTGAAATCGGTTCAAATTTAGATATAGCTCCCATATATATCTTTCGTCCGATTTGAACTTATATGGCCACAAAAGCCAGAGTTTTGCCGTGATTTGCTTCAAATTTTGCACAAGGGGTACGTTTAATAGTATCGTTAAGTGTGTCAAATTTTGTTAAAATCGGTTCAGATTTAGATATAGCTCACATATATATCTTTCGCCCGATTTGGACTTATATGGTCTCAAAAGCTAGAGTTTTGCCCTGACTTACTTCAAATTTTGCACAAGCGGTACTTTTAACGATACTATTGTATGTGTCAAATATGGTCAAAATCGATTCAGATTTAGATATAGCTCCCATATATATATTTCGTCCGATTTGAACTTATATGGCCTCAAAATCCAGGGTTTTGCCGTGATTTGCTTCAAATTTCGCACAAGGAGTACATTTAATAGAATATGTAATTGCGGCAAATTTGGTTGAAATCGGTTCAGATTTAGATATGGCCCCCATATATATCTCCCGTCCGATTTGCACTCATATGACCAGGTGGGCCAAAGTTATACTCCCATTTACGAGAAATTTCTCATAGATAGCAGAATTATTATTCTAACTATGCATGTCAAATTTAGTCAAAATTGGTTCAGATTGTATATAGCTCCCATATATACGTACACCAGAGTTGGGGAAATATGGTAGACTGTTTCATATTTTAGACCCATTTTCAATGGGATTTTCCTACAATTGACTGAATAGTTTCCTCAGAAAATACAAATATGGCCAAAATTCTCACACTTTACACAAAATTCTGTGATGATTTCCCCATATCTTAGCCATATCTTACACACTGCAATGCCAAAATTTCCACAGAACGGATGAGTTTTAAATAAGGCTCCAAGTCGCCCGACTAGACCAAATAATATATCACAACCCACACTTGACCACATATCTTGGCGAGATCTAACCAATATCCTTGTAAAATCGCCACTGATGAGTAGCAAAAATTGTAAATATTACTCTAATTTGTCCTATATCTCGAATACATATGTATCGCCTGAAAAATCTCAAATCTTTTTGTACAATTGCATTAAAAATTCTCTCGCTTCATATTTCCCATATTTTTTAGTAACATTGTGTTTCATTCCATTAAAAGTATTTGTATTTGGAAATGCTAACTTTTATATAGCTCCCACCAAATTTTAAGTAGTTGAGATGGTAACACAAATGTTTGTCTACATAGTGGTGAAGGGTATAATATAGTCGGCTCCGCCCGACTTTAGACTTTAATTACTTGTTTTATTTGGGCATCGGTGTGGTGTTCCAATTTTCGAAATTTCAATGGCTTTAATTCAAGCTCATTATACCCTGCGCCACACTGTGGAATAGGATATTATATGTTTGTTTATATGTTTGCAACACCCAGAAGGAGGCGAGATGGACATATGGAGTCTTTGCCAAAAATGTTGAGGGTTGCCCGTTTTTCCGTACTTCCGTCTGTGTGTGAACATATTTTTGTCATCAAAGTCTTCATCGTAATTTGACACAGGTATCTATTTTGGGTGAGAATAGAACCCTATTTTATTTCTATAGAAAGTTTTGTTAAAATTTTATTTTTATAGAAAATTCAGTCAATATTATATTTCTATAGAAATATTTTGTCAAAATTTTATTTCTATAGAAAATTTTTGTCAAAATTTTATTACTATGGAAAATTTTGTCAAAATGTTATTTCTATAGAAAATATTATCAAAATTTTTTTCTGTAGAATACTTTGTCAAAATTATATTTCTATAGAAGATTTTGTCAAAATGTTATTTCTAAAGAAAATTTTGTCAAAATGTTATTTCTATTGAAAATTTTGTCAAAATGTTATTTCTAAAAAAAATTTTGTCAATTTTTATACCCTTCACCACTACTGTGATGTGTGAACATATTTTTGTCATCAAAGTCTTCATCGCAATTTGACACAAGTATCTATTTTGGGTAAGAATAGAACCCTATTTTAATTCTATAGAAAATTTTGTTAAAATTGTATTTTTATAGAAAATTCTATCAATATTATATTTCTGTAGAAAAATTTTGTCAAAATTTTATTTCTATAGAAAATGTTGTCGAAATTTTATTACTTAGAAAATTTTGTCAAAATGTTATTTCTATAGAAAATTTTGTCAAAATTTTATTTCTATTGAAAATTTTGTCAATTTTTATAACCTACTACTACAACTGTGGTACAGGGTATAATAAGAAAAGGGTACAAGAAGAAAAAGTCTGAGACCCATCGTTTAGTATACCGATCGTCTTAGAATTAAATTCTGAGTCGATTTAGCGATGTCCGTCTGTCTGTCTGTCCGTCCGATTGTCTGTATATGTAACTTTGTGTACAAAGTACATGTTGCAGTTTAAGTCCGATCGTCCTAAAATTTGGCACAGAGTTTTAGTTTGGTTCAAAGACAATCGCTACTGATTTAAAAAAAAATCGGTTCAGATTTAGATATAGCTGCCATATATATTTATAACCGATCTGGTCATAATTGACGTATTTATCAACTTATTTTATTAAAATTTCGTACAGCCAAATTTTTCCTGAAAATGCCCATATTAAAATTGATTTATTTTGTGATATTTTTTTTCTAAAATTTGTCAATTTTAGAAATGATAAATTTGCAAACAGTTGACACGCCCATGTCAATATACACAAAATTTTAAATGATTCTACTCATTTTAACATTACCAAATTTATAGTGTGAGCTTTTCCAGAATACCAAATTGTAATTCTATTTTTTGTATACCCGTCAGCACTACTGTGGTACAGGGTATAGGGTTAGGTTAGGTGGCAGCCCGATGTATCAGGCTCACTTAGACTATTCAGTCCATTGTGATACCACATTGGTGAACTTCTCTCTTTTCAGTGAGTGCTGCCCGATTCCATATTAAGCTCAATGACAAGGTATCTCCTTTTTATAGCCGAGTCCGAACGGCGTTCCACATTGTAGTGAAACCACTTAGAGAAGCTTAGGAACCCCCAGAAATGTCACCAGCATTACTGAGGTGGGATAATCCACCGCTGAAAAACTTTTTGGTGTTCGGTCGAAGCAGGAATCGAACCCACGACCTTGTGTATACAAGGCGCGCATGCTAACCATTACACCACGGTGGCTCCCAACAAGGTATAACAAGTTTGTGGATTTGTATATAACGCTGAGAAGGAGTAGTCATAGACCCATCGATTTAGCGATGTCTGTCTGTCTATTGATGTATTTTTGTGTGCAAAGTCCAGCTCGCAGTTTCAGTTCGATCGTCCTCAAATTTGCATTGGGTCCTTTTTCGGCTCAAAGATGATCCCTATTGATTTTGAAAAAAATCGGTTCAGATTTAGATATAGCTGCCATATATATATATCACCGATCTGGCCAGAAATGACGTATTTATCAACCGATCCTCTTCCAATTTCGTATAATCGAGTCTCGTAAATTTTGCAAAATATCAATCAAATCGGTTCAGACTCAGATATAGCTCTCATATATAGCATTCGCCTGATTTACACTCCTATGGCCCCAGAGGCCAAAGTTTCACCCCGAGTTACGTAAAATTTTGCACAGGAAGTAGAATTAACATTGTAAATATACACACCGAATTTGGTTGAAATTGGTTCAGATTTAGATATAGCTCCCATATATAGCTTTCGCCCGATTTACTTTCCTTTGGCCTCAGACGCCAATCTTTTGTTCCGATTTACTTGAAATTTTGCAGAGGGAGTAGAATTAACATTGTAAATATGCACACCAAATTTGGTTGAAATTGGTTCAGATTTAGATATAGCTCCCATATACATTTTTGGAAGTGCTTTTAAATTTGTGCCTTTAGAAGAACTTCCATTTTTTTTTTTTTTGCTGGGGACTAACATTCTTGCAACACATGCCAAATTTGGTTAAATTCGGTTCAGATTTAGATATAACTCCCATATATATCTTTCGCCCGATTTAGATTCATATGACCACGGAGGCTAAAGTTTCATTTCGAAAATTTTGATATTTTGCACTGAGAGTTCAATTAAAATTTTAGCAATGTGTGCCAAATTTTATCAAGATCGGCTCAGAATTAGACAAAGCTTCCATATATATATTCTTCCGATTTTAGCAAATATGATCAAAATACCCACATGTTCTTTGTAAAATCGTCACTGTTAAGTCGAAAACTTGCAAAAATTATTCAAATTTACATACTCTATAATGCGTAGATATTGACCTATAAATCATTTTATTTATACATTTTTCCTGACAACGGCCAACAAAAATGATGAATTTTGCAAAAAAAAAAACGTGTACCCACATGACCAACTACATATATTTGGCAATTGTTCTACTCACTGTCACCTTTCCAAATCAGTGGCGTGGACTTTTTCGGAAGACTAAAGTTTTTTGTTTGCGAATTATCCCTGAACAGTCATTTTGCGAAAAATTGACACGCTCATTCCCAATTACGGCACTCATACCCAATAATTCTCAATTATTTTACGATCTATAACGATTTCAAATCAGTGATGTGAGCTTTTACAGATTTCCAAAAACAAATATTCCCCAATTTACCAAAATGTCGATTTGCGAATAAACTCACACACTCATGCCCATTCTAAATGATAATGGAATTCGTCTGTGTAGAGAGCCAAAGAGCCAATGAAAAAGTCATATAGAAGTATTAGGAATTACTCCTGAGAGAGAGAGAAAATAATATTGGTATTTGGTTGAATCTGTGATTGAACTTTTAACATTACTCTGTCAGACTTTGAAGATGCCCATGTTATTGTCTGCAGAAATCTGATAAGCGGCAAGAGATTGTGGTTTTCAGTATTTTGGAAACTCATGTTTAACATTATTAGCTAACGTCGTTAAAATTCTGTGGAAAAATAATGTTAATGCCAGGCAAGATTATAATTAGGTCCAACCAAAAAATACTTTGCTCAGGACCGAAATTTTAGACAAACGAAATTCCCCTTTCTTATAAAGAATTATTTTTTTAGGCCAAACAAAAAAACACAAATTTATGATATGCGATTCAAGAATTGTTTCGAATTCTTTTTATTTGCCTTTAAAAAAATACATTTCCGTCAAAAGAAAATTTTGCTTGTCTAAAAATTCATTCCTCAGAACAGAAAACTCTTCTTTAAGTGTAGAATTTGAAATAGTTTATAGTATCACAAAGGACAAATTATCTAAATGAGTCTGAGTCTGCCTCTATAAACAAACCCAGAATAGACTTTTTTCTTATTCCAACATATTCATATCAAAGTAATTGCATATTGGTCACTTGGCTATGTAGGGTACACAGAGCCCTAAGTACAAACATCCACAATAAAACCAAAAATAACCACAGTTAATAGGAATAAATGTTTATTTCTTAGAAAAGTTTTTACAAATGCTTATTTTCTTGTAATCCTCCCTCTCTTCTACTATAACGCTTAACTACTCACACCCACATATTTGTTTCTCTCTGTTTACTTATTTTGTCCACTTCATATTTATCTTTACATGTGTCCTCGAATTCGAAGTTACTATAACGAACAACAAAGTTAACCAATGTGTATGAGAGTATGCGTGAGTGAGTAAGTGAGTGCATGTGTGTTGGTGTGTATAATAGAAAAACTCATACGAAATAATGTAGCTAAATTATACGATGCATATAAACTCATAAACTTAAGTGTAGTGAGTGGTGTACATTAAAAAAAACCTGTAAAAGATTTTTACTACGAAAACTAAAATTTCAATTTCCAAAGAAAAGTGAGTTTAGCTCTGAGCAATTATTTTGTCCAACCAATTTGTGTTATATGAAAGTTTGTGTAACAACTGTTTTTCATGGTTCATATTAAAATTCTAACTTAATTAGCTGTCATAGATTACAATTTACAAAATTTTATGTCGACCTGGCATGTTTACTTTGACTACACTCAAAAAAAAAAAAAAAAAAAAAAAAAAAAAAACCTCAAGGAAGGTATGTTCTGACTAATAGTAGAAAATTTAGGTACACAAAGGCCGATATCACTTCTATTTTACAAAATTAAGGCAAATTCAAGTAAAATTATTGAACACACAATTAAAATTATTGAACACACAATTATTGAACACAATTATTGCACACTATTATTGAACACACAATGTGGGAGGTGCTAACAGCACCTTTCATAATTTATTATGGTTTTAAAATTGTTAATAAATAAATAAAAAAATTACTGATTTTAAAATATATATCAGTTGCTTTTTGTGGCGCTTATTAGTAATTTTTGTTTACAGTGATATTATAACCATATTTTCCAAAATTGGAAAACATATATATGGGGACTTTGTCTAAATTTGGGCCGATTTTAACCAAATTTGGTGTACATTACTAAAATGTTAATTTTAATCTCTATGCAAAATTTCAAGTAAATCGGAGTTTTGACCTAAGGCTGTCATATGAGTGAAAATCGTGGCGATACTCTAGCTACTGGAGCCACATAAGTTCATATCGGGCAAAAGATTTATATGGGAGCTATATCTAAATCTAAACTGGTTTCTTCTAAAAAGTTACTTAAGCCAAATTTCAAGCCAATTCAGGACTAAAACTGTAACCTAAAGGGTGATACGGTCAAAATTTGGTCAAGGGAAAACGCGTGTAAATCGGTGAAATCGTTTAGTTAAAAAATCAAATTAAATTTCTTTTTCAAGTTCAATTAGTATAAAATTCAGGAAAAATATTCAGTTAGGCTTTCACTTTTCCAAATCCGAATTGCCGGCCCTCACGCTTGACACCTGCCATCAGATTTTGTACAGCCACCTTGTCCACCTTCTTCGCCGCAGAAAGCCAGTTTGCCTTGAACTGCTGCTCGTCCTTAGCAGTATTTTTGGTCTTCTTTAGGTTCCGCTTGACAATAGCCCAGTATTTCTCAATTGGGCCGAGCTCTGCCGTTTTGGGAGGGTTCTTGTCCTTGGGAACCACCTGCACGTTGTTGGCCGCGTACCATTCCATGGCCTTTTTACCATAATGGCAAGATGCCAAATCCGGCCAAAACAGTACGGAACAACCGTGTTTCTTCAGGAAAGGCAGCAGACGTCTATTCAAACACTCTTTCACGTAAATTTCTTGGTTGACAGTCTCGGAAGCTATGAAAATGCTGCTTTTCAAGCCACAGGTACAGATGGCTTACCAAACCTGATATTTCTGTGTGAACTTTGACAGTTTTATGTGCCTGAAAATATTTGCTACCTTTCCCCTTCCTTTTGCCGTATAAAACTCCTGCCCCGGAAGCTGCTTGTAGTCGGCTTTGACGTAGGTTTCGTCGTCCATTACCACGCAGTCAAACTTCGTCAGCATCGTCGTGTACATCCTCCGGGATCGCGCTTTGGCCGTCGTATTTTGTTTATCATCGCCATTTGGGGTCACTACCTTCTTGTAAGTCGATAGTCCGACTCGTTTTTTGGCTCGATGCACGGTTGTAGACGATACACCCAGCTTATTTGCGGCATCTCGGAGAGAGAGGTTAGGGTTTCGTTTGGAACTACCGGCAACTCTCTTTGTCTTCTCAGCGGCTTCCGGTTTTCGATTCCCCCCGATCCAGACTTACTGGCTGTCGACAAACGTTCCCCAAACACTTTAATTACATTTGTAACGGTTGATTTGGCAACTTTAAGCGATTTTGCCAGCTTTGCGTGCGAGTAGCTCGGATTTTCGCGATGCGCGAGCAAAATTTTGATACGCTGCTCTTCTTGCTTGGACGGCATTTCGACAACTGAAGAGTGAATTCCAAAATCAAAATAGAAGCAACATTCTACACACACGCACCTTCAAAATGAGGGGTGTTCAGGTTTTTTAAATGCAAAATTGAAAGAAATACGTCAAGTTTATATTGACCAAATTTTGACCGTATCACCCTTTAAGCATTAATCACAAAAATGTGTTTACTGACGAACATGGCTCAATCGAATCAGTGGCACGGGCAATGATGATCTGTCCTAAACTGTAAGGTATTTGGCATGCATTAATGACGTATTTTACCATACGTCGAAAATGTCGTAAACCTCTGTAAAATATTTAGTTTTTAACAATATTGGAACTTATTTATATAGTATACGTTTTTAGAACAATTGTTCACATTTTTCTTATAATTTTTTTTTATTTAATTTCGATTTAATTAGTAACATTTGTAAAGAGTAAAACAATTTTAATATCTACCAGAGTCGAGTATGCATGCTTGAAATGCAAAATCAAACTTTGTGCCAATTTTCATAAGCACACTATTTCAAATTTCTCATAACCATATGAAAATCTGGGTTATATATAAATTTAAGGCGATGCGGTTAGTATTTTGTATGCCTACACGTTGTAGACTTTATATATCCGAATGTTACTACGACAATTTCCACAGTTTCAACAATTTGAAAACGCGTTACATATACATATAAGTTAAAAACAAGTATATACGGCCGTAAGTTCGGCCAGGCCGAATCTTATGTACCCTCCACCATGGATTGCGTAGAAACTTCTACGAAAGACTGTCATCCACAAATTTCAACTCACTCGGATGAAATTTGCTCCTCTATGAGGCTCCAAAACCAAATCTCGGGATCGGTTTATATGGGGGCTATAAATGATTATGGACTGATATGGACCACTTTTGGCATGGTTGTTAAATATCATATACTACCACCACGTACCAAATTTCAACCAGATCGCATGAATTTTGCTTCTCCAGAAGGCAACGGAAGTCACATCTGGCGATCGGTTTATATGGACTGATAGGAACCAATTCCTGCATGGTTGTTGTATACCATATACTAACATCACGTACCAAATTTCAACCGAATGGGAAGAATTTAGCTCTTCCAAGGTGCTCCGGAGGTCAAATCTGGGGTTTATATCGGTTTATATGAGGCCTATATATAATTATGGACCGATATCGACCAATTTTTGCATGGGTGTTTGAGGACATATATTAACATCACGTACCAAATTTCAACTGAATCAGATGAATTTTGGTCTTCCAAGAGGCTCCGGAGGTCAAATCTGGTGATCGGTTTATATGGGGGATTTATATAATTATGGACCGATATGGACCAATTTTTGCATGGTCATAAGAGACCATACACTAACATCATGTACCAAATTTCAGCCGGATCAGATGAAATTTGCTTCTCTTAGAGGCTCCGCAAGCCAAATCGGGGGATCGGTTTATATGGGGGCTATATATAATTATGTACCGATGTAAACCAATTTTTGCATGGTTGTTAGAGACCATATACTAACACTATGTACCAAATTTCAGCCGGATCGGATGAAATTTGCTTCTCTTAGAGACCTCGCAAGCCAAATTTGGGGGTCCGTTTATATGGGGGCTATACGTAAAAGTGGACCGATATGGCCCAGTTGCAACACCATCCGACCTACATCAATAACAAGTACTTGTGCCAAGTTTCAAGACGATAGCTTATTTCGTTCGGAAGTTAGCGTGATTTCAACAGACGGACGGACGGACATGCTCAGATCGACTCAGAATTTCACCACGACCCAGAATATTTATACTTTATGGGGTCTTAGATCAATATTTCGATGTGTTACAAACGGAATGACAAAATTAATATACCCCCATCCTATGGTGGAAGGTATAAAAAAATTATTATCAAATATTCTAAATTTCTTCAATATGCCTTAGAATATTATAAAAATATTTTAAAATCAAATCTGTAAGCATTTTCGACGTTTACTACGTTTTATACAGGTATATAGCGTTTTCGACGTTTATAACTTTCTGACAGTAGAAAACCAAAAACACCCAGCTTATTTGCGGCATCTCGGAGAGAGAGGTTAGGGTTTCGTTTGGAACTACCGGCAACTCTCTTTGTCTTCTCAGCGGCTTCCGGTTTTCGATTCCCCCCGATCCAGACTTACTGGCTGTCGACAAACGTTCCCCAAACACTTTAATTACATTTGTAACGGTTGATTTGGCAACTTTAAGCGATTTTGCCAGCTTTGCGTGCGAGTAGCTCGGATTTTCGCGATGCGCGAGCAAAATTTTGATACGCTGCTCTTCTTGCTTGGACGGCATTTCGACAACTGAAGAGTGAATTCCAAAATCAAAATAGAAGCAACATTCTACACACACGCACCTTCAAAATGAGGGGTGTTCAGGTTTTTTAAATGCAAAATTGAAAGAAATACGTCAAGTTTATATTGACCAAATTTTGACCGTATCACCCTTTAAGCATTAATCACAAAAATGTGTTTACTGACGAACATGGCTCAATCGAATCAGTGGCACGGGCAATGATGATCTGTCCTAAACTGTAAGGTATTTGGCATGCATTAATGACGTATTTTACCATACGTCGAAAATGTCGTAAACCTCTGTAAAATATTTAGTTTTTAACAATATTGGAACTTATTTATATAGTATACGTTTTTAGAACAATTGTTCACATTTTTCTTATAATTTTTTTTTATTTAATTTCGATTTAATTAGTAACATTTGTAAAGAGTAAAACAATTTTAATATCTACCAGAGTCGAGTATGCATGCTTGAAATGCAAAATCAAACTTTGTGCCAATTTTCATAAGCACACTATTTCAAATTTCTCATAACCATATGAAAATCTGGGTTATATATAAATTTAAGGCGATGCGGTTAGTATTTTGTATGCCTACACGTTGTAGACTTTATATATCCGAATGTTACTACGACAATTTCCACAGTTTCAACAATTTGAAAACGCGTTACATATACATATAAGTTAAAAACAAGTATATACGGCCGTAAGTTCGGCCAGGCCGAATCTTATGTACCCTCCACCATGGATTGCGTAGAAACTTCTACGAAAGACTGTCATCCACAAATTTCAACTCACTCGGATGAAATTTGCTCCTCTATGAGGCTCCAAAACCAAATCTCGGGATCGGTTTATATGGGGGCTATAAATGATTATGGACTGATATGGACCACTTTTGGCATGGTTGTTAAATATCATATACTACCACCACGTACCAAATTTCAACCAGATCGCATGAATTTTGCTTCTCCAGAAGGCAACGGAAGTCACATCTGGCGATCGGTTTATATGGACTGATAGGAACCAATTCCTGCATGGTTGTTGTATACCATATACTAACATCACGTACCAAATTTCAACCGAATGGGAAGAATTTAGCTCTTCCAAGGTGCTCCGGAGGTCAAATCTGGGGTTTATATCGGTTTATATGAGGCCTATATATAATTATGGACCGATATCGACCAATTTTTGCATGGGTGTTTGAGGACATATATTAACATCACGTACCAAATTTCAACTGAATCAGATGAATTTTGGTCTTCCAAGAGGCTCCGGAGGTCAAATCTGGTGATCGGTTTATATGGGGGATTTATATAATTATGGACCGATATGGACCAATTTTTGCATGGTCATAAGAGACCATACACTAACATCATGTACCAAATTTCAGCCGGATCAGATGAAATTTGCTTCTCTTAGAGGCTCCGCAAGCCAAATCGGGGGATCGGTTTATATGGGGGCTATATATAATTATGTACCGATGTAAACCAATTTTTGCATGGTTGTTAGAGACCATATACTAACACTATGTACCAAATTTCAGCCGGATCGGATGAAATTTGCTTCTCTTAGAGACCTCGCAAGCCAAATTTGGGGGTCCGTTTATATGGGGGCTATACGTAAAAGTGGACCGATATGGCCCAGTTGCAACACCATCCGACCTACATCAATAACAAGTACTTGTGCCAAGTTTCAAGACGATAGCTTATTTCGTTCGGAAGTTAGCGTGATTTCAACAGACGGACGGACGGACATGCTCAGATCGACTCAGAATTTCACCACGACCCAGAATATTTATACTTTATGGGGTCTTAGATCAATATTTCGATGTGTTACAAACGGAATGACAAAATTAATATACCCCCATCCTATGGTGGAAGGTATAAAAAAATTATTATCAAATATTCTAAATTTCTTCAATATGCCTTAGAATATTATAAAAATATTTTAAAATCAAATCTGTAAGCATTTTCGACGTTTACTACGTTTTATACAGGTATATAGCGTTTTCGACGTTTATAACTTTCTGACAGTAGAAAACCAAAAAAAAATTGCTACTCGGACCCTCACTGTGCAAGGGTGACACAGTTTGTATAATTCCACTACAAATTATAGATTTTTGACTGTTTGGTAGATTTTATAAAATATTCCTCCCAAATTTCTTATAGAAAAAAAATTTGACAAAATTTCCTATAGAAATAAAATTTTGACAGAATTTCCTACAGAAATAAAATTTTGACAAAATTTTCTATAGAAATAAAATTTTGACAAAATTTTCTACAGAAATAAAATTTTGACAAATATTTCTAAGAAATAAAATTTTGACAAAAGTTTCTTAGAAATAAAATTTTGGAAAAATTTTCTATAGAAATAAAATTTTGACGAAATTGTCTATAGAAATAAAATTGACACAAAATTTTTTATATAAATAAAATTTCGACAAATATTTCTAAAGATTTTTTTTCAATTAAAAACTGTTGAATATAATAAAACAACATATGTTGCCAAAATTTTATTTCTATAGAAATAAAATTTTGTCAAAATTTTGTATAGAAATAAAATTTTGACAAAATTTTCTATAGAAATAAAATTTAACAAAAATTTCTATAGAAATAAAATTTTGACAAAATTTTCTATAGAAATAAAATTTAACAAAAATTTCTATAGAAATAAAATTTTGACAAAATTTTCTATAGAAATAAAATTTGTACAATTTTTTCTATAGAAATAAAATTTTGAAAAATTTTCTATAGAAATAAAATTTTGACAAAACTTTCTATAGTAATAAAATATTGGTAAAATTTGCTATAAAAATTAAATTTTGACAAATTTATATATATATAAAATTTTGATAAAATTTTCTATAGAAAAAATATGTTGACAAAGTTTTCTATAGAAATAAAATTTTGACAAAATTTTCTATTGAAATAAATTTTTGGTAAAATTTTCTATAGAAATAAAATTTTGACATAGAAATAAAATTTTGACAAAATTTTCCATAGAAATAAAATTTTGAGAAAATTTTCTATAGAAATACAATTTTGAAAAAATTTTCTCTAGAAATAATTTTGACAAAATTTTCAATAGAAATAAAATTTTGACAGAATTTTCTATAAAAATAAAATTTTGACAAAATTTGCTATAAAAATTTAATTTTGACAAAATTTACTATAGACATAAAAATTTGACAAAATTTGCTATCAAAAATCAAATTTTGACAAAATTTTCTATTCAAATAAAATTTTGACAAAATTTTCTATAGAAATAAAATTTTGACAAAATTTCTATAGAAATAAAATTTTGACAAAAATTTCTATAGAAATAAAATTTTGACAAAATTTTCTATAGAAATAAAATTTTGACAAAATTTTCTATAGAAATAAAATTTTGACAAAATTTTCTATAGAAATAAAATATTGGTAAAAGTTGCTATAGAAATTAAATTTTGACAAAATTTTTTATATATATAAAATTTTGACAAAATTTTCTATAGAAAAAATATGTTGACAAAATTTTCCATTAAAAATAAAATTTTGACAGAATTTTCTATAGAAATAAAATTTGGACAAAATTTGCTATAAAAATTAAATTTTGACAAAATGTTCTATAGAAATAAAATTTTGGAAAAATATTCAATAGAAATAAAATTTTTGGCAAAATTTTCTATAGAAATATAATTTTAACAAAACTTTCTATAGAAATAAAATTTTGACAAAAATGTCTATAGATATAAAATTTTGACAAAATTATCTACAGAAATACAATATTAGTAAAAATTTCTATGGAAGTAAAATTTTGCCAAAAATTTCTATTTAAACACAATTTTGGTAAAATTTTCTATAGAAATAAAATTTTGACAGAATTTTCTATAAAAATAAAATTTTGACAAAATTTGCTAAATTAAATGTTGACAAAATTTTCCATAGAAATAAAAATTTTATAAAATTTGCTATCAAAATTAACTTTTGACAAAATTTTCTATTCAAATAAAATTTTGGTAAAATTTTCTATAGAAATAAAATTTTGACAAAATTTTCTTAGAAATAAAATTTTGACAAAAATTTCTATAAAAATCAAATTTTGACAAAATTTTCTCTAGAAATAAAATTTTGACAAAATTTTCTATAGAAATCAAATATTGGTAAAATTTGCTATAAAAATTAAATATTGACAAAGTTTTTTATATATATAAAATTTACACAAAAATTTTTAAAATTTTAAGAATATTTTCTATAGAAATAAAAATGTAAGAACAATTTCTATAGAAATGAAATTTTGAGAACATTTTCTATAGAAATGAAAATGGAACGAAATTTTGAGAACATTTTCTATAGAAATGAAAGTATAGGAACATTTTCTATATAAATACAATTTTGAGAAAATGAAATGAAAGTTTGAGAAAATTTTCTGTAGAAATATAATTTTGCAAAACTTTCTTTAGAAATAAAATTTTGACAAAATTTTCTAAAGATATAAAATTTTGACAAAATTATCTACAGAAATAAAATACTGGTAAAATTTTCTATGGAAGTAAAATTATTTATTTATTTATTTATTGTTTATTTTAATCATACAGTGAATGTATGATAAAAAAGAAAAGGGAAAAGTAGCATTGGCTGCTAAGGCCATCAGATAGGAAGTAAAATTTTACCAACATTTTCTATTGAAATAAAAATTTGGCAAAATTTCATATAGAAATAAAATTTTAGCAAAATTTTCTACAATAATGAAATATTGACAAAATTTTCTATACAAATAAAATTTTTATAAAATTTTCTGTACATACAAAATTTTTATAAAATTTTCTATAGAAAGAACATTTTGCCAAATTTTTTATTGAAGTAAAATTTTGACAAAATTTTCTTTGGAAATAGAATTTTGACAAAAATTTCTATAGAAATAAAATTTTGACGAAATTTTCTATAGAGATAAAAATTTGACAAAATTTTCTATAGATATAAAATTTTGACAGAATTTTCTATAGAAATAAAATTTTGACAAAATTTGCTGTAAAAATTTAATTTTGACAAAATTTTCTATTGAAATAAAAATTTGACAAAATATTATATAGAAATAAAATTTTGACAAAATTTTCTCTAGAAATAATATTTGGACAAAATTTTCTATAGAAATAAAATTTTGGCAAAATATTCGATAGATATTTTCTATACAAATACAATTTTTATAAAATTTTCTGTACATATAAAATTTTTATAAATTTTTCTATAAAAATAACATTTTGCCAAATTTTTTATTGAAGGAAAATTTTGACAAAATTTTCGTTAGAAATAGAATTTTGACAAGATTTTCTATAGAAATAAAATTTTGACGAAATTTTCTATAGAAATACAAATTTGACAAAATTTTCTATAGAAATAAAATTTTGACAGAATTTTCTATAGAAATAAAATTTTGACAAAATTTGCTATAAAAATTTAATTTTGACAAAATTTTCTATTGAAATAAAAATTTGACAAAATATTCAATAGAAATAAAATTTTGACAAAATTTTCTCTAGAAATAATATTTCGACAAAATTTTCTATAGAAATAAAATTTTGGCAAAATATTCGATAGATATAACATTTGTGGCTAAATTTTCTATAGAAATATAATTTTGCCAAAACTTTCTATAGAAATAAAATTTTGACAAAATTTTCTATAGAAAAAAATTTGACAAAGTTTTGGAAAAATTTTCTATAAACAAAAATATCGAAATAAATAACTGAAATAAAAATTTGAAAAAAATTGCTGTATTAGATTTGTTTGTTTGGTAGAATTTTCTACAAGTATTGGTAGATTATTTATGGCTTAAGTGGCAATCGTGCTTGCATTACAAAGGTCGATATGTTCGATACCAGTTTCGACCGAACGTTAATAAAAATTCCAACGGTGGATTATCCCTTCACGGTAATGTGGGTAACAATTCTCATGGATTCAAAAAGACAAAGAGATGAAATCCAAGCATTGTGAAATATTAAAAATGGTTATGGTATTTACACCACTTCCATGGTATTATCAGTAAATAGATATGTTAACAAAATTCTGGTAAAAAATGGTTTTTATTATACTTATCGTCTCAAAATCCAAACTTTGATTGTTCTGCCTGAATACAAATATTATTCATTCTAGGATACAATTGAGTGCACAATAGGTATGACATTGCAGTTAAAATTCATTAAGCTAATGGAATTTACCCTGAGAAGAGATAGCTGGCTGGCCGTCTGTCTGTCTGTCTGTCCGTCCGTCTATTTCTTGTAATCGCAGGAAAGCAATCACTAACAAAACCATTACGGTGGCGAAGCAATATTATTTCCTTCTCTACTGGTTATTTATTTATTGGTAACAATTTTTTTAACTAAAACCCCGATATTTGAAAATTGAATTCTATTTCACAACAAAAAAAATACGCCAAAAACAAAACTACAATTTGTGAGAATACCTTCAAATATGCTCTAGATGACATTTCATTGTTATTTTTCAATTTCATATTTTCTAGCATTTCGAGAGAACTCTCATTGTGTATGAATAAATTGAAAGAGGAATGGAAACACTCACAAAAAATTCATTTGCCAGCATGTCGGTCAATATGTTAAGGTCACGAACCACATTCTATCATTTTGAACCACATATTTTCAACATGGCCAAATATGTGAATGCATAGCAAACACAAAAAAAAGCAAATGCATTTGAATTTAATGGCACCAATGATATTTGTTTTTAGAAATTTGTAGCAAAATTTATTGAACATTCTTCTGCTATTATTAGTTAAAGAATCCACTTGAAATTCCATAAGAAGATTGCAATAATGCAATTATGAATTATATTGACAAATGAGAGCATGGACTTGTGGTGGGAGTATGGGGGACAAAACTATGTATATACGTCCGAGTGTGGGGCCCAAGTCGAATCCTATACACCCTTCACCACGGTTTGAGTATAAAGTTTCCTATAGAAATGAAATTTTGACAAAATTAAAATAAACAAGTATATACAGCACTAAGTTCGGCCGGGCCGAACCTTAAATACCCACCACCATGGACCAAATATTAGGGTTTCCTTTGAAATTTTAGGAGGGCTTGAGGACACTTCCCGAAGACAAATTTAAAGATTTCACCTATGAGGACTATATCAGATTCTGGATTTATAAGAACCATTTTTGTTTGAGTTTTAGAGGAATCATTAACATCTCTTGTAAGTGTGCAAGAAAATTATAAAATAACGTCTTGATTTGAAATCTTAAATATGTAGAAGTAAAATCTGGAAATTTTACATTGAGTTTCAAGCAATTCAAGTGAAGTCGGTCTATATGGAGGCATTACCAAATGGACCGAGCCTAAAATACCAGAATATTTACAATTTCAGGCAAATCAGATAAAAATTACTGTTTCTAGAAACCCAAGGAGTTAAATCGGGAGATCGTTCTTATGGGGGCTATACTAAAACATGAACCGCTACTCACCGTTTTCGGCACACCTCTTTATGACCCGAAAATACCTCTAGATTTCCAATTTCAGGCAAATAGGATAAAAACTTCGGATTCTAAAAGCCCAAGAAGTAAAATCGGGAAATCGGTCTATATGGGGGCTATACCCAAATATGGACCGATACTCACCATTTTCAGCACACCTCTTTATGGTCCGAAAATACCCCTAGATTTCCAATTTCAGACAAATTGGATAAAAAATACGCTTTCTATAAGCCCAAGACCCCAAATCGGGAGGTCGTTTTATATGGGGACCATACCAAAACATGGACCGATACCCACAATTTTTGGCACACATATTTGTGGTCCTACAATACCTCTAGATTTCCAATTTCAGGTAAATTGAATAAAAACTGCGGTTTCTATAAGCCCAAGAAGTAAAATCGGGAGATCGGTCTATATGGGGGCTATACCAAAATATGGACCGATACTTACAATTTTTGGCACAAGTATTTGTGGTCCTACAATACCTCTAGATTTCCAATTTCAGGTAAATTGAATAAAAACTGCGGTTTCTATAAGCCCAAGAAGTAAAATCGGGAGATCGGTCTATATGGGGGCTATACCAAAACATGGACCGATACTCACCATTTTTGGCACACCTCTTTACGGTCATAAAATACCTCCAGATTTCAAATTTCAGGCAAATTGGATAAAAAATACGATTTCTATAAGCCCAAGAGCCCAAATCGGGAGGTCGGTTTATATGGGGACTATATCAAAACCTGGACCGATATAACCCATCTTCGAACTTGACCTGCCTGCAGACAAAAGACGAGTTTGTGCAAAATTTCAGCACGATTGCTTCATTATTGAAGACTGTAGCGTGATTACAACAGACAGACAGACAGACAGACAGACAGACAGACAGACGGACAGACGGACATCGTTATATCGTCTTAGAATTTCTCCCTGATCAAGAATATATATACTTTATATAGTCGGAAATCGATATTTCGATGTGTTACAAACGGAATGACAAACTTATTATACCCCCGTCACCATTCTATGGTGATGGGTATAAAAAATATTGACAAAATTTCATGTAGAAACGAAATTGTGATAAAATTTCCTATAAAAATGAAATAATGACAAAATTTCCTATAGAAATAGAGATTTGACAATATTACCTATAGAAACGAAATTAAAAAAAAAAATCTTATAGAATTGAAATTTAAAAAAAAAAAAACTCCTATAGAAATGAAAATTTGGCAAAATTTCCTATAGAAACGAAATCTTGACAAAATCTTCTATAGGAATGAAACTTTGACATAATTTCCTATGGAAATGAAAATGTGATACAATTTTGACAAACTTTCCTACAAAAATGAAATTTTGACAAAATTTCCTACAGAAATTAAATTTTAACAAAATTTCCTAAAGAAATGAAATTTAAAGAAAATTTCGTATAGAAATGAAATAACATTTCCAATTAAAATTAAATTTTGTTCAAATTTCCTATAGCAATGAAATCTTGACAAAATTTCGTATAGAAATTAAAATTTCACAAAATTTCTTATAGAAATTAAATTTTGACAAAAATTTCCTATAGAAATAAAATCTTGAGAACATTTTCTACAAAAATTAAAACTTAACAAATTTGACTACAGAAATGAAATTTTGAGAAAATTTTCTATAAAAATGAAATCTTGACAAATTTTCCTTTAGAAATGAAAGAAATGATATTTTGATAAAATTTCCTATAGAAATGAAATTTTGACAAAATTTCGTATAGAAATGAACATTTGACAAAATTTTCAATAGAAATGAAATTTTGCCTAATTTTCGTATAAAAATTAAATGTTGACAAAATTTCTTATAGAAATGAAATTTTTACAAAATTTCCTATAGAAATTAAATTTTAACAAAATTTCCTGTGGAAATGAAATTTGACAGAATTTCCTATAGGAATGAAATTTCGACAATATTTGCTACAGAAATGAAATTTTGACAAAATTTTCTGTAGATGTGAAATTTCCACAATATTTTCTATAGAAATGAAATTTTGACAAAATTTCCTATAGAAACGAAATTAAAAAAAAAATTCTTATAGTACTGAAATTTAAAAAAAATTCCTATAAAAACGAAATTTTGACAAATTTATCCTATAGAAAGGAAATCTTGACAAACTCTTCTATAGGAATGAAACTTTGACATAATTTCCTATGGAAATGTAATTTTGACACAATCTCCTATAAAAATGAAAATGTGACAAAATTTTCTTCAGAAATGAAATGTTGACAAAATTTCCTACAGAAAAGAAATTTTGACAAAATTACCTATAGAAATTAAATTTTGACAAAATTTCCTACAGAAATAAAATTTTGACAAAATTTCCTAACGAAATGAAATTTAAACAAAATTTCCTATAGAAATGAAATAAAATTTTCAATTAAAATTAAATTTTGTTCAAATTTCGTATAGAAATTAAAATTTCACAAAATTTCATATAGAAATGAAATTTTGACAAAATTTCCAACAAAAATGAAATCTTGAGAACATTTTCTATAAAATAAAAACTTAACAAATTTGCCTACAGAAATGAAATTTTGAGAAAATTTTCTATAAAAATTAAATCTTGACAAATTTTCCTTTAGAAATAAAAGAAATGATATTTTGACAAAATTTATAGAAATAAAATTTTAACAAAATTTCCTATAGAAATGAAATTTTGACAAAATTTCGTATAGAAATGAACATTTGACAACATTTTCAATAGAAATGAACTTTGCCAAATTTTCGTATAGAAATTAAATGTTGACACAATTTCTTATAGAAATGAAATTTTTACAAAATTTCCTATAGAAATGAATTTTTAACAAAATTTCCTGTGGAAATGAAATTTTGACAAAATTTCCTATCGTAATGAAAATTTGACAAAATTTCCTATAGGGAGGAAATTTCGACAATATTTGCTATAGAAATGAAATTTTGACAAAATTTCCTGTAGAAATGAAATTTTGACAAAATTTCCTACAGAAATAAAATTTTGACAAAATTTCCTAAAGAAATGAAATTTAAACAAAATTTCCTGTAGAAATGAAGTAAAATTGCCCATTAAAATTAAATTTTGTTCAAATTTCCTATAGAAATGAAATCTTGACAAAATTTCGTATAGAAATTAAATTTTCACAAAACATCTTATAGAAATGAATTTTTGACAAAATGTCCTATAGAAATCAAATCTTTAGAACATTTTCGATAAAAATGGAAACTTAACAAATTTTTTTGGGAGCCACCGTGGTGCAATGGTTAGCATGCCCGCCTTGCACACACAAGGTCGTGGGTTCGATTCCTGCTACGACCGAACACCAAAAAGTTTTTCAGCGGTGGATTATCCCACCTCAGTAATGCTGGTGATATTTCTGAGGGTTTCAAAGCTTCTCTAAGTGGTTTCACTGGAATGTGGAACGCCGTTCGGACTCGGCTATAAAAAGGAGGTCCCTTGTCATTGAGCTTAACATGGAATCGGGCAGCACTCAGTGATAAGAGAGAAGTTCACCACTGTGGTATCACAATGGACTGAATAGTCTAAGTGAGCTTGATACATCGGGCTGCCACATAACCTACCTAACAAATTTTCCTACAAAATTAAATTTTGAGAAAATTTTCTATAGAAATGAAATCTTGACAAATTTTCCTTTAGAAATGAAAGAAATGATGTTTTGAAAAAATTTCCAATAGAAATTAAATTTTGAGAAAATTTCCTATAGAAATGAAATTGTGACAAAATTTCCTGTAGAAATGAAATTTCCACAATATTTTCTATAGAAATGAAATTTTGACAAAATTTCCTATAGAGAGGAAATTTTGACAAAATTTCCTATAGAAATGAAATTTTCACAAAATTTCCTATAAAAATGAAATTTAAGCAAAATTTCCCATAAAAATGAAATTTGGACAAAATTTTCTATAGAAATGCAATTTTTACGAAATTTCGTATAGAAATTAACTTTTGACAAAATTTCTTATAGAAATGGAATTTGAACAAAACTTCCTAGAGAAATGAAATTTAAGCAAAATTTCCTATAGAAATGAAATTTTAGCAAAATTTCCTGTAGAAATGAAATTTTGACAAAATTTCCTATAGAATTGAAATTTAAGCAAAATTTCTTATAGAAATTAAATTTCCTATAGAAATTTCCTATAAAAATGAAATTTAAGCAATATTTCCTATAGAAATGAAATTTCCACAATATTTTCTATAGAAATGAAATTTTGACAAAATTTCCTATAGAGAGGAAATTTTTAAAAAATTTCTAATAGAAATGAAATTTTCACAAAATTTCCTATAAAAATGAAATTTGAGCAAAATTTCCTATGGAAATGAAATTTGGACAAAATTTTCTATAGAAATGCAATTTTTACGAAATTTCGTATAGAAATTAACTTTTGACAAAATTTCTTATAGAAATGGAATTTAAACAAAACTTCCTAGAGAAAAGAAAGCAAAATTTCCTATAGAAATGAAGTTTTAGCAAAATTTCCTGTCGAAATGAAATTTTGACAAAATTTCCTATAGAATTGAAATTTAAGCAAAATTTCCTATAGAAATGAAATTTTCACAAAATTTCCTATAAAAATGAAATTTAAGCAAAATTTCCTATAGAAATGAAATTTTGACAAAATTTCCTGTAGAAATGAAATTTCCACAATATTTTCTATAGAAATGAAATTTTGACAAAATTTCCTATAGAGAGGAAATTTTGACAAAATTTCTTATAGAAATGAAATTTTCACAAAATTTCCTATAAAAATGAAACTTAAGCAAAAGTTCCTATAGAAATGAAATTTCGACAAAATTTTCTATAGAAATGCAATTTTTACGAAATTTCGTATAGAAATTAACTTTTGACAAAATTTCTTATAGAAATGGAATTTAAACAAAACTTCCTAGAGAAATGAAATTTAAGCAAAATTTCCTATAGAAATGAAATTTTAGCAAAATTTCCTGTAGAAATGAAATGTTGACAAAATTTCCTATAGAATTGAAATTTTGACAAAATTTCCTATAGAAATGAAATTTTCCCAAATTTCCTATAAAAATGAAATTTAAACAAAATTTCCTATAGAAATGAAATTTGGACAAAATTTTCTATAGAATTGCAATTTTTACGAAATTTCGTATAGAAATTAACTTTTGACAAAATTTCTTACAGAAATGGAATTTAAACAAAACTTCCTAGAGAAATGAAATTTAAGCAAAATTTCCTATAGAAATGAAATTTTAGCAAAATTTCCTGTAGAAATGAAATTTTGACAAAATTTCCTATAGAAATGAACTTTTGACAAAATTTTTTATAGAAATGAAATTTTGTGAAAATTTCCTATTTTCTATAGATTTTGGCAACATTTTCTATAGAAATAAAATGTTGACAAAATTTCGTATAGAAATGAAATTTTGACAAAATTTCCTATAGAAATGAAATTTTGACACAAATATCCTAAAGATATTAAATTTTGAGAACATTGTGTTTTTTTTTTTGAGAAATTCGATAAACTTGTATATTTGTAAACTTTCCTAAAATTTTGTGTTGCCTAGTGTAATTATAATTTTGTATTTTTCTCACGATAGTCAGCTACTAGCTGACAAGGCGCTGTCATCATTTGCATGTTTCTCACTGATAAGCTTCCAGTATATTGCATATTTAAATATTTCTTTTTTGAACTTCACTTTATTTTATACGATAACCAACATATCATTAAACTTCAATTTTTCTGACCTTTATAGCTGAAGAAAAAGTAGATAAAAGGCGAGAAATACAATGCTCCCATCATCTTTACCGCATATTTTAAATTGACAGGCAATATTCATATTTTTTTCTTTTTTTGACATTCCATTGAGAATACTGGGGAGGTCAAGGATGTCTTTCATTGTTATAACACGAATTCTACATGACTGAATGGATACGAAATATAAATTTTTTAAGATATCATTTTATATTACATGACCTTAAAGCGATTGAGGGTATTTTGTGGTTTCTTCTTTGGATTTGGAGTTACATGAGGGGATCTTTTAAACCATGTCCACAATATATAGAAAGGGTAAAACAAATTTGTCTCAAAAAACAACAATTGGGACTGTAGATAGATGTATATCATGACCGTTTATATTCACGTATATTATAAATGGACATAAACTAAATGAGGACAATTTAGAAAACTATCTTAAGTAGTTTTAAGGTATCTTGCCATCGGCGACTGTTGGTACAACCCAAGTTATTCGATTATGTATCCCCCACCATGGATTGCGTAGAAACTTCTTCTAAACTCTGTCATCCACAATTGAATTACTTGGGTTGCGGTAACGCTTGCCGATGGCAAGGTCTCTTAAAACCTCTTAACACCGTCTTCTAAATTATAAGTAAGTCCATACGTGGTATATGTTAAATTAAAAAAGACCGATTAAATACGTATGTAATTCATTTTGACAAAATTTTCTATAGAAATTAAATTTTAACATAATTTTCTATAGAAATAAAATTTTGACAAAATTTTCTATAGAAATAAAATTTTGGTAGATTATTTTTGGCTCGAGTGGCAACTATGATTATTAACCGATATCGGCCAATTTTTGTGAGATTGGGGATTGGCCATATATAACTATAGACCGATATGGACCAATTTTGGTATGGTTGTTAGCGGCCATATACTAACAACACGTTCCAAATTTGAACCGGATCGGATATAAGAGACCATATACTAACACCATGTTCCAAATTTCAACCGTATCGGATTAAATTTGCTTCTCCTAGTGGCTCCGCAAGCCAAATCTTGGGATCGGTTTACATGGGGACTATATATAATTATGGACCGATGTGGACAATTTTTGCATAGTTGGTAGAGACCATATACCAACATCATGAAATGTGCTTCTTTTAGAGGCTCCGCAAGCCAAATCAGGGGATAGGTTTATATAGGGGAATATATATAATTATGGACACATGTGGACCAATTTTTGCATGGTTGTTAGAGACCATATACTAACACCTTATTCCAAATTTCAACCAGATCGGATGAAATATGCTTCTTTTAGAGGCTCCGCAAGCCAAATCTGGGGATAGGTTTATATGGGGGATATATATAATTATGGACCGATGTGGACCAATTTTTGCATGGTTGTTGGAGACCATATACTAACACCATGTTATAAATTTCAACCGGATCGGATGAAATGTGCTTCTCTTAGAGGCTCCGAAAGCCAAATCTGGGGATCGGTTTATATGGGGGCTATACGTAAAAGTGAACCGATATGGCCCATTTGCAATACCATCCGACCTAGATCAATAGCAACTACTTGTGCCAAGTTTTAAGTCGAAAGCTTGTTTCGTTCAAAAGTTAGCGTGATTTCAACAGACGGACGGACGGACATGCTTAGATCGACTCAGAATTTCACCACGACCCAGAATATATAAACTTTATGGGGTCTTAGAGCAATATTTCGATGTGTTACAAATGGCATGACAAAGTTAATATATTATATCCTATGGTGGAGGGTATAAAAAAAATTTGAAACAATTTTTGAATAGTAAATAAAATTTTTCTACAGAAATAAAATTTTGCGAAATTTTCTATTGAAATAAAATTTTGACTAAAATTTGCGAAATTTTCTATAGAAATAAAATTTGTACTAAATTTCCTATAGGAATAAAATTTTATCAAAATTTTCTATAGAAATAAATTTTTGAAAAAAATGTCTGCCAGCATTCCACATATGTATATAGATAGGTATATTGTCTTAAAATAAAATTTAAGAAAAAAATTAAATCGATTGTTCGAAATATTTCAAATAAATTGTTATGGTGGTGGGCATTAAAATGGATCGATTCAGCCCATCTACCAGTCTGAATAAAACAATGGAAACTAATTTGCGTAGAAACTTCTTTAGTTACAACAAGTAAGTAAAGTCTTAAGTCGGGCGGGGCCGACTATATTATACCCTTCACCCCTATGTAGGCCAAAATTTGTGTTACCATCTCAACTACTTCACATTTACTGGAAGCTATATAAAGGAGAAAATTTTTTTACTTCTAGAAAATCTCTAGAATTTAAATTTAAATCGGCTAACGCTATCCAGTTAGTTGGAGGAGACTTCCATTGAAAATGGGTCTAAAATATGAAATAGTCTACCATATTTCCCCAACTCTAGCGTACGTATATATGGGAGCTATATATAATCTGAACCGATTTTACTAAATTTGACATGTATAGTTAGAAAAATAATTCTGCTATCTATGCGAAATTTCACGTAAATGGGAGTATAACTTTTTCCCCCCTGGTCATATGAGGGCAAATCGGACGGAATACATATATGGGAGCCATATCTAAATCTGAATCGATTTCTACCAAATGTGGTACAATTAGTGATACTACTAAACGTACTCCTTGTGCGAAATTTGATACAAATCACGACAAAACCCTGGATTTTGAGGCCATATAAGTTCAAATCGGACGAAAGATATATATATGGGAGCTATATCTAAATCTGAAGCGATTTTAGCAAAATTTGACACACTTAACGATACTATCAAACGTACCCCTTGTGCAAAATTTGAAGCAAATCACGGCAAAACTCTGGCTTTTGTGGCCATATAAGTTCAAATCGGACGAATATATATATATGGGAGCCATATCTAAATCTGAATCGATTTCTACCAAATTTTTCACAATTAGCGATACTACTAAACGTACTCCTTGTGCGAAATTTGATGCAAATCACGGCAAAACCCTGGATTTTGAGGCCATATAAGTTCAAATCGGACGAAAGATATATATATGGGAGCTATATCTAAATCTGAATCGATTTTGACCATATTTGGCACATACAATAGTATCGTTAATAGTACCGCTTGTGCAAAATTTGAAGTAAGTCAGGGCAAAACTCTGGCTTTTGAGACCATATAAGTCCAAATCGGGCGAAAGATATATATGTGAGCTATATCTAAATCTGAATCGATTTTAACAAAATTTGACACACTTAACAATACTATTATCACAATGGACTGAATAGTCTAAGTGAGCCTGAATCTTAATCGGGCTGCCACTTTAACCTAACAATACTATTAAATGTACACCTTGTGCAAAATTTGAAGCAAATCACGGCAAAACTCTGGCTTTTGTGGCCATATAAGTTCAAATCGGACGAAAGATATATATGGGAGCTATATCTAAATTTAAACCGATTTCAATCAAATTCCAAGTATTGGTAGAATGTCAATTCTACCCTCTGTGCAAAATTTCACGAAGATCGGTATTAAACTTTGGCCTCTGTGGTCATATGAGTCTAAATCGGACGAAAGATATATATGGGAGCTATATCTAAATCTGAACCGACTTGGCTGATATTTTGCAAGATTTTCGAGATTCATAAAATATTTGGATGTACGGTATTTCAAGAACATCGGTTGATAAACACGCTAACTATGACCAAATCGGGGATACATATATAGGGCAGCTATATCTAAATCTGAACCGATTTTTTCCAAAACCAATAGCGATTGTCTATGTCCGAAGCAAAGGCCCTCTGCCACATTTGAGGACGACCGGACTTAAATTGCGAGCTGTACTTTGTGCACAAAATTACATATACAGACAGACGGACGGACAGAGAGACAGACAGACGGACATCGCTAAATAGACTCAGAATTTAATTCTAAGACAATCGGTATACTAAACGATGGGTCTCAGACTTTTCCTTCTTGACGTTACATACAAATGCACAAACTTATTATACCCTTTACCACAGTAGTGGTGAAGGTTATAATAAAATTGCTCGAAATATTTCAAATGAATTGTTATAGTGGTGGACATTAAAATGGATCGATTCAACCCATCTGCTAATCTAAATAACGCAATGGAAACTAATTTGCCTAAAAACTTGTTTAGTTACAAAAATGTGAAGTGTTTTAAAAAATTTAATTTAGCTGGAGTCGGAGTCGAGCAAAATTCTTACGACACCGACTCCAGCAAAATTTTCAGACTTTAACTCCAAGACTCCGACACTGACTCCACAGACCTGTTTGTGCTAATAAACATTTCAATGATCTCAAGACAAAACTCCGCTGGCTTAATTTTTTTTTTTGTGCGACTTTTCACTTACCTCTCTTAATAAATGTATGAAAACCCAAGCTAATGAAGGCTATTTTCACTAAAATAATGTGATTTCTCTTCATGAAAAGCTTCTAACAAATCTTATTATAAAATCATTACATTTTCCATAGAATTTCGGTTTCTCTTTTCATCGGTTGCATTTTCTGCAAATATCATACTGGGCTATTAACATTTCTTTTGGTAACAATATTTCCATATGATATGATTTTCGTTTATTGCAAAAATCCTATTAACAATTGAAACTCTCGCACCATATGACAAGATGTAATGGGGTCTTTGTGTCTGTGCCACAGAGAGGGAGAGCGAAAGAGAGAGAGAGAGAGATTAGAAAGACATATTTATTTTCATGATATTCGAAATTTATTACAATGATATGTGGTGAATGATTTGCATGGCATATAAACAGGAAATGCAATTTGCAATACATTTTCTCGTTCATTCTGTGTTTGTTGTGCATTCTCTCACTTAATATGGTAAAATATTCCATTATACTAACTTAGTTTAGGTATGTTTTCCAAATGGCTGTGTATGTCACAGAACACAGATAAAAGTAAATATGCTTAAATTATACACATTGTATATATGGAGTTAAAATGAAAACGATTCAAATGAAAACTGAAATAGGGTAAAAAAAACTGGGGGAAAACACATCCTAATGACAAATAAGAGAAAAACTAAGTCTTAAGGGATTAAAAGAGAATTTATTGATTTCGTTGTTAAAATAATAAAAGTAAGAAAGAACATCAAAATGTGATCCATTAGAATACCGATCCTACAAACCAGAATTTTCCATTATTTGTTTGACTATATAAAAAGAAAAAAATGGGAATATTTTACCATTTTTTCATCTGAATTTAGAATCAATTTGTATACCCTGCAGCATAGTAAATTTATATCTATAGAAAATTTTACAAAAAATTTGTTTCTATAGAAAACTTTATCAAAATTTTATTTCTATCGAAAAGTTTGTTAAAATTTTATTTCTATAGATATTTTGGTCAAAATTTTATTTCTATAGAAAATTGTGTCAAAATTCTATTTCCATAGAAAATTTTGTCAAAATTTAATTTCTATAGAAAATTTTGTCAACTTTTTATTTCTGTGGTAAATTTTGTCAAAAGTTTATTTGTATAGAAATTTTTGTCAAAATTTAATTTTTTTTTTAAATTTTGACAAAATTTTATTTCTATAGTAAATTTGGTAAAAATTTTATTTCTATAGTAAATTTGGTAAAAATTTTATTTCTATTGAAAATTTTGTCAAAATTTTAATTCTATAGAAAATTTTGTCAAAATGTTATTTCTATAGAAAATTTATCAAAATTTTATTTTTACAGAATATTTTCCAAAATTTTAATTCTATGGAAAAACTTGTCAAAATTTTACTTCTATAGATATTTTGGTAAACATTTTATATTTGTAGTACATTTTGTAAAAATTTTATTTCCATAGAAAATCTTGTCAACATTTTATTTATATAGAAAATTTTGTCAGAATTTTATTTCTATAGAAAATTTTGTAAAAATTTAGATTACTATAGAAAATTTTGTCAAAATTTTATTTCTATAGAAAATTTTGCCAAATATTATTTCTATAGAAAATATTGTCAAAATTTTATTTCTGCAGAAAATTTTGTCAATATTTAATTTTTATAGAAAAATTTGTCAAGATTTTATTTCTATAGAAAATTGTGTCAAAATTTTATTTCTGTAGTAAATGTTGTCAAAATTTTATTAGTATAGAAAATTTTGTCAATATTTTATTTTTATAGAAAATTTTGACAAAATTGTATTTCTATAGAAAATTTTGACAAAATTTTACTTCTATAGTAAATTAGGTAAACATTTTATTTCTATAGAAAGTTTTGTCAAAAATTTTACTTCTATTGAAAATTTTGTCAAAATTTTAATTCTATAGAAAATTTTGTCATAATTTTATTTCTATAGATATTTTGGTAAACATTTTATATCTGTAGTACATTTTTAAAAATTTTATTTCTGTAGAAAATTTTGTCAACATTTTATTTCTATAGTAGATTTTGTCAAAATTTAATTTCTACAGAAAATTTTGTCAAAATTTGATTTCTATAGAGCATTTTACCAAAATTTTATTTCTATAGTAGATTTTGGTCAAAATTTTATTTCTGTAGAAAATTTTGTCAAAATTTTATTTTTTAGTAAATTTCATCAAAATTTTATTTCTATAGAAAATTTTGTAAAAATTTTAGTTCTATAGAAAATGTTGTCAAAATTTTATTTCTATAGATATTTTGGTCAAAATGTTATTTCTTTTCTAAATTTGGTCAAAATTTTACTTCTATAGAAAATTTTGTCAAAATTTTATTTCCATAGAAAAATTTGTCAAAATTTTATTTCTATAGAAAATTTTGTCACAATTTTTTTTCTATAGAAAATTTTGTGAAAATTTTATTTCTATAGAAAATTTTGTCAAAATTTTATTTCTATAGAAAATGTTGTCAAAATTTTATTGCTATAGATAATTTTGTCAAAATTTTTTTTTCTATAGAACATTTTATCAAAATCTAATTTCTATAGATAATTTTGTCAATTTTTTTTACATATAATTTTGTCAAAATTTTATTTCTATTGTACATTTTGGTCAAAATTTTATTTCTGTAGAAAATTTTGACAAAATTTTATTTCTATAGAAAATTGTTGTCAAAATTTTATTTCTTTAGTAAATTTTGTCAAACTTTTTTTTCTGAAAAAAATTTTGTCAAAATTTTATTTCTATAAATATTTTGGTCAAAATTTTGCTTCTATAGAAAATATTGTAAAAAGTTTGTTCTAGGGTCAAAACCTTTGTTGTTAACACCTAATTGTTTTTTATATTTATTTTCATAATTTATTATGATTGTAAATCTTGTAATAAATAAACAAATAAATTTGTTCTAAACAAAATTTTGTCAAAATTTATTTCTATAGAAAGTTTAGTCAAAATTTTAATTCTATAGACAATTTTTTTTAACAATTGTGTCACAATTTTATTTGATCACAATTTTAGCTCTGTAGAAAATTTTGTCAAAATTTTATTTCCATAGAAAATTTTGTTAAAATTTTATTTCTATAGAAAATTTTGCCAAAATTTTATTTCTAAGAAATTTTGTCAAAATTTTATTTCTATAGAAAATTTTGTCAAAATTTTATTTCTGTAGAAAATTGTGTCAAAATTTTATTTTTATAGAAAATTTTGTCAAGATTTTATTTCTATGGAAAATTTTGTCAAAATTTTATTTCAATAGCAAATTTTGCCAAAATTGTATTTCTTACTTTTGCTCACTGCTAAGTCGAAAACTTATAAAAATGACTCAAATTTTCCTATACCATTAATACATATCTATAGACTAATAAATCATAAATATATTTTTGCCAAATTGCCTAAAAATTTATAAATGTTTCCTATATTTATACCATGCGCCACACTGTGCCCAAGGCATTAGCCGTGCCCAAGATTAGAAGTTTGTTTGTTAGAAGTAGAAGTTTGACAATTTTTTTTTCAAATTTGGTTAGTTTTAAATATTGGTTAATGGGAACATAAACCTTTATATAAAACACTCAACAAATTTTAAGGATTTGAGATGATATCAATAATTTTGGCTCACATACAATGGGCATAATACAAGGGTATAATACAATGAGCCCCGTCCAACTTTGAACTTTCTTTACTTGTTTATAAAAACATATGCTGAAGACAGTTGGTATCTGCTCATATTGTTATGGGTATTTATTTATATCATTCTTTTATTTATTAAATATAGGACAGACATTGGCTAAAATTTGAAATATAGTGTTCAATTGGCATTAAATGTGAAATTAAAATCTTTTATTTTAATTTACGATAATTTAATTTACGATAATTTATATCGATACATATACGGTACCCGCCCACAATAGAACTACAAAATAATAGTATTAAAATGAGATGTAGTTATAGTACCCGGAGTCGAGGCTGATGAAAAATGCTGGGGTCGGAGTTGAGCAAAATTGGCTCGACCCCTTAGCTCTGTTTATAACCGTTACGGTCCCTGCTTTTTTTGGCAACATTTTTTTTTTTTGCTAGGTACTTACGACTTTAAGAGTGGGACGCATATTCCAAAGATTAGTTTCCTAAGTTTAATGAACATGTAGTCAGCACTTATTGCCTACTACAATAAATTTCTAATACAATGCCATTAAATGGGGGGTATTATTATCTTTGGTCAAACCATAGAGAATTGTCTTAGCAAAGCAATATTGAGTAAAACTCCTTTCGTATCAATCACTCATTATATATATGTATATGTTTAGCTAATACAAATTGCGCTCAATTTATATTCGATGCGTATACGCATTTCTATGTGTATGTGAAATAAAAAATCATACGCACCAAGGTCCCTCCTCATTTGCCATAGAATGACATCGAATGAGAAAAGGGGAAAAATCGATTGTGTTGTCTTAATGGCTACGGATGATTTAACGAGAGATATTATTCAAAAAGCTCATCCGAATGTATCATCGAAAAAAAAGATAGAGAAAAATGCTTCGTGATACTTTATTATATGAAAATTGATAAATATTTATAGCTACTTTTAGAGAAAATATTTGGATATTATGAGAATTAATGAATTGAGGATCAAAAAAAGAAATTTCCTATTTCCTATGTCATGCCATATATTATTTTATTTTTTTGCTGGTTTCTTTGTTTTTTTTTTCTTTTCTTTTTTAGTATTAAATACTAAATTTTTATGGTCCAAAAATCATCTTCATATTCTTCCCATTTTTCTTTAACTAAAATTGTTTTCCATATTTTTCATGAAAATTCTCAACCTCATTTTTAATAAGCAACTTGTGGCAACTAAACTAAATGTGGGTTAAATTTTGATTGGCACTTTATGCAATATTTTCTGAAAGAATATTATATTCAACTTAAAGATAAATGGAGTAGCAAAACTTTCAAATTCTTTCATGGATCAATTTCTAAATGCAACATCACTGCTCGAAATGAAAAAAAAAACACTCACTTTGTTATTTTCCAAAGAAAACCGAGCATGTTTATGGTTAAAACATGCCATCAGTTTCATCTGCATTTCGATATACAAAATTTATATCAATCATATGTCATGGTGGCTGTTGTTTTTTTGTGTTTACCACAAAATCATCTTAGCATTTCTTATACATTTTTGCAAAGATACGATGATGATGATGCTGACGATGGGTTATTTGAAAATATTATTTTCAAAATTTCCATTGCATATGTTTCATGTCAGTATTCTATATGAGCATAATAATAATAGAAATATTTATAACAATAAATTCTTAAAATTGAGTGTATGAAGTGGCATTTAATTTTTGCATACAATACAATAAAGAACATTGCTAAATAACATGGAAAACAAAATTTTTTACTTAAAACGTATAAGTAATTTTGATTCGATGTTCAATTTGAAAATACAATATTCGATTGTATTGATTCATTTCAATTGTATTTGTATTTGAAAATGAAATGTAAAATTTCATAAGCCTTAGGGAATGAAATAAAACTGGCAAATTGATGTGTACCCTTTAATTGTTTCCTTTTTATGTTTTTTTTTTTGTTTTACCTATTTCCAATATCCAAAAGAAAGATAAAGAATAGGGTAAAGTGAATATTACAAACTACACAAACTAAACACTACAAAACACCTACAGTTTGCTGCAGTAATGTTAAATAAATTCCCAAAGGGGATATTTTTGTGGTATTCCAAGAAAAATATTTTTTTTTAAGATAAAAGATTCAATATTTATTTCATAGTAAACAGAAGATTATGTCATTAACAACGAGCCATTCGGCAACCAATACCACGCTTCGGTTAGGTATAGTGGCAGCCTGGCTCACTTAGACTATTTAGTCCTAGGCTCACTTAGACTATTCAGTCCATTGTGATACCACAGTGATGAACTTCTCTCTTATCACTGAGTGCTGCCCGATTCCATGTTAAGCTCAATGAGAAGGGACCTCCTTTTTTATAGCCGACTCCGAACGGCGTTCCACCTAGCAGTAAAAACACTTAGAGCATCTTTGAAACACTCAGAAATGTCAACAGCATTACTGAAGTGGGATAATCCAAAGCTGACATTTTTTTTTTTGGTGTTCGGTCGAAACTGGGTTTGAACCCATCGGCCATGTGGATATAAGGCGGACATTCTAACCATTGCACCATGGTGACTCCCTACCACGCTTACAGTATCCTATTCTATTCTAAAAGTTAGGCTTAAAGAAATCGATGACTATGTGCCCGTTAGCCTTACGCATTCAATTTTTGAGTTCATCTATCGACATCGGGCTATAGGCATAGAACTAATCAAGTCAAATGGATCCATAGTATCGAGAATTACAAATTTTAATGTTGATTTAATATTGATTTTAAAGAAAATTTAGTCAACATTTTATTTTTATAGAACATTTCATCACATTTTTTTTTTATAGAAAATTTTCTTTCTATAGGGAATTTTATCAAAACTTTATTTTTTGTAGAACATTTTATTTCTAAAGGAAATTTTGTCAATATTTTATTCCTACAATTTTTTTGTAAAATTTTTATTCCTAGAGAAACTATTGTTAAAATTTTATTCCTATCGAAAATTTTGCAAAATTTTAATTCTAGAGAAAATTTTGTCAAAATTTTAGTTCTATAGAAAATTTTGTCACAATTTTATTCTTAAAGAAACTATTGTGGAAATTTTATTCCCATAGAAAATTTGGCAAAATTTTATTCCTAGAGAAAATTTTTTCAACATTTTATTTCTATAGATTTTTTTTTAATTTTAATTCTATAGAAAATTTTGTCAAATTTTTATTCTAAAAGAAACGATTGTGAAAATTTTATTCCTATAGAAAATTTGACAAAATTTTATTCCTAAAGAAAAATTATTCATTCATTTATTTCTATAGAATTTTCTTTTTTTTTTAATTTTATTCCTATCGAAAATTTGGCAAAATTTTAATCCTAGAGAAAATTTTGTCAACATTTTTGTTCTATTTTGTTAAAATTTTATTCTTAAAGAAACTATTGTAAAAATTTTTTTTCTATAAAAAATTTGACAAAATTTTTTTCCTTGGGAAAAATTTTTCACAATTTTATTCCTAGAGAATTTTTTTTTCAATATTTTATTCCTAGAAAAATCTTGTCAACATTTTATTTCTAGAGAAAATTTTGTTAAAAATTTAATTCTAAAAAAATGATGTCAAAATTTTATTCCTAGAGAAATTTTTGTCAATATTTTATTCCCAGAGAACAATTTTTAAAAATTTTATTCCTAGAGAAAATTTTTAAAAATTTTATTCCCAAAGAAAATTTTTTTAAACTTTTATTACTAGAGAAAATTTTTTAAAAATGTTATTCCTAGAGAAAATTTTATAAAAAAATGTTTCTTTCTATAAAACAGTTTGTCAAACTTTTATTTCTATAGAAAATGTTGTCAAAATATTATATCTATCGAAAATTTTGTCAACATGTTATTTGTATAGAAAATTTTGTCAAAATGTTATTTCTATCGAAAATTGTGTTGAAATTTTATTTTCAATAGAAAATGTTGCAAATTTTATTTCTATAGAAGATTTTGTCGACATTTTATTTCTAAAGAAATTTTTGTCAAAATTTTATTCCTAGAGACAAATTTTACTCCTAGATTTTTTTTTTCAAAAATCTTGAACAACATTTTATTTCTATAGAAAATTTTGCAAAAATTTAGTTCTATAAAAAATGTTGCCAAATTCTATTCCTAGAGAAATTTTTTGTAAAAAAATTATTCCCACAGAAAAATTTTTCAAAATTTTATTCCTACAGAAAATTTGGTTAAAATTTAATTCTTAATTCTAAAGAAAATTCTTTTCCAGAGTATCTAGAAATACAAATTTTAAAGATGTTTATTTAATATTGACTTTACAGAAAATGTAGTCAACATTTTATTTTTATAGAACATTTCATCAAATTTTTTCCATGGAAATGTCCTATCTATAGAACATTTTAGCAAAATTTTATTTTTAAAGAACATTTAATTTCTAAAGGAAACTTTGTCAATATTTTAGTCCTAACAATTTTTTGACAAATTTTTATTCCTAGAGAAACTATTGTCAAAATTTTATTCCTAGAGAAAATTTCGTCAAAATTTTAGTTCTATAAAAAATTTTGTCAAAATTTTATTCTTAAAGAAACTGTTGTGAAAATTTTATTCCTATAGAAAATTTGGCAAAGTTTTATTCCTGGAGAAAATTGTTTCGAAAACTTTTTTCTATATTTTTTTTTTTTTTTTTTAATTTTATTCCTACATAATAATTGGTTTAATTTTTTTCCAAGAAAAACAATTTCAAAATTTTATTCCTTAAAACAATTTTGTTTTATTCCTAGAGAAAATTTTGCCAAAATTTTATTCCCAGAGAAAATTTTTTTAAATGTTATTCCCAGAGAAAAAAATTTCAAAATATTATTCGTACAGAAAATTTTTTCAAAATTTTATATCTAAAGAAAATTTTGTCAAAATGTTATTCCCAGAAAAAAATTTTATTCCTAGGGATTTTTTTCAAAATGTTATTCCTAGGGAAATTTTTGACAACATTTTATTTCTAGAGAAAATTTTGTGAAATATTTAGTTCTATAAAAAATGTTGTCAAAATTTTATTTCTAGAGACATTTTTTGTAAACATTTTATTCCCAGAGAAAAATTTTTCACAATTTTATTCTTAGAGAAAATTTGGTCAAATTTTAACTATTAATTCTTAATTCTAAAGAAAATTTTTATCCAGAGTATCTAGAATTACAAATTTTAAAGATGTTGATTTAGCATTGACTTTACAGAAAATTTAGTCAACATTTTATTTTTATAGAACATTTCATCAAATTTTTTCTATAGAAAATTTCATATCTATAGGAAATTTTAGCAAAATTTTTTTTTATGGAACATTTTATTTCTAAAGGAAATTTTGTCAATATTTTATTCCTAACAATTTTTAACAAATTTTTATTCCTAGAGAAACTATTGTCAAAATTTTATTCCTATCGAAAATTTGGCCAAATTTTAATTCTAAAGAAAATTTTGTCAAAATTTTAGTTCTATAGGAAATTTTGTCAAAATATTATTTCTATCGAAAATTTTGTCAACATGTTATTTGTATAGAAAATTTTGTCAAAATGTTATTTCTATCGAAAATTGTGTCGAAATTTTATTTTCAATAGAAAATGTTGCCAAATTTTATTTCTATAGAAGATTTTGTCGACATTTTATTTCTAAAGAAATTTTTGTCAAAATTTTATTCCTAGAGACAAATTTTACTCCTAGATTTTTTTCCAGAGTATCTAGAATTACAAATTTTAAAGATGTTGATTTAATATTGACTTTACAGAAAATTTAGTCAACATTTTATTTTTACAGAACATTTCATCAAATTTTTTTCTATGGAAAATGTCCTATCTATAGAACATTTTAGCAAAATTTTATTTTTAAAGAACATTTTATTTCTAAAGGAAACTTTGTCAATATTTTAGTCCTAACAATTTTTTGACAAATTTTTATTCCTAGAGAAACTATTGTAAAAATTTTATTCCTAGAGAAAATTTCGACAAAATTTTAGTTCTATAGAAAATTTTGTCAAAATTTTATTCTTAAAGAAACTGTTGTGAAAATTTTATTCCTATAGAAAATTTGGCAAAGTTTTATTCCTGGAGAAAATTGTTTCGAAAACTTTTTTCTATATATTTTTTTAAATTTTATTCCTACATAATATTTGGCATAATTTTTTTCCAAGAAAAACAATTTCAAAATGTTATTCCTTAAAACAATTTTGTTTTATTCCTAGAGAAAATTTTCCCAAAATTTTATTCCCAGAGAAAATTTTTTTAAATGTTATTCCCAGAGAAAAAAATTTCAAAATATTATTCGTACAGAAAATTTTTTCAAAATTTTATATCTAAAGAAAATTTTGTCAAAATGTTATTCCCAGAAAAAAATTTTATTCCTAGGGATTTTTTTCAAAATGTTATTCCTAGGGAAAATTTTGACAACATTTTATTTCTAGAAAAAATTTTGTGAAATATTTAGTTCTATAAAAAATGTTGTCAAAATTTTATTCCTAGAGAAATTTTTTGTAAACATTTTATTCCCAGAGAAAAATTTTTCACAATTTTATTCTTAGAGAAAATTTGGTCAAAATTTAACTATTAATTCTTAATTCTAAAGAAAATTCTTATCCAGAGTATCTAGAATTACAAATTTTAAAGATGTTGATTTAGCATTGACTTAAAAAAATTTAGTCAACCTTTTATATTTATAGAGCATTTCATCAATTTTTTTTTTCTATGGAAAATTTCCTATCTATAGGACTTTTTAGCACAATTTTATTTTTATAGAACATTTTATTTCTAAAGGAAATTTTGTCTATATTTTAGTCCTAACAATTTTTTACAAATTTTTATTCCTAGAGAAACTATTGTCAAACTTTTATTCCTAAAGAAAATTTTGTCAAAATTTTAATCCTAGAGAAAATTTCGTCAAAATTTTAGTTCTATAGAAAATTTTGTCATAATTTTATTCTTAAAGAAACTGTTGTGAAAATTTTATTCCTATAGAAAATTTGGCAAAATTTTATTCCTGGAGAAAATTGTTTCGAAATCTTATTTCTATAGAATTTTTTAAAACAAAATTTATTCCTACAAAATATTTGGCATAATTTTTTTTTCCAGGAGAAAAATTTTTTATTCCTTAAGACAATATTGTTTTATTCCTAGAGAAAATTTTGCCAAAATTTTATTCCTAGAGATAATTTTTTTAAATGTTATTCCCAGATAAAAAATTTTCAAAATGTTATTCGTACAGAAAATTTGTCAAAATTTTAATCCTAGAGAAAATTTTGTCAAAATTTTAGTTCTATAGAAAATTTTGTAAAAATTTTATTCTTAAAGAAACTGTTGTGAAAATTTTAATCCTATAGAAAATTTGGCAAAATTTTATATTTTATTTCAAAATTTTATATTCTATACAAAAAACGTTTGTTTCAATTTTTTTATAGAAAATGTTGTCAACATTTTATTTCTATAGAAAATGTTGTCAATAGTTTATTTCTATAGAACATTTTGTCGACATTTTATTTCTAAAGAAAATTTTGTCAAAATTTTATTCCTAGAGATTTGTTTTCAAAATTTTATTCCTAGAGAAAATCTTGACAACATTTCATTTTTAGAGAAAATTTTGTCAAAAATTTAGTTCTATAAAAAATTTTGTCACATTTTTTTTTCCTAGAGAATTTTTTTTAAAACATTTTATTCCCAATGAAAAATTTTACAAAATTTTATTCTTAGAGAAAATTTGGTCAAAATTTAATTTCTAAAGAAAATTCTTATACATTTGTGCAAAGATGCTGCTGCTGATGATGATGGGTTATTTGAAAATATTATTTTGCATATATTTCATGTCAGTATTCTATATGAGACTAAATTTATTTCTAAAGAAAATTTTGTCAAAATTTTATTCCCGGAGAAAAATTTTATTCCTAGAGAATTTTTTTTTCAAAATTTTATTCCTAGGGAAAATTTTGTCATCATTTTATTTCTATAGAAAATTTTACCAAAAATTTAGTTCTATAGAAAATGTTCTCAAAATTTTATTCCTAGAGAAATTTTTGTCAACATTTTATTCCCATAGAAAATTTTTTCAAGTTTTTATTCCTGAAGAAAATTTTGTCAAATTTTTATTTCTATAGAAAATTTTGTCAACATTTTATTTCTATAGAAAATTTTTTTATTCACAAATTATTATTTTTTTTTTTAATTTTATTCCCTTAGAAAAAATGTTCAAAATTTTGTTCTTAGAGAAAATCTTGTCAAAATTTTATTCCCAGAGTTCTATAGAAAATTTTGTCAAAATCTTATTTCTATAGAAAATGTTGTCAAAATTTTATTTCTATATCAAACCTTGTCAAAAAATTTTATTTCTATGGAAAACGTAGTCCATATTTGATTTCTATAGAAAACTTGTGAAATTCCTCTTAAGTGGAGAGGAATATTTTGTAAAATCTTCCAAAACATCACCATCTACCAATCTAACAAGTAATAAAAAATCTAAAATATTTATTAGAATTCTACCAACTGTGGCCTCCATGCTCAGGGACCGGCCCTAAGTGAAAAAAAAACAAAAAACACTATGGTTCTATCTAGTCTCCTTTAGGTAGTTGGAAATATATGCACTAACTTATAATGCCCTGTTGACAATGTGGCGCAGGGTATATTTAAAAACTTTTTCAGAATTTTACAAATAATAATTTTTATGATTATTTCTGTCGCTTCAGGTACGTCTCTTAAAATTGTCCATATTACTTTTAAATTATGATAAATGTTTATGTAAGTAGAGAAAAATTTCAATTATGTATATTCACATTTATTACATTTTCACTATGTATTTACAATTTAATTGCATAGTAAAGTCGACTTTGAATTCTAGAAAAAATGAAAATATAAGAAGCCTAGAAGATTCAAATAGAACTTGAGTCAAATAAAATGTACATGGAAGGAAGAAAATTATTTCAAGTAAAAAACTCTTGAGGAACTGATGGACAGACGGAAAAGAGGTGATTTCAGTTGAACCGTATATAAAATGTATGGTCTAAGGGCAATATTTCTGTCTAATACATCCTGGTTTGCATGCAAGATAATAATAACCTGAGTGATGTAAATTGTAAGAAACAATTGATTGCAATTCCCCAACTATGAACGATTTACTAAAACCTCTTGCAACCAGGGTGCCGTATGATTGTTCTAATTCCAATTGAAATGTACAATATAAAGTATACGCCTCTACTGCAAATATGTTCTGTAGTGTTCTTTAAGAAATAAATGAAAATTCTTTGAAAACAATTGAAATCTTTCATTTTGAAAACAATTTGTATGCAATACAAACTTTATATTGTAGTGCAAGTAAAACAAAGTGTGCGTATTCGTATATATGGGTGTGTGTGTGTGTGTGTGTGCGTATTCTTCAGCAATAGATTTTCCCATTTATTTTGCCATTCTCATTGAAATGTGTCACAGAACAGATTGTAACCTATTTTACACTAGAATTAAGGACGTTTACTGTGTACAATTACATTTCATATTCAACTAAAATTTGATTCTATTCATATTTAAATGGAATTTGAAATGAATAGCATAGTGAAAAACAAAAGTAAAGTGACAAAAAAATAAAACAACAATTTGTTTTTTTTTATTTGTGAATGAGCTTTAGATATGTACTATAAAGTAACCAAGGTTTTGTCATTGCCACAGCTGGCAAGCTGCAAAGCTAACAAATGTTTTATGCAAGAATAAAATAAATACATTTTAATCCAAGCTGTGAGAAGACATTAGAACAATTGAACAATGCCAGGGAACGGACATTAATTTCATTTTGTCGTATTTGTTTTCCCTAAATAAAAACAGAATTTCAGAAAATATACTTTTTTTCTGGATAAATTAAATATAGGAATCGATCTGTATAGATTAAAAAAATACACTTCCACAAAATCTCTAGACTTCAAATACGGTACAAACTGGATAACACCCTGAGATGGAGCACAATGTTAATAAAACCAAGATAATACGACAGAAATAAAAATTTATTTCTATAGAAAATGTTGTTAAAAATTCATTTCTACAGAAAAAATTTGTCAAAATTTTATTTCTATCGAAAATTTTGTCAAAATTGTATTTCTATAGAAAGTTTTTTTCAAAATTTTATTGCTATAGAGAATTTTGTCAAAATTTTATTTCTATACAAAATTTTGTCAAAAATTAATTTCTATAGAAAAATTTGGTAAAATTTTAATTCTAAAGAAAATTTTGGCAAAATTATATTTCTTTAGAAAATTTTGTAAAAATTTTATTTCTATAGAAAATTTTGTCAAAATTTTATTGCTATAGAAAATTTTGTCACAATTTTATTTCTATAGAAAATTTTGGCAAAATTGTATGTCTTTCGCAAATTTTGTAAAAATTTTATTTCTATAAAAAAATTGTGAAAATTTTATTTCTATAGAAAATTTTGTCTTAATTTTATCGCTATAGAAAATTTTGTCAAAATTTTATTACTACTGAAAATTTGTCAAAATTTTATTTCTATAGAAAATTTTGTCAAAATTTTAATTCTATAGAAAATTTTGGCAAAATCGTATTTCATTCGAAAATTTTTTCAAAATTTTATTTCTATAAAAAAAGATTTTTCAAATTTTATTTCTATAAAAAAAAACGGTGAAAATTTTGTCAAAATTTTATTCCTATAAAAAATTTTGTCAAAATTTTATTCCTATAAAAAATTTTGTAAAAATTGTATTTCTATAGAAAATTTTGTCAATTTATAGAAAATGTTGTCAAGATTTCTATTCTATAGAAAATTTTGCAAATTTGTATTTCTTTGGAAAAGTTTGCCAAAATTTAATGTCTATAGAAATTTTTTCAAAATTTTATTTTCTTAGAAACTTTAGTCAATATTTTATTTCTATACAAAATTTTGTAAAAATTTTATTTCTATAACAAATTTTGCCAAATTTTATTTCTATACAAAACTTTGTCAACATTTTATTTCTATAGAAAATTTTGTCAACATTTTATTTCTATAGAAAATTTTGTAAAAATTCTATTTCTTTAGAATCTTTTTTCAAAATTTTAATTTTATAGAAAATTTTGGCAAAATTGTATTTCTTTCGAAAATTTTGTGAAAATTTTATTTCTACTGAAAATTTTGTCAAAATTTTATTTCTATAGAAAATTTTGGCAAAATTTTAATTCTATAGAAAATTATGGCAAAAATTTTAATTCTATAGAAAATTTTGGCAAACTTGTATTTCTTTCGAAAATGTTGTCAAAATTTTATTTCTATTGAAAATCTTGTCAAAATTTTATTTCTATAGAAAATTTTGGCAAAATTTTAATTTTATAGAAATTTTTGGCAAAATTGTATTTCTTTCGAAAATTTTGTGAAAATTTTATTTCTACTGAAAATTTTGTCAAAATTTTATATCTATAGAAAATTTTGGCAAAATTGTAGTTTTTTCGTAAATTTTATAAAAAATTTATTTCTATAGAAAAATTTGTCAAAATTTTATTTCTATTGAAAAGCTTGTCAAAATTTTATTTCTATAGAACATTTTGGTAAAATCGTATTTCATTCGAAAATTTTGTCAATATTTTATTTTTACAGAAAATTTTGTCACAATTTTATTTCTATAAAAAAAATTAGTGAAAATTATATTTCTATAGAAGATTTTGTCAAAATTTTATTCCTAAGAAAAATTTTGTCAAAATTTTATTCCTAAGAAAAATTTTGTCAAAATTTTATTCCTATAAAAAAATTTTGTCAAAATTTTATTTCTATAGAAAATGTTGTCAATATTTTAATTCTATAGAAAATTTTGCAAAATTGTATTTCCTTGGAAAATTTAGTCAAAATTTTATTTCTATAAAAAAACTTTTTGAAAATTTTATTTTTATAGAAAGTTTTTGCAAAATTTTACTTCTATAGAAAATTTTATCCAAATTTTGTTTCGATAGAAAATTTTATTTCTCCAGAAAATTTCTGTCAAAATTTTACTTCGATAAGAATTTTTGTCATCACTTTATTTCTATAGAAAATTTTGTCAAATTTTATTTCTATAGAAAATTTGTCAAGATTTTATTTCTAAAGAAAATTTAGTGAAAATTTTATCTAAATGTTATTTCTGTAGAAAAATGCGTCAAAATTGTATTTATCTTGAAAATTTTGTCTAAGTAAAATTTATATCGAAAATGTTTTCAAAAGTCTTAGTTTTATTTCTATAGAAATTTTTATCAAAATTTTATTTCTGTATAATATTTCGTCTTAATTTTATTTTTATAGAAAATTTTGCGAAAATTTTATTTCTATAGTAAATTTGCCAAAATTTTATTTCTACAAGAAAAATTAAAACTTTATTTCTACAGAAAACGAATTCAAAAATTTATTTCTACAGAAAAAAAATTTCAAAACTTTATTTCTATTGAATATTTATGGAGTAACTTTAATTGAAGAAGAATATGTTGAAAAACATGTCGGTTTCCAAATTTAGTTTTTTTATATTTTTGGCAATGGTCGATTATGGAATTTTTTTACGATACGCAATGAAAATTTCAAGAAAAAAATGTTTGGTAGCCCTGATTCATCTAACTTTTTTTTTGTTGCATAGAGTTATTCTTTGTATTAACGAAAACTTTTTGGGGAAATATTATGACGTTCTAAATTATTTTCCAACTTTTTTTTTTGTTCATCACCCCCAAAAATGGAAGTTATTATAAACTTAAGTGAAACTAAAAATTCCCATGGAAAACTATTTCAATAACTTTCATTTCGTTTGAGTGCAGTGAAGAAACTAGAAAATGTACTTAACTTTACTTACCACACAAAGTTTAATTTCTAATTTGTAGTTTTAGTTTTTTTTTTTGTCGCTTCTATTTAAGAAGTCGCATAGAAGCGAGTGTTTAGCAATGCCCTAATGAATATTCAAATAAAATGAACTTTTAATTTCTCAAATGATTTATTAAAGCCCAGTACGTTCACGTATCGTTTTAATATATGCCAATACATCTTCATTATAATTTGCTGTAATTTCATAATTATCACTGATGTTATCCTTTGATTTGTATTTAAAATGTCATCTAAAATTGTATTGTTGCCATGGAAATTCCTTGTGCATTAATGTCATAGAAATTCGATGTAAATTTCTATTCTTTATAAAAGTAAACATATACGTATGATTGATGGAAATTATTGGGCCCATGGGGCGCATGATTACATTTAATTCGGATTTGGGTGAGTTGCTTATAACTATTATTCATTTATAACATTATGTACTAGGGATTCATATATTGTGGTTGACCATCTGAAGAAGATTTTCATTAACTTGATTCTACAGAAAGGCTAAGTAAATATAAGGAATATCAAATGTCTGGGATAAATCCTTGAAATTAAATGTGAAATAAGAGAATCAAGTAGAAAGAGGAACTCCAAAGGTAGACTTTTTATTACACCTATTGGGCTTGATTATCACAAAGGACGAACTTAGAATACCGACCAAGAGGATTTCAATTACGGTTATCACAGTTGGTAGAATTCTACCACAATTGGTAGATTTTTTACTGTTTGGTAGATTGGTAGAATTCCTGATGAGTTGGTAGACTTTGCAAAATAACCCTCCCCATCTAAACGGATTTTTTTATATCTTTATTTTTTTGTTCTATAAAAATAAAATATTGACAAAATTTTCTATAGAAATAAAATTTAACAAAATTTCCTACAGAAATAACTTTTTGACAAAATTTTCTATAGAAATAAAATTTTGACAAAATTTTCTATAGAAATAAAATTTTGACAAAATTTTCTAAAGAAATAAAAAATATAAATAAAATTTTGACAAAATTTTCTATAGATGGAACATTTTGTCAAAAACTTCAATGGAAATAAATTTTTGACGAGATTTTCAAATTAAATCAAGTTTGGATAAAATATTCAATGGAAATAATATTTTGACAAAATTTTCCATAAAAATAAAATTTTGCAAAAATGTTTAGTAGAAATAAAATTTTGACAAAATTTTTTATAGAAATAAAATTTTGACAAAATTTTATAGAAAAAAATTGACAAAGATTTCTATAGAAATAAAATTTGGACAAAATTTTCTATAAGAATAAAATTTTGACAAAATTTTCTACAGTAATCTAAATTTTTTTTTCTTACAGAAATAAAATTTTGAAAATTTTTTTATAAAAATAACATTTTGACAAAATTTTCTATAGAAATAAAATTTTAGGAAAGATTTCTAAATAAATAAAAAATATAAATAAAATTTTGACAAAATTTTCTATAGATGGAACATTTTGTCAAAAACTTCAATGGAAATACATTTTTGACGAGATTTTCAAATTAAATAAAGTTTGGATAAAATATTCTATGGAAATAATACTTTGACAAAATTTTCCATAAAAATAAAATTTTGCAAAAATGTTTAGTAGAAATAAAATTTTGACAAAAGTTTCTATAAGAATAAAATTTTGACAAAATTTTCTACAGTAATCTAAATTTTTTTTCTTACAGAAATAAAATTTTGAAAGATTTTTTAAAAAAAAATAACATTTTGACAAAATTTTCTATAGAAATAAAATTTTAGCAAAGATTTCTAAATAAATAAAAAATAGAAATAAAATTTTGATAAAATCTTCTATAGAAATACAATTTTGACAAAATTTGATAACATTTTGACAAAATTTTCTATAGAAATTAAAATATAGGAAAATTGTCTATAGAAATAAAATTTCGAGAAAATTTTCTCTAGAAATAAAATTTTGACAAAATTTTCTATACAAATAAAATTTTGACAAACTTTTCTACAGAAATAAAATTTTGAAAAAATTTTCTATAGAAATTAAAATTTTGACAAAATTTTCTATAGCAATAAAAAATTTGATAATATTTTCTTTACAAATAAAATTTTGACAAAATTTTCTATAAAAACAAAATTTTGACACAATATTCTATAGAACTAAAATTTTGACAACATTTTCTATAGAAATAAAATTTTGACAAAATTTTCTATAGAAACAAAATTTTGACAATATTTTCTACAGGTATAAGATTTTGACAAAATATTCCAAGGAATAATCTTTTAAACAAATTCTCTATAAAAATAAAATGTTGACAAATTTTCTATATTTTCTACAGGTATAAAATTTTGACAAAATATTCCAAGGAATAAACTTGTAGAAAAATTCTCTATAAAAATAAAATTTTGACAAAATTTTCTATGGTAATAAAAATTTGACAAACTTTTCTATAGAAATAAAGTTTTGACAAAATTTTCTATAAAAATAAAATTTTGACAAAAATTTCTACAAAAACAAAATTGTGACAATATTTTCTATAGAAATAAAATTGGCCAAATTTTTTATAGAAATAAAATTTTGGCAAAATTTTCTATTGTAATCTAAATTTTCACAAAAATTTCTATAGCAATAACATTTTCACCAAATTTTCTATAGAAATAAAATTTGGACAAAAATTTCTATAGAAATAAAATTTTGACAAATTTTGTGTAGAAATAAAATTTTTACAAATTTTCTATAGAAATAAAATTTTGACAAAATTTTCTACAAAATAAAATTTTGACAAAATTTTCTACAGAAATAAGATTTTGACAATATTTTCTATAAAAATAAAATTTGGCAAAATTTTCTATAGAAATAAAATTTTGACAAAATTTTCTATAGTAATCTAAATTTTGACAACAATTTCTATAGCAATAAAATTTTTACAAAATTTTCCATAGAAATACAATTTAATTTCTAAAGAAATAAAATTTTGACAAATTTTCTATAGAAATTAAAATTTTGATAAAATTTTCTATAGCAATTAAAATTCTGACAATATTTTCTATACAAATTAAATTTTGACATAATTTTCTACAGACATAAAATTTTGACAAAATGTTCTACAGAATTAAATTTTGACAAAATTTTCTATAGAAATAAAATGTTGACAAAATTTTCTATAGAAATAAAATTTTAACAAAATTTTCTATAGATATAAAATTTTGACAAAATTTTCTATAGAAATAATAGTTTGACATAAGCTTCTATAGAAAAAACAATTTCTATAAAAATAAAATTTTGAAAAATTTTCTATGCTAATAAAATTTTGACAAAATTTTCTATAGAAATAAAATTTTGACAAAATTTTCTACAGAAATAAAATTTTGACAATATTTTCTATAGAAATAAAATTTGACAAAATTTTCTATAGAAATAAAATTTTGACAAACTTTTCTATAGTAATCCAAATTTTGACAAAAATTTCTATAGAAATAAAATTTTTACAAAATTTTCTATAGAAATAAAATTCTGACAAAATTTTCTATATAAATAAAATGTTGACAAAATTTTCTATAGAAATAAAATGTTGACAAAATTTTCTATAGAAGTAAAATGTTGACAAAATTTTCTATAGAAATAAAATTTTGACAAAATTTTCTATAGAAATAACAGTTTGACATAAGATTCTATAGAAAAAATTTTTTTCTATAAAAAAAAAATTTTGACAAAATTTTCTATAAAAATAAAATATTGACAAAATTTTCTACAGAAATAAAATTTTGACAATATTTTCTATAGAAATAAAATTTGGCAAAATTTTCTATAGAAATAAAATTATGACAAAATTTTCTATAGTAATCTAAATTTTGACAATAATTTCTATAGAAATAAAATTTGGACAAAAATTTCTATAGAAATAAAATTTTGATTAAATTTTCTATAGAAATAAAATTTTGATAAATTTTTCTATAAAAATAATATTTTGAAAAATTTTTCTATGGAAATAAAATTTTTACAAAATTTTCTATAGAAATAAAATTTGGACAAAAATTTCTATAGAAATAAAATTTTGATAAATTTTTTTATAGAAATAAAATTTTGATAAATTTTTTATAGAAATAAAATTTTGACAAAATTTGCTATAGAAATAAAATTTTTGCAAAACAAGACGTTAGTTTGGTAGTTCTTGGTAAAATTTTCTTTAAAATTATATATATATATATATATATATATATATATATATATATATATATATATATATATATATATATATATATATATATATATATATATATATATATATATATATATATATATATATATATATATATATATATATATATATATATATATATATATATATATATATATATATATATATATATATATATATATATATATATATATATATATATATATATATATATATATATATATATATATATATATATATATATATATATATATATATATATATATATATATATATATATATATATATATATATATATATATATATATATATATATATATATATATATATATATATATATATATATATATATATAGAGAGAGAGAGAGAGAGAGAGAGAGAGAGAGAAATAAAATTTTTTATAGAAACAGAAACATTTTTTCTATAGAAACAGTTTGACATAAGTTTCTATAGAAAAAATTTTTTTCTATAAAAATAAAATTTTGACAAAATTTTCTATAAAAATAAAATTTTGACAAAATTTTCTATAAAAATAAAATATTGACAAAATTTTCTACAGAAATAAAATTTTTACAATATTTTCTATAGAAATAAAATTTTGACAAAATTTTCTATAGTAATCTAAATTTTGACAAACATTTCTATAGCAATAAAATTTTTACAAAATTTTCTATAGAAATAAAATTTGGACAAAATTTTCTATAAAAAATTAAAATTTGGCAAAATTTTCTATAGAAATAAAATTTGGACAAAATTTTCTGTAGAAATTAAAATTTGGCAAAATTTTCTATAGAAATAAAATGTTAACAAAATGTTCTATAGAAATAAAATTTTGCAAAACAAGACGTTAATTTGGTAGTTCTTGGTAACATTTTTTTAAAATTTGGTAGACTATTTTGACTCGAGTGGCAACCGCGATTTCAATACGTCTGTTATCCAAGCAATGTTAAATGGGGGACGCATCATCGCGGGCTCTGCAGGAGACAGATCAATATAACGAACCGAGTTTTGTGGAAAAGTTCCAACGATTATTTAAAAGGGTTCAACATTTATGCTTAAATTGGAATTAGCATAGTCAAAATAAGCCCATAAAATCACACAGTACTCGATCTAACCATTTTCAGTAAATTACCAAATAATCTGTGTGTCAATACATTATTTATAGTAACATAAAAATAAACACTTTCTAAAAATATTTAAACAATTTCGAGGCTGCCATATATTTTGTTAAGTTCATTACAAATAATATAAATGTGGCATTCTCGCAAGATAAAACCTTAATATTTCGTAAGCAAAATACGATGCAAATTTTCTGCTTGCAAACAAAAATATATTAATTAAATAAAATAAACAAAAATTTCAATATTAAAAAAAAATTGTATTCACAAAGAACTTCATGAAACCAACACTTGTAATCAATCAAATAGCATAATTGGTTGATTTGTGTTTTTTGCGGCACGTTTCTTTGTGATCGGATTTACTTTGATGATTTTATTTTCCTTTTTTTCCATTCAAAGGATTTCCCTATAATTCTCAATAAATTACCAAATACGCTTTTTTTCAATACGTTTTTTGTTTTACATTGTTTGCGAAAAAATATTAAATCCTTTATTTAACGATTTGCACAAAAAAAAAACAATTCGCAATAATATGACAATTGAATGTCGAAGCAATTATTTTTGTTTGTTTGATGCCTGAAACGAGAGATGATTGTGTCAAAAAAAAATCGTACTTTTCGCAAGCATATAAAAAAGGCAACATTCAGTCAGAACTGATTATATGACAGACTCTTTCTCTCATCTCTATCGAACGAAATATATTTTTTTTATTAGGGTCGATATACCGAAATTTCAATCAGAAAGAAAATTATAAAAATTTTTAATTTGGAACAATATCTAAGAATTTGTTTGATTCACATCCAAAACACTGAATTCGGATCACAGTTTGAGAAGTGATACCGGGCCGATGATATTATACCCTGCACCACATTGCAGATCTCCAGTAGTGTACGACTTATAAAGTTTATATCCGGACATATATACAAAATTTAAATCTAAAACCATTTTTATGCAATTTTGCAAAAGTGCATTATGTTTTATTGGTCTATAAATATGTATTAGGTATAGAAAAAATTGATTTTGATTAATTTTAACAATTTTTCGACTTCGTGCAGTGGCGATTTTACAAGGAAAATGTGAAATCCCCAATGGACCTTGTGAGTATGACCAAAATTTAGAAAATTAAAATTTTTAAAGAAATTGCATTTATAGAAAATTCTAGCTTGCATCAAGAATATGTTTCCAAAATTTTATTACTATCGAAAATGTTGACAAAATGTTATTTCTTCGGAAACTTTTGTCATAATTTTATTTCTATAGAAAATTTTGCCAACATTTTATTTTTAAAGATAAATTGTCAAAATGTTAACTCTATAGAAATTTTGTTAAAATTTAATTTCTATAGAAAATTTTGTCAATTTTATTTTTTATTGAAAATTTTGTCAAAATTTTATTACTATAGAAAATTTTGCCAACATTTAATTTTTAAAGATATTTTGTCAAAATTTAATTTCTATAGAAAATTTTGTCACAATTTTATTTCTATTGAAAATTTTGTCAAAATTTTATTTCTATAGAAAATTTTGTCTAAATTTCATTTCTATAGCAAATTTTGTCAAAATTTTATTACTAAAGCAAATTTTGTCAAAAATTTATTACTATAGAAAATTTTGTCAACATTTTATTTCTATAGAAAATTTTATGTCTATCGAAAATTTTGTCAAAATTTTATTTCCATCGAAAATTTTGTCAAAATATTATTTCTATAGAAAATTTTGTCAAAATTTTATTTCTATAGAAAATTTTGTCAAAATTTTATTTCTATAGAAAATTTTGTGAAATTTTATTTCTATAGGAAATTTTATCAAAATTGTTTTTCTATAGAAAATTTTGTCAAAATTTTATTTCTGTAGGAAATTTTGTCAAAATTTTATTTCTATAGAAAATGTTGTCAAAATATTATTTCTATAGAAAATTTTGTCAAAATTTTATTTCTATAGAAAATTTTGTGAAATTTTATTTCTATAGGAAATTTTATCAAAATTGTTTTTCTATAGAAAATTTTGTCAAAATTTTATTTCTGTAGAAAATTTTGTCACAATTTTATTTCTATTGAAAATTTTCTCAAAATTTTATTTCTACAAAATATTTTGTCTAAATTTCATTTCTATAGAAATTTCGTCAAAATTTTATTTCTATAGAAAATTTTGTCAAAATTTTATTTCTATAGAAAAATTTGTCAAAATTTTATTTCTATAGAAAATTTTATCAAAATTTTATGTCCAGCGAAAATTTTGTCTAAATTTTATTTTTAAAAAAAATTTTGTCAAAATGTTAACTCTATATAAAATGTTGTCAAAATTTTTTTTCTGTAAAAAATTTTCTAAATTTTATTTGTATAGATTTTTTTAAAATTTTATTTCTGTATAAAATGTTCTCAAAATTTCATTTTTAAAGAAATTTTTCTCAAAATTCTATTTTTAAAGAAAAAATTTTTCAAAATTTGGTCTATATTAGCCCAATTCGGGAGAACACAAATATGACATCTCATATCTAAATTTGAAACGATTTGAATAAAATTTAGCATACGAGACAACATTACTAAGTCTTCTCTTTATGTAAAATTTCAAGCTAATCAGGGTAAAACTCTAGCTTCTGGAGCCATATAAATTCATATCGGGCGAAAGATATATATGAGAGCTATATTTAAATTTGACCCGATTTCAATCAAATTTAACACACTTGACTATACTACTAAGTGTCCTCCTTGTGCAAAATTTCAAGCAAATCAAGGTAAAACTCTGACTTCTGGGTCCATATAAGTGCATATCGGGCGAAAGCTATATATTAGAGCTATATCTAAATCTGAACTGATTTTTTCAAAACCAATAGGGTTCTAGTTTGTCTCAAAACACATATTCGCGAAAACTTTGAAGGCGATTGGATTAAAACTGCGACTTAGACTTTGATAAGAAAACAAGTATATACAGCACTAAGTTCGGCCGGGCCGAACCTTAAATACCCACCACCATGGACCAAATATTAGGGTTTCCTTTGAAATTTTAGGAGGGCTTGAGGACACTTCCCGAAGACAAATTTAAAGATTTCACCTATGAGGACTATATCAGATTCTGGATTTATAAGAACCATTTTTGTTTGAGTTTTAGAGGAATCATTAACATCTCTTGTAAGTGTGCAAGAAAATTATAAAATAACGTCTTGATTTGAAATCTTAAATATGTAGAAGTAAAATCTGGAAATTTTACATTGAGTTTCAAGCAATTCAAGTGAAGTCGGTCTATATGGAGGCATTACCAAATGGACCGAGCCTAAAATACCAGAATATTTACAATTTCAGGCAAATCAGATAAAAATTACTGTTTCTAGAAACCCAAGGAGTTAAATCGGGAGATCGTTCTTATGGGGGCTATACTAAAACATGAACCGCTACTCACCGTTTTCGGCACACCTCTTTATGACCCGAAAATACCTCTAGATTTCCAATTTCAGGCAAATAGGATAAAAACTTCGGATTCTAAAAGCCCAAGAAGTAAAATCGGGAAATCGGTCTATATGGGGGCTATACCCAAATATGGACCGATACTCACCATTTTCAGCACACCTCTTTATGGTCCGAAAATACCCCTAGATTTCCAATTTCAGACAAATTGGATAAAAAATACGCTTTCTATAAGCCCAAGACCCCAAATCGGGAGGTCGTTTTATATGGGGACCATACCAAAACATGGACCGATACCCACAATTTTTGGCACACATATTTGTGGTCCTACAATACCTCTAGATTTCCAATTTCAGGTAAATTGAATAAAAACTGCGGTTTCTATAAGCCCAAGAAGTAAAATCGGGAGATCGGTCTATATGGGGGCTATACCAAAATATGGACCGATACTTACAATTTTTGGCACAAGTATTTGTGGTCCTACAATACCTCTAGATTTCCAATTTCAGGTAAATTGAATAAAAACTGCGGTTTCTATAAGCCCAAGAAGTAAAATCGGGAGATCGGTCTATATGGGGGCTATACCAAAACATGGACCGATACTCACCATTTTTGGCACACCTCTTTACGGTCATAAAATACCTCCAGATTTCAAATTTCAGGCAAATTGGATAAAAAATACGATTTCTATAAGCCCAAGAGCCCAAATCGGGAGGTCGGTTTATATGGGGACTATATCAAAACCTGGACCGATATAACCCATCTTCGAACTTGACCTGCCTGCAGACAAAAGACGAGTTTGTGCAAAATTTCAGCACGATTGCTTCATTATTGAAGACTGTAGCGTGATTACAACAGACAGACAGACAGACAGACAGACAGACAGACGGACAGACGGACATCGTTATATCGTCTTAGAATTTCTCCCTGATCAAGAATATATATACTTTATATAGTCGGAAATCGATATTTCGATGTGTTACAAACGGAATGACAAACTTATTATACCCCCGTCACCATTCTATGGTGATGGGTATAAAAAGAGATGAATTTTTGACAAAATTTTCTATAGGAACGAAATTTTGAAAAAAAATCCTTTAGTAATAAAAATTTGACAACATTTTCTTAGGAATGAAATTTTCACAAAATTTCCTATAGAAATAAAATGTTGACTAAATTTCCTATAGAAATGAAAATTTTACAAAATTACCTATAGAAATTAAATTTTGACAAAATTTCCTATAGAAAGGAAATTTTGACAAAATTTCCTATAGAAATTAAATTTTAACAATATTTCCTATAGAAATTAAATTTTGACAAAATTTTCTATAGAAATGAAATTTTGACAAAATTTCCTATAGAAATGAAATTTTGACAAAATTTCCTATAGAAATGAAATTATGACAAAATTTCCTATAGAAATGAAATTTTAACAAAAATTTCCTATAGAAATGAAAGTTTGGCAAAATTTCCTATAGAAATGAAATTATGACAAAATTTCCTATAGAAATGAAATTTTAACAAAATTTCCTATAGAAATTAAATTTTGACAAAATTTCCTATAGAAATGAATATATGACAAAATTTCCTATGGAAATAAAATTTTAACAAAATTTCCTATAGAAATGAAATTTTAATAAAATTTAATATAGAAATGAAATTTTGGCAAAATTTCCTATAGAAATGAAATTTTGACAAAAATGTTGACAAAATTTCCAATAGAAATGAAATTTTGACACAATTTCCTATAGAAATGAAATTTTAACAAAATTTCCTATAGAAATTAAATAATGAAAAAATTTCCTATAGAAATGAAATGATGACAAAATTTTCTATAGAAATGAAATAATGGCAAAATTTGCTACAGAAATGAAACTATGACAAAATTTCCTATAGAAATGATATTTTGACAAAATCTCCTAAAGAAATAAAACTTTGACAAAATTTGCTATAGAAATGAAATTTTAACAAAATTTCCTATAGAAATGAAATTTTGACAAAAATGTTGACAAAATTTGCAATAGAAATGAAATTTTGACAAAATTTCTTACAGAAATTAAATTTTGACAAAATTTCCTATAGAAATGAAACTTTGACAAAATTTCCTATAGAAATGAAATTTTCACAAAATTTCCTATAGAAATGAAAGTTTGGCAAAATTTCCTATAGAAATGAAATTATGTCAAAATTTCCTATAGAAATGAAATTTTAACAAAATTTCCTATAGAAATGAAATTTTGACAAAATTTCCTATAGAAATGAAATTATGACAAAATTTCCTATGGAAATAAAATTTTAACAAAATTTCCTATAGAAATGAAATTTTAACAAAATTTAATATAGAAATGAAATTTTGGCAAAATTTCCTATAGAAATGAAATTTTGACAAAAATGTTGACAAAATTTCCTATAGAAATGAAATTTTGACAAAATTTCAAATATAAATGAAATTTTGACAAAATTTCCTATAGAAATGAAATTTTAACAAAATTTCCTATAAAAATGAAATAATGGCAAAATTTGCTATAGAAATGAAATGATGAAAAAATTTGCTATAGAAATAAAATTTTGACAAAATTTTCTATAAAATTTGGTATATTATTTTTGGCTCGAGTGGCAACAGTGAAAATGAAATAAAAAAATCTTTCAAACATAAAGTTTTAACAAATCTTATTGAATTTAGTATATTTCAACAACTTGTGCAGTGAGTAGTAGGTTTAGGTTTAGGTTAGGTGGCAGCCCGATATATCAGGCTCACTTAGACTATTCAGCAGGGATGGAAAATACAATTTTTGTGAAAGTAAGGTATTTTTTTGAGCGAAAAAGTGCCTTTCATTAAATTTCAGCAAAATTCCATTGTAAGTTTATTGTCATGAGCTCCTTTAGACTGAATTTTAAAGAAAATAAAATTTTAACAAAATTTTCTATAGAAATGAAATTTTAACAAAATTTTCTATAGAAATGAAATTTTGACAAAATTTTCTATAAAAATAACATTTTGACAAAATTTTCTACCGAAATAAAATTTTTACCAAAATTTTCAACCAAAATAAAACTTTGACAAAATTTTCTATAAGACAAAATTTTCTATGGAAAATATTCTATCCAAATTTTCTATAGAACCAAAATTTTGACAAAATTTTCGATAGACATAACATTTTGACAAAATTTTCTACCGAAATAAAATTTTTACCAAAATTTTCAACCAAAATAAAACTTTGACAAAATTTTCTATAAGATAAAATTTTGATAAAATTTTCTATAGAAAATATTCTGTCCAAATTTTCTATAGAAATAAAATTTTGCAAAATTTTCTATAGAAATAAAATATTAACAAAAAATAAAATTAAATTTTGACAATATTTTCCATAAGAAATAATTTCTTCAAAATTTTTTGTAGAAATAAGAATTTGACAAAATTCTCTGAAGAAATAAATTTTTGGAAAATATTTTTTTTTTTTGTATTTTTTGGTAAGATTTTCTCCAAATGTTGGTAGATTATTTTTGTCTCAAGTTTCGATCGTGACTGTAATGGTTCACATTGTTTTAGTAAGCGGTTGATAACATCTTATCTAGAAAGTGTTCGTGTGGAAACGTAATATAAAAACACATGCTTTTTTCGACTAAAACATTCTTGAAATTCAAGCATATCGTGGTTTTGACCATGACTTTTACAAAATCGAGTTTTTCTTCCCGCATGAACTTGTCTGTTTTGCCAAATTTCTAAAAGACTATTAGCAAATAATTTTGATAAAGACTTTCTCAAAATATCAAACTATTTTGTCAGAACTATTGTACCATAAATCTGATATCGGCTCAAAAATGTCTACACAAAAGGTACTAAATCATTCGCGGGGGTGCTACGGTACTTACCTGGGTGAAAAAGTATTGAAAAAAGTACTATAGTACTGCATTTTCCCATCCCTGCTATTCAGTCCCTTGTGACATTGGTGAACTTCTCTCTTATCACTGAGTGCTGCCCGATTCCATGTTAAGCTCAATGACAAGGGACCTCCTTTTTATAGCCGAGTCCGAATTGCAGTGAAACCACTTAGAGAAGCTTTGAAACCCTCAGAAATGTCACCAGCATTACTGAGGTGGCATAATCCACCGCTGAAAAACTACCGAACGAACTGGTGTTCGGTCGAAGCAGGAATCGAACCCACGACCTTGTGTATGCAATGCGGGCATGCTAACCATTGCAACACGGTAAGTAGTAAGAACTGTTAATTATATTCAACTAGTAAGAAAGGCGGTGCTAATAAATACGATTTGGGTCATCTCATGACTCCAACATAATAGCAGGGTTAAGAAGTTTTAAGATGTCTTACCACAACCCAAGTTATTCGATTGTAGATGACAGTCATGAACAAATCATAAATATATTCAATAATAGATCATATATAAATTAAAGATTATTTTAAAAAAATCGAATTCATTGAATGTTTTATTCATTTTTTCACAAAAAAAAAAAAACAATTATACCCTCTATACAATTGTCCATATCAATCATACGCACTAGAGTTCTCCAGCATTAAATTATTATCATTCATACGCTCTATAGTACACTCATGGTATATATTCAACAATTATACGCCCTAGATTTCATTAGCATTTCATCAATTTATCACTTATATTCCCCAAATACTATGACATGTTGGGAATTTTTCAAATCATATGTTTTAGAAGCTTTTGTGTATTCTTCGTACATATTTTTTTTTTCAATTACATGCTCTGAATATTTTAAATCACGCATTTTCCACTTCATTAATAGAAACCTATTTTGCTAAGCCATTAAAAACGGTTACAATTCTTTTTATGACCTTATATTTATAAACAATGATAGATAATAGTAGTATTCATTTAATGACAATGCAACAAACAACTCATATTCTCCTGAACCATATATAATATAGATAATATTTTTAATACCTACATATTATCCTATACTTATATCAAACGATTTCCGAATATTTTCCTCCTCTATTATCTGATTAACATAAAAAATAGGAAATCAAGCATATACGAAGCTTATCGTGTAATATTCATTATGGTCTATTGATTTTTCAATAGCCTAGTGAAACAATCCCTACACTCAAAAAATGAAAAAAAAACAACAACAACGAGACAGCCAAAGCTATTAATGAATGTTGAAAATCATATCGATTTTATTATATGGCTTAGCACCATATTTAATATGGGCTTTGTTGTTGATGTTGCAAATGAAATAACAATCAAACGCTTGGTGTAACTACAAATTATTATTATCATCATTCACACGCCATGCATATCTTTATGTGTTATTGTTTCTCACTGAGAGGCTTTTTGTCAGTTTTTTTTTTGCCATTGTCTCAAATGAAATGGAAGTAGAGTGAATGCATTGTTTGCTTTGGTCTTTGAATGGGATTTTATTTCCCCATTGTCTATTGACAGAAAATAATCAAAATATTGTTATTATTATTATTTCGAAATACTTTATACTGTTACTGTACGACACAATAAATGAAATAATTGTTGCAACATTTCAAACAAAAGAATAATTTCGCCAAATATATGAACCGCTTTCAAAATCACAATAATGAAGTGTGGGCGAGTGCTTTTGTTTAATACTTATGGCAGATTAGTGGCATAATGTAGAGAAAATTTGTATTGGCTACATATTTAAATTTGAACACAAAGTGGTGTAAGGGTTACTATGCCGAATTTTTATATTGAGGCACATGGCATGAATCTATTTCGCTTGGCTCCGCGTGATTTCAACAGACCGAACGACTGGAATTGTTAGCAAAACGTTATTTCTATTGTAAATTTTGCCAAAATTTTATTTTTGATAGAAAATTTTGCCAAATTTTATTTTTATAGAAAATTTTGTCAACATTTTATTTCTATAGAAAATTTTGTCAAAAATTTATTTCTATAGAAAATTTTGTCTAAATTTTATTTCTAAATTTTATTTCTATAGAAAATTTTGTCTAAATTTTATTTCTATAGAAAATTTTGTCAAAAATTTATTTCTATAGAAAATTTTGTCAAAATTTTATTTCTATAGAAAAATTTGTCAAATTTTATTTCTATAGAAAATTTTGTCAAAATTTTATTTCTATAGAAAATTTTGTCAAAATTTTATTTCTATAGAAAATTTTGTCAAAATTGTATTTCTATATAAAATCTTGTCAAAACTTTATTTCTATAAAAAATTTTGTCAAAATTTCATTTCTATAGAAATTTTTGTCAAAGTTTTATTTCTATAACACAAAATGTTGTTTCTAGAAAAATGTTGTCAAAATTATATTTCTATAGAAAATTTTGTCAAAATTGTATTTCCAAAGAAAATTTTGTCAAAATTTTATTTCCAAAGAACATTTTGTCAAAATTTTATTTCTAAAGAAAATTGTGTAAAAATTTTTTTTCTGTAGAAAATTTTGTCAAAATCTTATTTCATTAGGAAATTTTGTCAAAATTTTATTTCTCCAGAAAATTGCTGAAGAAAATTTTGTCAAAATTTTATTTCTATAGAAAATTTTGTCAAAATTTTATTTCTATAGTAAATTTTGCCAAATTTTATTTTTGAAGAAAATTTTATCAAAATTTTATTTCTATAGAAAATTTTGTAAAAAGTTTATTTCTGTAATAAATTTTGTAAAAATTTTATTCCTGTAGAAAATTTTGTAAAAATTTTATTTCTATAGAAAATTTTGCCAAAAATTTATTTCTATAGAAAATTTTGTCAAAATTTTATTTCTATAGAAAAATTTGTCAAATTTTATTTCTATAGAAAATTTTGTCAAAATTTTATTTCTATAGAAAATTTTGTCAAAATTTTATTTCTATAGAAAATTTTGTCAAAATTTTATTTCTATAGAAAATTTTGTCAAAATTGTATTTCTATATAAAATCTTGTCAAAACTTTATTTCTATAAAAAATTTTGTCAAAATTTCATTTCTATAGAAATTTTTGTCAAAGTTTTATTTCTATAATACAAAATGTTGTTTCTAGAAAAATGTTGTCAAAATTATATTTCTATAGAAAATTTTGTCAAAATTGTATTTCCAAAGAAAATTTTGTCAAAATTTTATTTCCAAAGAACATTTTGTCAAAATTTTATTTCTAAAGAAAATTGTGTAAAAATTTTTTTTCTGTAGAAAATTTTGTCAAAATCTTATTTCATTAGGAAATTTTGTCAAAATTTTATTTCTCCAGAAAATTGCTGAAGAAAATTTTGTCAAAATTTTATTTCTATAGAAAATTTTGTCAAAATTTTATTTCTATAGTAAATTTTGCCAAATTTTATTTTTGAAGAAAATTTTATCAAAATTTTATTTCTATAGAAAATTTTGTAAAAATTTTATTTCTATAGAAATTTTGTCAAAAATTTATTTCAACATTTTATTTCTATATAAAATTTTGTCAAAATCTTATTTCTGTTGAACATTTTGTCAAAATTTTAGTTTTTAGAAAACTTTGTCAAAATTTTATTTCTTTAGAAAATTTTGTCAAAATTTTATTTCAATAGAAAATTTTGTAAAAATTTTATTTCTGTAGAAAATTTTTTCACAATTTGATTCTATAGAAAACTTTGTCAACATTTTATTTCTATAGAAAATTTTGTTAAAATTTTCTTTCTATAGAAAATTTTGTTAATATTTTATTTCTATAGAAATTTTGTTAAAAATGTATTTCTATTGAAATTTTTTCAAAAATTTATTTCTATAGAAATTTTGTCAACATTCTATTTCTGTAGAAAATTTTATTTCTATCAACATTTATTTTTCTATAGAAAATTTTGTAAAAATTTTATTTCTATAGAAAATTTTGTAAAAAAAAATATTTCTGGCGCTATCGTCCTGAAATTTGGCACAGATTCGTCTATTGTCTGCACGCAGGCCAAGTTTGAAGATGGGCTTTATGGGTCCAGGTTTTGATATATCTCCCATATAAACCGATGCCCCGACTTGGGGTCATGAGCTCCTGGAAACCGCAGTTGTTATTCGATTAGCCTAAAGTTGAAAATATATAGGTATTTTAGGGCCACAAATAGGTGTGCCGAAAATGGTGTATATTGGTTTATGTTTTGGTATAGTCCCTTTATAGACCGATCTCCCGATTTTATTTCTTGGGTTTCTAAAATCCGTAGTTTTTATGCGATTTTTCTGAAATTGGAAATGTAGAGGTATTTTAGAAACAAAAACAAGGTATGTTGAAAATGATGTATATCAATGTTTTGACCATATAGACCGATATCCCGATTTTACTTCTTGGGCTTCTAGAAACCATAGTTTTTATCTGATTTGTCTGAAAGTCGAAACATAGAGATATTTTAGGACCACAAATAGGTGTATCGAAAATGGTGTGTAATCGAAATTTTAGAGGTATTTTAGGACCACAAATATGTATGTCGAAAATGGTGTATATCGGTTTATGTTTTGGTACAGCCCCTAACGAGACCGATTTCTCGATTTTTTTTATCCGATTTTTCTGAAATTGTAAATTTAGAGGTACTTAAGACCACAAATAGGTACGACGAAAATGGTGTTTGTTTTGGTATAGCCCCTATATAGACCGATTTCCGATTTTACTTCTTGGGCTCCTAGAACCCGTAGTTTTTATCCGATTTGTCTGAAATTCGAAATCTAGAGGTATTTTAAGACCACAAATAGGCGTGTTGGAAATGGTGTGTATCGGTCCATGTTTTGGTATAGCCCCCATATAGACCGAAATCCCAATTTTACTTCTTGGGCTTCTAGACTCCATCATTTTTATCCGATTTGTCTAAAATTCGAAATATAGAGGTATTTTTTAAAATTTTGTCAAAATTTTATTTCTATAGAAAATTTTGTCAAATTTTATTTCTATAGAAAATTTTGTCAAAATTTTATTTCTATAGAAAATTTTGTCAAAATTTTATTTCTGTAGAAAATTTTGTCAAAATTGTATTTCTATATAAAATCTTGTCAAAACTTTATTTCTATAAAAAATTTTGTCAAAATTTCATTTCTATAGAAATTTTTGTCAAAGTTTTATTTCTATAATACAAAATGTTGTTTCTAGAAAAATGTTGTCAAAATTATATTTCTATAGAAAATTTTCTCAAAATTGTATTTCCAAAGAAAATTTTGTCAAAATTTTATTTCCAAAGAACATTTTGTCAAAATTTTATTTCTAAAGAAAATTGTGTAAAAATTTTTTTTCTGTCGAAAATTTTGTCAAAATCTTATTTCATTAGGAACTTTTGTCTAAATTTTATTTCTCCAGAAAATTGCTGGAGAAAATTTTGTCAAAATTTTATTTCTATAGAAAATTTTGTAAAAATTTTATTTCTATAGTAAATTTTGCCAAATTTTATTTTTGAAGAAAATTTTATCAAAATTTTATTTCTATAGAAAATTTTGTCAAAATTTTATTTCTATACAAAATTTTGTCAAAATTTTATTTCTATACAAAATTTTGTCAAAATTTTATTTCTATAGAAAATTTTGTAAAAAGTTTATTTCTGTAATAAATTTTGTAAAAATTTTATTCCTGTAAAAAATTTTGTAAAAATTTTATTTCTATTGAAAATTTTGTCAAAATTTTATTTCTATAGAAAATTTTGTCAAAATTTTATTTCTATAGAAAATTTTGTTAAAATTTTATTTCTATACAAATATTTGTCAAAATTTTATTTCTATAGAAAATTTTGTCAAAATTTTATTTCTATAGAAAATTTTGTCAAAATTTTATTTCTTACGAACTTTTTTTCAAAATTTTATTTCTATAGAAATTTTGTCAAAAATTTATTTCAACATTTTATTTCTATATAAAATTTTGTCAAAATCTTATTTCTGTTGAACATTTTGTCAAAATTTTAGTTTTTAAAAAATTTTGTCAAAATTTTATTTCTATAGAAAATTTGGTCAAAATTTTAGTTTTTAGAAAACTTTGTCAAAATTTTATTTCTTTAGAAAATTTTGTCAAAATTTTATTTCTATAGAAAATTTTGTCAACATTTTACTCCTTATCTCCCGATTCGACACCGCAATTTTTATCCGATTTACCTGAAATTCAAAATCTTAAGATAATTTTGGTCTACACCGAATATGGTGTATATCGGTTCATGTTTTTGTATTTACCACATATAGACCGATCTCCAGATTTGACCTCTTAAGTCTGTAGACATTCCATTTTTTATGCGATTTGCCGGAAATTCACACAGCTCCCTTCTGTTAAGTCTCCCCATTTCTATGCTCAAATATATATTTATTCATGGTAGTGGGTATTTAAAATTCGGCCCGGCCAACTTAAGTCCGTATATACTTGTTGTGGAAAAATTTGTCAAAATTTTATTTCTATAAAGAATGTTGTCAAACTTTTATTTCTATAGAAAATATTGTCAAAATTTTATTTCTCCAGAAAATTTTGTCAACATTTTATTTCTATAGAAAATTTTGTCAATATTTTATTTCTATAGAAAATTTTGTCAAAATTTTATTTCTATAAAAAATTTTGCTAAAATTTTAGTTCTATGGAAAATTTTGTAAAAATTTTATTTCGATAGAAAATTTTGTAGAAATTTTATTTCGATATAAAGTTTTGTTAAAATTTTATTTTTATCGAAATCTGTGTCAGCCCGGTCGAACTTAAGTCCGTATATATTTGGTAATATTGTTAAAATTTTCTTTCTACAAAAAATATTGTCAAAATTTTATTTTTATAGAAAATTTTGTCAAAATTTTATTTCTATAGAAAATGTTGTCAAAATTTTATTTCTGTAGAAAATTTTTTCAAAATTTTATTTCTATAGAAAATCTTGTCAAAACATTATTTCTATAAAAAAATTTGTACAAATTTCATTTCTATAGAAATTTTTGTCAAAGTTTTATTTCTATAGAGCAAAATGTTGTTTCTATAAAAATGTTGTCAAAATTATATTTCTATAGATAATTTTGTCATAATTTTATTTCCAAAGAAAATTTTGTCAAAATTTGTTTTCCAAAGAAAATTTTGTCAAAAATTTATTTTTATAGAAAATTTTGTAAAAATTTTATTTCTATAGACAATTTTGTAAAAATTTTATTTCTATAGAAAATGTCGCCAAATTTTATTTCTATAGAAAATTTTGTCAAAATTTTATTTCGATAGAAAATGTCGCCAAATTTTAAAGGGTGATACGGTCAAAATTTGGTCAATATAAACTTGACGTATTTCTTTCAATTTTGCATTTAAAAAACCTGAACACCCCTCATTTTGAAGATGTGTGTGTAGAATGTTGCTCCTATTTTGATTTTGGAATTCACTCTTTAGTTGTCAAAATGCCATCCAAGCAAAAAGAGCAGCGTATCAAAATTTTGCTCGCGCATCGCGAAAATCCGAACTACTCGCACGCAAAGCTGGCAAAATCGCTAAAAGTTGCCACATCAACCGTTACAAATGTAATTAAAGTCTTTGGGGAACGTTTGTCGACAGCCAGGACGTCTGGATCGGGGGGAAATCGAAAACCGGAAGCCGCTGAGACGACAAAGAGAGTTGCCGGTAGTTTCAAGCGAAACCCTAACCTCTCTCTCCGAGATGCCGCAAATAAGCTGGGTGTATCGTCTACAACCGTGCATCGAGCCAAAAAACGAGATGGACCATCGACTTAGAAGAAGGGAGTGACTCCAAATCGCGATGATAAACAAAATACGACGGCCAAAGCGCGATCCCGGAAGCTGTACACGACGATGCTGACGAAGTTTGACTGCGTGGTAATGGACGACGAAACCTACGTCAAAGCCGACTACAAGCAGCGTCCGGGACAGGAGTTTTATACGGCAAAAGGAAGGGGAAAGGTAGCAGATATTTTCAAGCACATAAAACTTTCAAAGTTCGCAAAGAAATATCTGGTTTGGCAAGCCATCTGTACCTGTGGCTTGAAAAGCAGCATTTTCATAGCTTCCGGGACTGTCAACCAAGAAATTTACGTGAAAGAGTGTTTGAATAAACGTTTGCTGCCTTTCCTGAAGAAACACGATTGTTCCGTTCTGTTTTGGCGGGATTTGGCATCTTGCCATTACGGTAGAAAGGTCATGGAGTGGTACGCCGCCAACAACGTGCAGGTGGTTCCCAAGGACAAGAACCCTCCCAACACACCAGAGCTTCGCCCAATTGAGAAATACTGGGCTATTGTCAAGCGGAACCTAAAGAAGACCAAAAAAACTGCTAAGGACGAGCAGCAGTTCAAGGCAAACTGGCTTTCTGTGGCGAAGAAGGTGGACAAGGTGGCTGTACAAAATCTGATGGCAGGTGTCAAGCGTGAGGCCGGGCAATTCGGATTTGGAAAAGCGAAAGCCTAATTGAATATTTTTCCTGAATTTTATACAAATTGAATTTAAAAAAGAAATTTAATTTAATTTTTTAAATAAACGATTTCACCGATTTACACGCGTTTTCCCTTGACCAAAATTTTGACCGTATCACCCTTTATTTCTATAGCAAATTTTGTCAAAATTTTATTTCTATAGAAAATTTTGTCAAAATTTTATTTCTATAGAAAATTTTGTCAAAATTTTATTTCTATAGAAAATTTTGTCAAAATTTTATTTCTATAGAAAATTTTGTCAAAATTTTATTTCTATAGAAAATTTTTTCAAAATTTTATTTCTATAGAAAATTTTGTCAAAACTTTATTTCTATAGAACATTTTGTTTAAATTTTATTTCTTTCGAAAGTTTTGTCAAAATTTTGTTTCTGTAGATATTTTTGTCAAAATTTTATTTCGTTAGAAAATGTGTTATTTCTATAGAAAATGTTGTCAAAATTTTTTTTACTTCTATAGAAAATCTTTATTATAATTACAAATTATTTGTTAACATATTTATCTTTTTACCAATCTAATCCTACCACATGATTGTATGGGACCTCCTATACTCACATTCTTTGGAATACCAAAGCATGTGGGAAACACTGAACAAACAATTTTCACCATTTTGAAAATCGATTAAAATTCTCCAAACGTATAGGTAGTGATATGCATTTTTTTAATTTCACCACAAAAAATACATTTGATTCTTCACTCTTAAACATTCATACGCCACTATGTACTCTCAAAAAAAGGAAAGTACCAATAAAATAAACTTTTCCGTTTATATTCCATTTCAAATCCAAAACACGTTTTTCATATTTGTTTCGTTTATGCGAGAATAAAGACACAATTTGTGGTATATCCGCTCTTACCACTTTTCCCCCAAAAAAAATAATAATAAATGGATAAAATATCATCAAGTCATCACATAAAAAATGCTAAGCAAAACTTTTCTTTCCTCTCCTATATAAGAATGATGAACAAAAGAAATGTGAAAGTTTTGTGTATATCTGCATTCATTTCAAAGTCAAAATATGAGTTAAGAAAAAAGTATAAAATAAATCTTCTTACAAGTCATAAACTATAGGCTTTGATGTTATCCCTGTATGGAATATTGAAATTTTGAACTGAAGTGTGAAGTGAATATTAAGAATGGTCATATATCTTTGTTTCGTAATAGTCGAGAAGGATAAGAAATGTTACTCATTATTCTCCGACAAGATACTGAGTTCAATGTAAGCTTCGCATATCATAAATAATGAATAATGTTTAGAAAGCCATGTGGAGATTTTTCTTTTTACCAATGGGATACAGCAAAACATTGTTTTTAAGATGTCTAGACAATACGCAGTTAATATTTCATATATGGATAATTTTTTATCTCAACAAAATATTTCATGTTTTTATTCGATTTAAATAAAACCCCAAAAAAAAAACAACCATTTCTGGATATTGCAAATGAAATCCTATATCAATTAAATTCAGGGCGTTTTTTTTAAATAAATTTTTGTTTAGCCATTTGTAATGAATTGGACTTTATTCAGTGCTAGCCGTTTAATCATAAATGTCTGTTTTTTTGTTTGTTGTTTTTTTTTACCATTTCAACAAGTTTTAATAAAAAAATATTTCTGTCCCCCAGAGCGTATGATTGTTTGGAATTATTTTAGGTCCCTAGAGCGTATGATTGACATTAATATTTAACCACAAAATAATCTATATACATATTAGGGTTATCATATCAATTCTCTTACATTACATTTTATTATTAAAATTTAATCCTAAATAGAATATTTTTGTAGCTTTGCCAAACCTAATTTACTGACAAGGCAACATTTCAAAAATATTTGGATTTATAGGAATGTGTGTTGCAATTTTGATGAATCTAAAGTATGTGAATAATTTAATATAGAAATTATAATTAAAATAAAATTAAAAGATTATATTCGAATAATGATTTTCATTTCATAAATATTTTATCTTTGTCCATTTAGTGTGGTCATGAAATACTCGTAGTAAGTCCTTGAAAAGGCTTGCTTCAATGAAATGAAATGAGTTCATTACTGTTGATTGTAGGCTTGCTGTATATAGAAAATATGCCATAGAAGAGCAAAGAAACATTCCTGGAGCCAGTGTTACCCTTGAGAATTGTTACAAAGTGTCGCAAAAAGTGCTACAAGCCATAAAAGGTGTCAGATGCATTATAAACCAGTGGCACAGAAAATTAAACGAATTAATATCAATTCATAAATTTTATTTCCATTTAATTGAAATTTTTTAATTACACGCGGTAAAAGTATATACTGTTAATACTACGGTTACAAATATCTACGAAAAAAAATTTACAAAATTTCCTATAGAAATTAAATTTTAACATAAAATTTATGAAATAAAATTTTGACATAAAAAAAATTGTATTAATAAAATGTTGACAAAAGTTTCTTTAAAAATACAATTTTGGCAAAAATTTCTACAGAAATAACATTTTTAAACGAATACAATTTAGACACTAATTTTCTATACCAATAAAATTTTGACAAAATTTTCGATAGAAACTAAAATTTTGACAAAATTTTCTATAGAAATAAAATTTTGACAAAATTTTCTATAGAAATAAAATTTTGACAAAATTTTCTAAAAAATAAAATGTTGACAAAATTTCCTAAAAATAAAATGTTTTCTTAAAAATAAAATTTTAACAAAATTTTCTAAAAAATAAAATGTTGACAAAATTTTCTATAGAAATAAATTTTTGACAAAATTTTCTAAAAAAATAAAATTTTGACAAAAATTTCTTAAAAATAAAATTTTGACAAAATTTTCTAAAAAATAAAATGTTGACAAAATTTTCTATAGAAATAAATTTTTGACAAAATTTTCTATAGAAATAAAAAGTTGACAAAATTATTTTTGAAAATAAATGTTTGACAAAACATTCTATAACAATACAAAAGATATAAAATTTAAAACAAAAAATCTATTGAAAAAAAAATTGGAAAAAAATCTATAGAAATACAACTTTGGCAAAATTTTGTATAGAAATAAAATTAAAAAAAAAATTCTATAGAAATAAAATATTGACAAAATTTTCTACAGAAATAAAATGTTCAAACTAATTTCTATACAAATAAAATTTTGACAATATTTTCTATAGGAATAAAATTTTGACAAAAATTTCCTTAAAAATAAAGTTTTGGGCAAAATTTCTATAAAAATAACATTAAACAAAAAAATACAATTTTGACAAAAATTTTCTATACCAATAAAATTTTGACAAAATTTTCTATAGAAATAAAATTTTGACAAAATTTTCTATAGAAATAAAATTTTGACAAAATTTTCTATAGAAATAAAATTTTGACAAAATTTTCTAAAAAATAAAATGTTGACAAAATTTTCTAAAAAATGAAATTTTGAAAAAATTTTCTATAGAAATAAAATTTTGAAAAATTTTTCTATAGAAATGAAATTTTGACAAAATTTTCTATAGAAATAAAATTTTGACACAATTTTCTATAGAAATAAAATTTTGACAAAATTTTCTATAGAAATAAAATTTTGACAAAATTTTCTATAGAAATAAAATTTTGACAAAATTTTCTATAGAAATAACATTTTGACAAAATTTTCTATAGAAATAAAATTTTGACAAAATTTTCTATAGAAATAAAATTTTGCCAAAAGTTTGTATAGAAATAAAATTTTGACAAAATTTTCTATAGAAATAAAAATTTGACTAAATTTTCTATAGAAAAAAAATTGACCAAATGTTCTATAGAAATAAAATCTTGACAAAATTTTCTATAGAAATAAAAAGTTGACAAAATTATTTATGAAAATAAATGTTTGAGAAAACATTATTTAACAATACAATAGATATAAAATTTAAAACAAAAAATCTATTGAAAAAAATTTGAAAAAATTCTACAGAAATACAATTTGACAAAATTTTGTATAGAAATAAAATTTAAAAAAAATCTATAGAAATAAAATATTGACAAAATTTTCTACAGAAATAAAATGTTCAAAAAAATATCTATACAAATAAAATTTTGACAATATTTTCTATAGAAATAAAATTTTGACAAATTTTTTTATAAAAATAAAATCTTGACAAAATTTTCTATAGAAATAACATTTTAACATAATTGTCTATAGAAATGAAAATTTGAAAAAATTTTCTATAGAAATGATATTTTAACAAATTTTTTTTATAGAAATAAAAACTTGACAAAATGTTCTATAGAAATAAAATTTTGACAAAATTTTGTATAGAAATAAAATTTAGACAAAATTTTGTATAGGCATAAAATTTTGACAAAATTTTTTATAGAAATAAAATTTTGTCCAAACATTCTATAGAAATACAACTTAGACAAAATTTTCTATAGAAATGATATTTTAACAAAATTTTCTATAGAAATAAAAATTTGACAAAATGCTCTATAGAAATAAAAACTTGACAAAATTTTCTATATAAATAAGAAGTTGACAAAATTGTCTACTGAAAAAAAGTTTTGACAAAATTATTTATAAAAAAAATGTTTGACAAAATATTCTATAACAATACAATCTTGACAAAATTTTGTATAGAAATAAAATTTAAAACAAAAAATCTATTGACAAAAATTTGAAAAAATTTATCTATAGAAAATAAATTTTGACAAAAATTTTTTATAGAAATGAAATTTTTACAAAATTTTCTATAGAAATAAAATTTTGAAAAATATTTTCTATAGAAATGAAATTTTGACAAAATTTTCTATAGAAATAAAATTTTGACAAAATTTTCTAAAAAAAATAAAATTTTGACAAAATTTTCTATACAAATAAAATTTTGACAAAATTTTCTATAGAAATAAAATTTAGACAAAATTTTCTATAAAAATAAAATTTAGACAAAATTTTCTATAGAAATAAAATTTTGACAAAATTTTCTATAGAAATAAAATTTTGACAAAATTTTCTATAGAAATAAAAATTTGACAAAATGTTCTATAGAAATGCAATTTAGACAACATTTTCGATAGAAATAAAAGCTTGACCATATATTCAATAGAAATACAATTTTTCAAAATTTTCTATAGGAATGACATTTTAACAAAATTTTCTATAGAAATACAAATTTGACAAAATGGTCTATAGAAATAAAATCTTGACACAATTGTCTATAGAAATAAAATTTAGACAAAATATTCTATAGAAATAAAATTTTAACAAAATTTTCTATAGAATTAAAATTTGACAACATTTTCTATAGAAATAAAATTTTGACCTAATGTTTTATAGAAATAAAATTTTAACAAAATTTTCTACAGAAATAAAAAGTTGACAAAATTGTTTATAGATATAAAATTTTGACAAAATAATTTATAGAAAAAAATGTTTGACAAAACATCCTATAACAATAAAATTTTGGCCAAATATTCTATAGAAATAAAATTTACACAAAATTTTCTCTAGAAATAAGAAGTTGACAAAATTTTCTATAGAAATGAAATTTTGACAAAATATTCTATAGAAATAAAATATTGACAAAATTTTCTATAGAAATAAAATATTGGCAAAATTTTCTAGAGAAATAAAATTTTGACAAAATTTTCTAGAGAAATAAAATTTTGACAAAATTTTCTAGAGAAATAAGATTTAGACAAAATTTTTTAGAGAAATAAGATTTTATAAAATTTTGTATAAAATAAAATTTTGAAAAAAAAAAATTCTATAGAAATAAAATTTTGACAAAATTTTCTGTAGAAAAAAATTTGACCAAATTTTCTGTAGAAATAAAATTTTAACAAAAATTTTTTACAGAAATAAAATTTTCCATAGAAATGAAATTTTTACAAAATTTTCTAAAGAAATAAATTTTTGACAAAATTATTTATAGAAGAAAATGTTTGACAAAACTTTCGTTAAAATTAAAATTTTTTGCAAAATTCTGTATATAATTAAAATTTTGACACAATCTTCTATACAAAATTTTTGAAAAAAAAATCTATAGAAATAAAATGTTCTATAGAACACAAAATTTGACAAAATTTTCTTTAGAAATTTTTCTATAGAATCAAAACTGCTAAAATCATATTGGCAAAAAAGTATATACAGCGGTAAGTTCGGCCGGGCCGAATCTTAAATAACCACCACCATGAACCAAATATTAGGGTTTCTTTGAAATTTCAGGAGGGCTTGAGGACTTGAGGACACTTCCCGAAGATAAATTTAAAGATTTCACCTATGAGGACTATATCAGATTCTGGATTTATAAGAACCATTTTTGTTTGAGTTTTAGAGGAATCATTAACATCTCTTGTAAGTGTGCAAGAAAATTATAAAATAACGTCTTGATTTGAAATCTTAAATCTGTAGATTTTCACCCGAGAAGTAAAATCTGGAAATTTTACATTGAGTTACAAGCAATTTTCATGATCGTTGCGCCTTCTATACCAACCAGAAGGGAAATCGGTCTATATGGACCGCTAAAAATTTAATCCGATACATGTTTTTGTGAGCCCAAAATACCAGAATATTTACAATTTCAGGCAAATCGGATAAAAACTACGGTTTCTAGAAACCCAAGGAGTTAAATCGGGAGATCGTTCTTATGGGGGCTATACTAAAATATGGACCGCTACTCACCGTTTTCGGTACACGAAAAAACTCTAGATTTCCAATTTCAGGCAAATTGGATAAAAACTTCGGATTCTAGAAGCCCAACAAGTGAAATCGGGAGATCGGTCTATATGGGGGCTATACCAAAACATGGACCGATACTCACCATTCGTGGCACACCTCTTTATGGTCCTAAAATACCTATAAATTTCCAATTTCAGGCAAATTGTATATAAACTACGGATTCTATAAACCCATGATGTAAAATCGGTAGATCGGTCTATATGGGGGCTATACTAAAATATCGACCGATACTCACCGTTTTCGGCACACCTCTTTATGGACCGAAAAACCTCTAGATTTCCAATTTCAGGTAAATTGGATAAAAACTTCGGATTCTAGAAGCCCAAGAAGTAAAATCTGGAGATCGGTCTATATGGGCGCGATACCAAAATATGGACCGATACTCACAATTTTTGGCACACCTATTTGTGGTCCTGCAATACCTTTAGAATTCCAATTTCAGGTAAATTGATTAAAAACTTTTTCTATAAGCTCCAGAAGTAAAATCGGGAGATCGGTCTATACCAAAACATGGACCGATACTCACCATTTTTGGCACACCTCTTTATGGTCATAAAATACCTCTAGGTTTCAAATTTTAGGCAAATTGGATAAAAACTACGATTTCTATAAGCCCAAGACACCAAATCGGGAGGTCGGTTTATATGGGGACTATATCAAAACCTGGACCGATATAGCCCATCTTCGAACTTGACATGCCTACAGACAAAAGACGAGTTTGTACAACATTTCAGCACGATTGCTTCATTATTGAAGACTGTAGCGTGATTAAAACAGACAGCCAGCCAGACAGACAGACAGACAGACAGACAGACAGACGGACATCGTTATATCGTCTTAGAATTTCTCCCTGATCAGGAATATATATACTTTATATAGTCGGAAATCGATATTTCGATGTGTTACAAACGGAATGACAAACTTATTATACCCCCGTCACCATTCTATGGTGGTGGGTATAAAAATTGATTAAAATGCATTTTTTTGTTCTCTACTCTTTGCGTAACTAAATTAATGATCGCAAAACAAAAAACACAACATAATTAAGTGCAAAAATATAATTACACGCCTCGGGAATTCGAAATATGTTTTCGTATCAATTATATGCTCAGAGATTGAAAATTTAGGTTTTTTGTTTAACGTTATTTCACTTTTTTTTTTCAATGAAATAAAATATTTGAAACCCCAGAGCTTATTATTGATTTGAATACATTCGCACAATATGTGCGATTGATATTCATATTTGTATTCGATAAAATCTGTACATTTTTTTTAGGATTAGCATATTTATACCTTAAATCTATTTAATTCACTATGACAAATATGAAATTCGCAGAAAATGCTTTTTGTGCTATGAATTTAATATATGAATAACTTATTAATTATAATTCTTTGTGAGCAAAATAAAAAAAGTTATTTATTCCGTAAATTTTTTAACTGTTAAATTATAAGGGCGATGTTAATGTCATAATTGACTCATTTACAGTCTGACTGATATGCAATGCAACAAATTAAGGCGCTAGATTTTTCTCATTTTTTTTCTTATTTTATTGCTCTAAAGGAAAGAAATGTCAAATAGAATCAGCCTAGACCTGTTCGAATTGGCTACATTTGGCACGATTTATGGTTTTCAAACGGGCAACAAAACTATCATACTCTGAACGAAATTGGCTCTGCGGTATTTGGGCCCATTATCGGATATAAGGCGTCTTGAAATTATCGACACTTTGTTAGTTTGTAGTGCCAACCTTACTCTCCATAATGCCTCAGACGTAAAAGTTCAACAGATTGAGATCTAGAGATTTTGGTGGCCTTTTTGCGGTAGAAATCAAACGAGGAACCTCTTTTTTAAGCCATTCTTGATTGAAGCATTGCCTACAAAAAAAAAATAATTTTCTTGGATCCAAATATTTTGACCTTCCCTTAAGGATTTTGGTATTGATTCCGAGCCACAGATGCGGTTTCTTTAAAATAAAAAAAATTATTTTGCGATATATCTGGCTTTAAATCTAGGATAAAATTAAAATTAGGATACAGATCGCATTTATCGAATTTTTATTCTATCTTCGCTGTATATTAATAAAAAAATGCCAGTAATACAAAATTTTTTCTTAATTGAAAAAAAAAAAACTTTAAAGCAAAGATGCTAAATCTTCAAAATAAGTCTTGGTTTATATTTCAATCGTTTTTATCTTAAATCTAACAAGTATTGAAAGTCTAAAGTCGGGCGAGGCCGACTATATTATATCCTGCACCACTTTGTAGATTCACATTTTCGATAGCATAGCAAATCCGTCAAATGTGTTGTGTGCTACATATAAAGTTTATGTTCCCATATACACTGTTAGAAAAATATGTTTTTCATATGTTCCGATATAAACAAAATGTGTTTCGGGCACAATTTTTAAACACAATATATTTAAGTGCAAACATGTCATGTTCCTAAACTAACACTAAATGTTTGGGATATATATGTTAATATGTTAGAATATATTATGTTTGGGGCATGAATGTTTCATAAAAATAATATGTGTGAATGTAAACATATATAAATTTACAAATTTCGAGTAAACATATATAAGTTGTGATATTTTATTCAGAGAGCGACAGAGAGAGTATAGAGAAAGAAATAGAGATGGAATCCGGGAGGGTTGACGAAAGATATCAACATAACACAGCGAGAGAATCAAAAGAGAGCAGTTTCTGTGAAACTGCTTGTATGTTGTTTCGGAAAACTGTTTCATAATAAGTCCAAAAATTTGATATGCTTAAGTCTAAATATTATTTAATTTGAATACTCATGTAAAGAGAATAGACATTCGGAAGCGGGCATTAAGTTCGAGTTTTGCTAAAAAATTTAAAAAGTTTATTTTCTTTAAAATGAATTATTAAAGAAAAGTAAAAGGCAAAACAGGGTCATTTTAGAGCAATAATACCAACTTAATACCGGCCTTAAAGGTAACAAGTATATACAGCAGTAAGTTCGGCCGGGCCGAATCTTAAATACCCACCACCATGAACCAAATATTAGGGTTTCCTTTGAAATTTCAGGAGGGCTTGAGGACTTGAGGACACAACCCGAAGATAAATTTAAAGATTTCACCTATGAGGACTATATCAGATTCTGGATTTGTAAGAACCATTTTTGTTTGAGGTTTAGAGGAATCATTAACATCTCTTGTAAGTGTGCAAGAAAATTATAAAATAACGTCTTGATTTGAAATCTTAAATCTGTAGAAGTAAAATCTGGAAATTTTACATTGAGTTTCAAGCAATTTTCATGATCAGTGCGCCTTCTACACCCTCAACAAGTGAAGTCGGTCTATATGGAGGCATTACCAAGTGGACCGATAAAAACTTAATCCGATACACGTTTTTGTGAGCCTAAAATACCAGAATATTTACAATTTCAGGCATATCAGATAAAAACTACGGTTTCTAGAAACCCAAGGAGTTAAATCGGGAGATCGTTCTTATGGGGGCTATACTAAAATATGGACCGATACTCACCATTTTCGGCACACCTCTTTGTGACCCGAAAATACCTCTAGATTTCCAATTTCAGGCAAATAGGATAAAAACTTCGGATTCTAGAAGCCCAAGAAGTAAAATTGGGGAATCGGTCTATATGGGGGCTATGCCAAAATATGGATCGATACTCACCATTTTCGGCACACCTCTTTATGGTCCTAAAATACCTCTAGATTTCCAATTTCAGACAAATTGGATAAAAACTACGGTTTCTATAAGCCCAAGACCCCAAATCGGGAGACGGTCTATATGGGGGCTATACCATAATATGGACCGATACTCACAATTTTTGGCACACGTATTTGTGGTCCTACAATACCTCTAGATTTCCAATTTCAGGTAAATTGAATAAAAACTGCGGTTTCTATAAGCCCAAGAAGTAAAATCGGGAGATCGGTCTATATGGGGGCTATACCAAAATATGGACCGATACTCACAATTTTTGGCACACATATTTGTGGTCCTACAATACCTCTAGATTTCCAATTTCAGATAAATTGAATAAAAACTGCGGTTTCTATAAGCCCAAGAAGTAAAATCGGGAGATCGGTCTATATGGGGGCTATACCAAAATATGGACCGATACTCACAATTTTTGGCACACGTATTTGTGGTCCTACAATACCTCTAGATTTCCAATTTCAGGTAAATTGAATAAAAACTGCGGTTTCTATAAGCCCAAGAAGTAAAATCGGGAGATCGGTCTATATGGGGGCTATACCAAAATATGGACCGATACTCACAATTTTTGGCACACGTATTTGTGGTCCTACAATACCTCTAGATTTCAAATTTCAGGAAAATTGAATAAAAACTGCGGTTTCTATAAGCCCAAGAAGTAAAATCGGGAGATCGGTCTATATGGGGGCTATACTAAAACGTGGACCGATACTCACCATTTTTGGCACATTTCTTTATGGTCATAAAATACCTCCAGATTTCAAATTTCAGGCAAATTGGATAAAAACTACGATTTCTATAAGCCCAAGACCCCAAATCGGGAGGTCGGTTTATATGGGGACTATATCAAAACCTGGACCGATATAGCCCATCTTCGAACTTGACCTGCCTGCAGACAAAAGACGAGCTTGTGCAAAATTTCAGCACGATTGCTTCATTATTGAAGTCTGTAGCGTGATTACAACAGACAGACAGACAGACAGACAGACGGACAGACGGACATCGTTATATCGTCTTAGAATTTCTCCCTGATCAAGAATATATATACTTTATATAGTCGGAAATCGATATTTCGATGCGTTACAAACGGAATGACAAACTTATTATACCCCCGTCACCATTCTATGGTGGTGGGTATAAAAATGAAATTAAGTACAAAACACGATAAGTTTTAAATGCATTTAAAATGGTGTTAAATGCTAGTAAAAAACTGTCCACGCCTAACTAAATTTATGTGTATATTATAAAATTATTTATGTATGTTTATACTCGACTCCACGTTCTTCTTTTGTTAGAGTTTTTTGAATTCGTTCCAAAATTTCAAGCTTTTATACCAAAAACAGTTTTTTGTTACAAAATTGTTATTTTTGCAATAAAAAAATATATTTTATCCAAAAGCTCAGTCCATTTCGTTTATATCAACCACTGTTCTTTTCTGACTGTACATCTTTAATAACACACATTTCGAAGTTTCATTGTAAAAAATTAATTTAATAATATAATAAAAAATATAAATGCAAAAATTAAAAAAAATGGTGTTCGGTCTGAGTAGGGATTGAACCCAGGACCCTTTGCATGCAAGGCGGACATGCTAACCACTGCTCCACATGGCCAACAATTATATGTTTCTGTTGAATAATGTTTTGTTTGCATCGGCTCGTGGGCGCTTCAAACTATGCTATATAAATGTAACTTATAACGATAATTGTCTATTGGTAACTATAACAGCTACGTAGCCTAGTGGTAGTGTGTTGGCTTACAAATTGCATGGTTCCCGGTTCGATTCTCAGTCCAGACGAAAGGTAAAATTTAAAAAAAATTATAAAATTGAATAATTTCTTCAACATTATTTGTATTACAGAAAAAGGTGCCAAGAACTAAAAAATTTCGTGGAAGTGAAAATTATGTGAGGGAATGAGCCAATCTTCTTTGGGGAAAATTCTTCCAAGTATATAATATTTTTGGGCTCGAAATGCTTCCAAACATATAATATGTTCACATAAAACAAACATATTAATGTTTCGGCAGTATCCAATAATATATGTGCTTCCTGCAAAATATGTTTGGAACATATGTTAGAGAAGCAATTTTTTCTGAGGGTGTACATATATTTAAATCTGACTCGATCTGGACAAAATTTGTTAGATATTTTTCTCATTAAGACTTTCGTGGGTCTGAAAGCTGAGCTCAAGCCCTTTCCAATGAACCTAGTCCCTATACCGCACACGGCTTAGTTTTGGCGCAGTGGGCTCCGTTGTAAAAATTTGTTGAAAATTTTATTTTCAAATTTGCGCTTTTCACAAATACTTTTCTTATGAAGACTTTTGTGATTATGAAAGCTGAGCTCCAGCCCTTTCAATGAGCCTAGTCCCTATACCGCACTCGGCTTAGTTTTGGAATAGTGGGCCCGTTTTAAAAAATTTATGAAAATTTTTTTTTTCAAATTTTCGCTTTTCAAAAATACTTTTCTAATGAAGACTTTCGTGGGTATGAAAGCTGAGCTCAAGCCCTTTCCAATTACCATAGCTTCTATACCGCACGCGGCTTACTTTTTGAATAATAAGAAAAATACTAAAAATCCAGATTCAAATTTGAAGTCCTAAATTCGAATTTAAAAAATATTTTCGGCTAAGTTTTTGCTGAAAATTTAAAATTCGAATTTATCTTCACACACATCCATATAAGTATATACTGGGCGAAATATATATATGGGAGCTATATCTAAATCCGAACCGATTTCAATAAAATTTGGCACACTTAACTGTAGTACTAATTGTTCTCCTTGTGCAAAATTTCAACCAAATTCGGCCAAAAATCTGACTTCTGGGGCCATATAAGTCCATATCGGGCGAAAGATATATATGGGAGCTATATCTAAATCTGAATCGATTTCAATCAAATTTTGCACACTTGACTATACGACTAAGTGTTATGTTTGTACAAAATTTCAAGCAAATCGGTATAAAACTCTGGCTGCTGGGTCCATATTAGTGCTTATCGGGCGAAAGATATATATGGGAGCTATATCTAAATCTGAACCGATTTCTTCCAAAATCAATAGGGTTCTATCCTGACCCAAAATAGGAACATGTGCCAAATTTGAAGGCGATTGGACTTAAATTGCGACCTAGACTTTGATCACAAAAATGTGTTCACAGACAGATGGACGGACGGACGGACGGACAGACGGACATGGTTATATCGACTCAGGGACCTCCCCCACCCCCTGAACAATATTGCCAAAGACACCATATGTCTATCTCGTCTCCTTCTGGCTGTTGCAAACATATGCGCTACCTTATAATACCCAGTTCCACAGTGTGGTGGTAATTTGGGTCAGAATAGAACCCTATTGATTTTGGGAGAAATCGGTTCAGATTTAGATATAGCTCCCATATATATCTTTCGCCCGACATGGACTAATATGGTCCTAAAAGCCAGAGTTTTGTCCCATTTTGCACAAGGAGTAGATTTAGCATTGTAGCTATGCGTGCCACATTTGGTTGAAATCGATTCATATTTAGATATAGCTCCCATATATAGCTTTCGCCCGATTTACACTCATATGACCACAGAGGCCAAATGTTTGCTCCGATTTAGTTGAAATTTTGCACAGGGAGTAGAATTAGCATTGTAGCTATGCGTGCCAAATTTGGTTGAAATCGGTTCAGATTTAGATATAGCTCCCATATATAGCTTTCGCCCGATTTACACTCATATGACCACAGAGGCCAAATGTTTGCTCCGATTTAGTTGAAATTTTGCACAGGGAGTAGAATTAGCATTGTAGCTATGCGTGCCAAATTTGGTTGAAATCGGTTCAAATTTAGATATAGCTCCCATATATAGCTTTCGCCCGATTTGCACTCATATGACCACAGAGGCCAATTTTTAACTCCGATTTAGTTGAAATTTTGCACAGGGAGTAGAACTAGCATTGTAGCTATGCGTGCCAAATTTGGTTGAAATCGGTTCAGATTTAGATATAGCTCCCATATATATGTTTTCTGATTTCGACACAAATGGTCAAAATACCAACATTTTCCTTGTAAAATCGCCACTGCTTAGTCGAAAAGTTGTAAAAATGACTCTAATTTTCCTAAACTTCTAATACATATATATCGAGCGATAAATCATAAATAAACTTTTGCGAAGGTTCCTTAAAATTGCTTCAGATTTAAATGCATTAGCCGACTTAAATTTTGAGTCTATAGATTTTGTAGAAGTTTTTCAATGTGTTGGCCGATATAGATTAGTTTTTGAATGAAAACAATTAGATGATAAATACGGACGCCACATGATGAATTTCAAGCAAATTGGATGATGAAGGCTCATGACGTCAAATCTGGATAGATCGATGTATAAGGGTTCTGTTATCGTTCTCTTGAACCTGGGGTAGACTCTGTTTTATCCACCTTATTTTATAGCAATACTCCTAGAATGTCCCATCATGCCACGGTAACTTTAAAGTTGCGCAGTTTTTCATGACATTGTTTGCCACGAAATTCAATCGTATTCCCCTTATGCGACAATGTACTTTCTCTCCATCATAGATATTCCCGGCTTACATTAGAATCTTTGTATCCTTCATAACAAATGATGAAACAAAAGTTTTTGCAACCATACTATAAATCAAGATATACGAACATGATACCACCTATCTAACCTAAATATTTTAAAGTTATTAGCCAAATACTTTTTGGTGGTAAGTATTTTACGCAAGCATATAAATTCTAAAGAGAAATAAAGAGTGCCCTTTTTCGATTTCCCTTTATGTGTGTGTATCTTTTTCACTTGACCACAAATTCATATATGTATGTATGACTTTGAAACATATGGTTGGCTACCAATGTCCGTTATTTCCTTTAGTGCATGTTTTTAGTTTGTTTGCTTCATTTTTTCATTTTGGCTTTGCTTTTTTTGTTTTTGATATTTGTTTTCTCTTTGTTTTTGTTTGTTGTTGTTTTTTCTTTTCGCCATAATAATGACCCACTCTCTTATAATCTCCCATGTCCATGTGTTACATCTATAAACACTTGAGTAATGAATGGGTGCAGCACAATTGTACCTTTCATTTACTACTTGTTGACCGCCCTGCCCCTGCTCCGCCCTCCCTTTATTCCTAGTTTTAATCCCCTTTTGGCTTCCATCAACATTACTAAACTATGATACGATACGAAATGAAATCTCGGTCATGCTAGTTGGAGAATTTTTAATGTTGCTGATATTGTTCTCATTGTTATCCATGATGGTTTTGTTGGATTGCAGCAGCAGCAGCAGCAGCAGCAGCAGCAAAAACTTTTATGGAACAAAAGGGAAACATCTACAAGAGTTTTTTTTGTAGTTGTTGTTGGCTACAGAGAAAACAAAAAACAAAACTAGTATACAATGCGAGTCCAACTATAAAGGGGAGTCATACTAACAGACATGAGACGTAATTCCAACATAGATAGTTCATGAGAGTGTATAAAAGAGAGGGGGCTATGAGGTGGGTAAGCTTATTGTTACATACTTGTAATACTAATCGCAGATATTACACACCCATAGAAGCTTAAAAAAATATAACAAACATACAGACATACAATCTTTTTAACAGACAATTACACACACGAATGGCAATAACGACAAATGCAACAACAGCAACAACAACAACGAAAAAATTATACATGTAAAACACTTATAAATGTCGCTCTTACTCGAGAGTGTGGCATGTTCAATGACTTTGCTATGAGGACAATGTAAACGGCATATATGTCTCTTCGAGTGTGTGTGTGTGTATGGGCTTGTGTAGTTCTCATTCTCCTGCATATGAGTTTGCTACTCATTGTTGTTAGCTTATTCGGTTAGGCTCATTCGTTTCGTTTGATAGGTTGGTTGGTTGGTTGGTTGGCTGGTCTGTAGGTTATTCGTTGCTTTAGTTGTGTCATTAACATTGGCGTTAACACAATACTGGCATTTAATCCTCCACTATACGACTTGCTAAAGGGCAAAGTTAAGCGTAAAATTATTGTAATTTTCACAGGCTGTCAAAAGTAAAACGCGATTTCTAGATGCCTATGATGTTGCTGCTGCCGCTACTGCTACTGATGATGACATTGATGGTATTACCGAGCTAAGGCTCTAAAGTACTTTTTGCCATAAATAGAATTTAGCTTATAGGCTCTTAGTATGGGCCAGATTAAAAACAACAACAATGAAACAAAAAAGTAATTCCAAACACTTTCATGCTTAGTGATATTTCTAGAAAAATTGTTAAGGCTCCTGTGTTATAGCCCAGCTAATAGTAGTTGAGGTAATTAACAATGATTAGACTTTAATCTTTTTAACATGGCTCGAAACAAATGTCATGCGAAATTTCGGTTAGAAAACAAAAACAAAAAAGACCCTCACTCACACACACATAAAAAACCCCCACACCCAGAAATAAACAAAAGCCAATAGAAAACATTGAACATGAAAACTTTGACAAAAAGTTCCGGAAACCTTATTTTATTTTTAATTTTTGTTGAAACACAAAGAACAACAACTACAACAGCTATTCACATTTACACATCAACCATTCTTTTTGAGTTCTCTATCTCTCTCTGTGCTTTAATTAACCCGGAAACAAGGATATTGGACCCCATTATTCTTTAAACGTCCTCGTTGTTTTACCAAAAATAGTTGTCGACAACCTAAATTAGTTGGCCAAACTAAAGTTTAGGCCAACAACTACAACAACAAGCACATAATTATCTAATCTAATAGACACCATCTAGGCACAAGGAGACACAACACAACAACAAAAAAATGTGGTAAACTCTAAAGGATGCAATAAAACAAAAGTTTATTTTATTTCCGAAAAATACAATGAATAAATGTGAATTATATCAAAATACAAGAGAAGAATACAAAAGGCACACAAACAAAATAGCCTTCAATTAAAATTTAATTTTCTTTCATAGATAAATGAAATGGACACTCAAAGAGTTTTATACAAATTCAAAAAAAAAAAACTAAAAAATATATAAAATGAATTTTGTTCTTTCATTTTTTTAGTTCTAGCACTACTAAAACAGTAAATGCATAAACTACAATATAAATAAAGTTAAATAAATATCTTCGAATACAAATTGATGAGTGGCCTTTAAAACAAATTGGTCTTTATTTTATTTTTGCAACTTGAAAAAATATATGTACAAGAAAATTCTCTATTTAATCAATATATCAAAACAATAGAACATTTTATTTATCATTGAAAAATAGATAAACAAATGAATGTAGTGTTTGAAAAAAAAAATATATAAACAAAAGAAAATTTTCGTATATTTGTAAATTGTAATATCTCTGATTGTCTATGTCAAAGGAATCCATGTCTATTTGTGTTTGTCTATATTTACAACTTCATTTCTTTGGATGCTTATCTTTTTTGTCAAAATCATAATATTATTTCTGCCTTAAGATTGGCTTAAAAATGCTTTCATTACATCTACCATAGGATGGCAAGTATAATAGGTCTGCATTTAATTTATAACACAGACAAATAGTGATTCATGGCTAAACGAAAATAGGGTGCAATGTTTAGTATGGACAAAGCTTATGCACACCAACACCATGGATATACCCAACTTTAAGGACCCGTGTTAGGCATAATTTTTATGAGGGGCCAACCACAAGCATATTTTCTCTGAATTTTATCTTATAGAAAATTTTGTCAAAATTGTATTTTTACAGAAAATTTTGTCAAAAGTGTATGTCTATAGAAAATTTTTTAAAAATTTTATTTCTATGGACAATTTTGTTAAAATTTTATTTCTATAGAAAGTTTTGTTAACATTTTATTTCGATAGAAAATTTTGTCAAAATTTTAATTCTATAGAAAACTTTGTCCAAATTTTATGTCTATAGAACATTTTTTCAAAATTTTATTTCTATAGAAAATTTTGTCAAGATTTTATTTCTATAGAAAATTTTGTCAAGATTTTATTTCTATAGATATTGTCAAAATTTTATTTTTGCAGAAATTTTTGTCAACATTTTATTTCTATAGAATATGTTGTCAAAATTTTATATCTATAGGAAATTTTTCAAAATGTTATTTTAACGAAAATTTTGTCAAAATTTTATTTCTATAGAAAATTTTGTCAAAATTTTATTTTTACAGAAAATTTTGTCAAAATTGTATGTCTATTGAAAATTTTGTAAAAAATTTATTTCCATAGAAAATTTTGTTAAAATTTTATGTCTATAGAAAATTTTTTCACAATTTGATTTCAATAGACATTTTTGTCAAATTTTTAATTTTATGTCTATACTAGCGTAACCCGTCCCGCTTCGCTGCGCCTTCCGAAGTGTTTTTGTAGGAACATTTTGCGTTAACTTAGTCAACCATATCCTTCATGCTGAAAACAAATTCGAAAAGATTTGAATTCTTTCAAACAAATCGGACTACTTGATTTTTCGTTTATGGGTACAAATACGGCGGATATGCATATGTAAAACGGTTCGCCTGAAAAACTATCGGGGAGAGGGTGTACCCTTTCCTCCAAATTTTTTAAATAATGTTCTGTATTCAAGTAGTTAGACAATCTTTTATATTTCTTCTGAATTTTAAGTGTGGAAATGTATCCTTCTACTCAACATATCTGAAAATTAAGCACTATATTATAATAACATAACATACAAGGAATTACTGTTTCCAATTCAATAAATCGGAAAAAGCAAAAGTAGTAAAAAATTTTTCCACATTAACATTTGCTAAAATGTTGGAAAATGATGCATCCTCTACGTTGTCTGCCAAATTCATGTAAATTTAAGTTCTTTACTAAAAAGAAGTCTGGCAGAAGCTTGTTCAAAAATCATAAAATTATGTACCGAGTTCCCATTTACGGACAACCCTATACTTTCAATTTATGAAAAAACGGACAAAAGCGACCTGATATCGGACTATGACGTATTCCTATATTAATTTCACAACTACTAAATGGTCCCTGTAAATTCTATCGAAGTAAATCGACAAAGTTTATTCAAATTTTCCCCTTCCCCAACCAGATATCGAAAAATCATATACTAAATTAAAAATCACCTCCTCCCACGTTCCCTGTAAATTTCAAGTAGATCGGGGATGTTTAAATTTTGCTCTATTGTTTTAAAGGGACGTCACTTTCCCCGATACAATATCGACAAATACCGTAGTGAATAGCACCCCTAACCTTCCCTGAAAATTCTTGAAACTTTCCTTCAAGTGTTGGGCAAGGAAGTTTGCCCCTTCGTTCATAACCTTCCCCCACCACCTTTGTAAATTTCAAGAAAACTTAAGAATTACCCCCAAAAAAATTATTTCTAGAGAAAATTTTGTCAAAATTTTAGTTCTATAGAAAATTTTGTCAAAATTTTATTTCTATAGAAAATTTTGTCAACATTTTATTTCTATAGAATATGTTGTCAACATTTTATTTCTATAGAAAATTTTGTCAAATTTTTATTTTTACAGAAAATTTTGTAAAAATTTTAATTTGTATAGAAAATTTTTTCAAAATTTTATTTCAATAGACATTTTTGTCAACATTTTAATTTTATGTCTATATTTTATGTCTATAGAAAATTTTGTCAACATTTTATTTCTATAGAAAATGTTGTCAACATTTTATTTCTATAGAAAATTTTGTCAAAATTTTATTTCTATAGAAAAGTTTGTCAAAATTTTATTTCTATAGAAAATTTTGTCAACATTTTATTTCCATTGAAAATTTTGTCAAAATTTTATTTCTATAGAAATTTTTGTCAAAAATTTATTTCTAGAGAAAATTTTGTCAAAATTTTAATTCTATAGAAAATTTTGCCAAATTTTATTTCTATAGAAAATTTTGTCAACATTTTATTTCTATAGAATATGTTGTCAACATTTTATTTCTATAGAAAATTTTGTCAAATTTTTATTTTTTGATGTCTATACAATATTTTTTCAAAATGTTATTTCTACAGAACTTTTTTTCAAAGTTGTATTTCTATCGAAAATTTTGTCAAGATTTTATTTCTATAGAAAATTTTGTCAAAATTTTATAAAAAAAATTATGTCTATAGAATATTTTCTTAAAATTTTATTTCTATAAAAAATTTTATCAAAATTTTGTTTCTATAGAAATTTTTGTAAATATGTTACATCAATAGAATATGTTGTCAAAATTTTATTTCTATAGGAAATTTTTCAACATTTTATTGTAATCACAAATGTTTTCATTTTTTTTCAATCGAAAATTTTGTAAAAATTTTTTTCTATAGAAAATTTTTTCAAAATTTTTTCTATAGAAAATTTTTTCTATGGAAAATTTTGTCAATATTTTGTTTCTATAGAAATTTTTGTCAAAATTTTATTTCTATAGAGAATTTTGTCAAAATTTTATTTCTATAGAAAATTTTGTCAAAATTTTATTTCTATAGAAAATTTTGTCAAAATTTTATTTCTATAGAACATTTTGTCCATATTTTATTTCTAAGAAAATTTTTTTCAAAATTTCATTGCTATAAAAACCTTGCCAAATTTTATTTCTATAGAAAATTTTTGTCAAAATATTCCTATTGAAATAACATTTTAAAAAAATATTCTTCAAGTATAAAATTTTGAAAAAATATTGTATAGATATACAATTTTAAAAAAATGTTTTTTATAAAATTTTAACAATTTTTCTATAGAAATAAAATCTTGACAAAATTTTCTATTTCACTGCTATAAAAACCTTGCCAAATTTTATTTCTATAGAAAATTTTTGTCAAAATGTTTTCCTATAGAAATAAAATTTTGTCAAAATTTTATTTCTAAAATATTAGATCTACAGAAATTTTTTTCAAAATTGTATTTCTATAGAAAATTTTGTCAAGATTTTATTTCTATAGAAAAATTGTCAAAATTTTATAAAAAACATTTTTTAAAATTTTATATCTATAGGATATTTTTTCAAAATGTTATACCTATAGAATATTTTTTTTTAATTTTATTTTTATAGAAAATTATGTAAATATTTTACATCAATAGAATATGTTGTCAAAACTTTATTTCTATAGCAAATTTTTCAACATTTTATCTTAATCGCATATGTTTTCAACATTTTTTTTTTCAATCGCATATGTTTTCAACATTTTTTTTAATAGAAATTTTTTTCAAAATTTTATTTCTATAGAAATTTTTGTAAATATTTTACATCAATAGAATATGTTGTCAAAATTTTATTTCTATAGGAAATTTATCAACATTTTATTTCAATCGCAAGTGTTTTCAACATTTGTTTTTTTCAATCGAAAATTTTGTCAAAATTGTATTTCTATAGAAAATTTTTTCAAAATTTTTTCTATAGAAAATTTTGTCAAAAAAAATATTTATATAGGAGTTTTTGTCAAAATTTTATTTCCATATATAAAATTTTGTCAAAAATTTATTTATATAGGAGTTTGTTTCAAAATTGTATTTCTATATATAAAATTTTGTCAAAAATTTATTTATATAGGAGTTTTTTTCAAAATTTTATTTCTATAGAAAATTTTGTCAAAAATGTATTTCTATAGAAAATTTTGTCAAAATTTTATTTCTATAGAAAATTTTGTCAAAAATTTTGTTCTGTAGGAATTTTTGTCAAAATTTTATTTCTATAGGAAATTTTGTCACAATTTTATCTCTATAGATAATTTTGTCAAAATTTTATTTCTATTAAAATTTTGTCAAAAATTTTTTGCTATAGGAATTTTTGTCAAAAGTTTATTTCTATAGGAATTTTTGTCACAATTTTATTTCTATAGGAAATTTTGTCACAATTTTATCTCTATAGGAATTTTTGTCAAAATTGTATTTCTATAGAAAATTTTTTCAAAATTTTATTTTTATAGAAAATTTTGTCAAAATTTTATTTTTATAGAAAATTTTGTCAAAAATTTATTTATGTATGAGTTTTTGTCAACATTTTATTTCTGCAGAAAAATTTTGTCAAAAATTTATTTCTATAGGAATTTTTGTCAAAATTTTATTTCTATAGAAAATTTTGTCAAAATTTTGTCAAAATTTTGTCAAAATTTTATTTCCTCTAAAAAATGGTTCTTATAAATTTAAGATTACTCGACAAATGGTTCTTATAAATCCAGCATCTAATGTAGTCCTCATATGAAAAAACTTTAATCTTGAAAATTGACAGCACTTTAGCCTTTTTTTAATCAACATTTACCACAATAGTCAAGAGCAATCATAACACATATCTTTACTCAAGATTAAGTATGATTTTTTAATCTCCGAAACAATTTCTTAACTTTCCTTGTTGGTTTTGTCTTTAATTTTCAAAAACTTAATTGGTATTTTTTTTGTGTTGCCTCAACGACAATCAATATTAAGTAAAGCTGATAAAAGTTTGCTAACGGATTTAAGCCAACACATGCTTCAATTACATTTACTTTTTAATCTGTTTCCATTACATGTCAAATAAAAACAAGAAAAACTTTTTTTTGTGTTCGAAAAATTCAATAAAACAATATAAACTGAAGAGCAAATAACGTGGACACAAGGTTTAACACATTTCCGTTACAATCCTGCTTGTGAAAGGATAATGGGTTTATTGTTTTAAAGTTAAAATTTTTGAAAACAAAATATATCGATTCAAGCATGTTAATTGTGGATTTTTATAAACAATATCGGTTAGATTCTTTTGAGGCCGTGAATTTAATAATGAAAGTAAATATCAGGTGGATTGAGGAAGTATTGTTCTTTAAAAAAATCTGAACTGAATAGGAGGTCCCTTGTTTTGGAATCGGTCAGAACTCAGTGATAGGTGAGAAGTGGTATCACAATCGAGTGAACATACACTACTCGAGCCTGAAATAACAGGCTGTCACTATACCTAAACTAGGCCAATGGTACGGTTCCTGAAATTAAATTTAAAATTAGCACATACCAGACTCTAGATCTGTACGAATAACTGAAATGGATTTGTTTAAGTTATCCCCCCGACAAGGATTTGGGTTACAACAGCAAACGTTTTTAAAAAATGGAGCCTAAACCACATGAGGTCAGGGCATAAGAATTTTTTTTTTTATTACCCGATCTTAATCAAAGTTAACAGAATGTTATCTTCTGTAATACTAGCTATACCTACAAAATAACGTTGAAATCGGTTCAGATATGCACTTCTATGACCCCATAACGGTGTTGCCAGTATTTTTTCAGGCTCTTGTTTCCAAATTTGATGTTTTCGTCCCCAAAAAATCCCAAATTAAACATAAATTCCTCACAAAAATCGCCATTACATATTTGACGAGTTTTTTTTTTGAAACCATATTTAGCAAAAGGCTCTGCTGTAGAAAATCAGTGGTGATAATAATTAAAATTTTGTCAAAACCAAAAACCTGCAATAAGATCACGATCTCGAACCACATGCTGGAGATGGGTGAAAATGGAAGTTCGATGACCTAGTATTTATGAACGAAAATTTACTTCTAAATATTTAAGTAGCAGAATTGGGTGGTAGAACGTCACCAAAGTTGTTAGATTTCTACCAGAAATGGTTGATTTTTTAAAGTTTGGTAGATTGGTAGAATTTTTATAGATTTGGTAGATTTTGCAAAGAGATACTTCAAAAATTTTCTATATGGAACTAAAATTTTGAGAAATTTTTCTATTAAAAAAATTTTTTATGAGGAAATTTTCTACATAGAAATAAAATTTTGACAAAATTTTCTATATAGAAATGAAATTTTGACAAAACATTCTATAAAGACGCAAAATGATCTATTTAGAAACAACATTTTGAAAACATTTTCTGCAGACATACAATTTTGAGCAAATTTTCCACATAGAAATACAATTTTGAGAAAATTTTCTGTTGAAATAAAAATTGGATAAAAGTTGCAATAGAAATAAAATTTTGAAAAAAAATCGAAATGAATCAAATATTGAAAAAATTGTCTATAGAAATAAAATTTTTACAAAATTTTCTTTATAGAAATAAAACTTTGAGAAAATTTTCTGTAGAAATAAAAATTTGAGAACATTTTCTAAATTTTGAAAAAAATTCTATATAAATAAATTTTTTTCAAAATGTTCTAATATATAGAAATAAAATTTTGACAATTTTTTTTAGAAATTACATTTTGACAAAATTTTCTATAGAAATAAAATTTTGACAACATTTTCTATAGAAATAAAATCGTGATAACATTTTCTGTAAAAACTAAATTGTGACAAAATTTTCTATAGAAATTACATTTTGATAAAATTTTCCATAGAAATAAAATTTTGACAAAATTTTCTATAGAAATAAAATTTTGACAAAATTTCCTATAGAAATAAAATTTTGACAAAATTTTCTATAGAAAAAATTCTATAGGAATAAAATCTTGGGAAAATTTTCAATAGAAATAAAATTTTGAGAAAATTTTCAATAGAAATAAAATTTTGATAAAATACTTATAGAAATAAAATTTTGATAAAATGTTATATAGAAACAAAATTTTAATAAACTTTTCTGTAAAAGTAAAATTTTGACAAAATTTTGTATAGAAAAAATAGTTGACAAAATTTTCTATCGAATAAAATTTTGACTAAATTTTCTATATAGAAATAAAACCTTGAGAAATTTTTCTTTAGAAATAAAATTTTAAGAACATTTTCTATATAAAATTTTCTATATACATAAAATTTTGACAAAATTTTCTATAGAAATAAAATTTTGATAAAATTGTCTGTAAAAATTAAATTTTGGCAAAACTTTCTATAGAAAATACATTTTGATAAAATTTTCTATAGAAATTACATTTTGACAAAATTTTCTATAGAAATAAAATTTTGACTAAATTTTCTATAGAAATAAAATTTTGACAAAATTTTCCATAGAAATAAAATTTTGATAAAATTTTCTATAGAAATAAGATTTTGAAAAAATTTTCTATAGAAATAAAATTTTGATAAAATTTTCTATAAAAGTAAAATTTTGATAAAATTTTCTATAAAGGTAAAATTTTGATAAAAATGTTGACAAAATTTTCAATAGAAATAAAATTTTGAGAAATTATCTATAGAAATAAAATATTGGGAACATTTTCTATAGAAATAAAATTTTGACAAAATTTTCTATATAGAAATAAAATTTTGGCAAAATTTTCTATAGAAATAAAATTTTGAGAAAATTTTTTATAGAAATAAAATTTTGAGAACATTTTCTATAGAAATAAAATTTTGACAACATTTGCTATAGAAATAAAATTTTGACAAAATTTTCTATAGAAATAAAATTTTGACAAAATTTTCTATATAGTAATAAAATTTTGACAACATTTGCTATAGAAATAAAATTTTGATAAAATTTTCTATAGAAAAATTTCTATAGGAATAAAATCTTGGGAAAATTTTCAATAGAAATAAAATTTTGAGAAAATTTTCAATAGAAATAAAATTTTGTTAAAATACTTATAGAAATAAATTTTTGATAAAATGTTATATAGAAACAAAATTTTGATAAAATGTTATATAGAAATAAAATTTTAATAAACTTTTCTGTAAAAGTAAAATTTTGACAAAATTTTGTATAGAAAAAATAGTTGGCAAAATTTTCTATAGAATAAAATTTTGACTAAATTTTCTATATAGAAATAAAACTTTGAGAAAATTTTCTTTAGAAATAAAATTTTAAGAACATTTTCTATATAAAATTTCCTATATAAATAAAATTTTGACAAAATTTTCTATAGAAATAAAATTTTGATAAAATTTTCTGTAAAACTTAAATTTTGGCAAAACTTTTTATAGAAAATACATTTTGATAAAATTTTCTATAGAAATTACATTTTGACAAAATTTTCTATAGAAATAAAATTTTGACTAAATTTTCTATAGAAATACAATTTTGACAAAATTTTCTATATAAATAAAATTTTTACAAAAGTTTACATATAGAAATAAAATTTTGACAAAGTTTTTATAGAAAAAAAATTTTGACAAAATTTTCCATAGAAATAAAATTTTGATAAAATTTTCTATAGAAATAAAATTTTGAAAAAATTTTCTATAGAAATAAAATTCTGATAAAATTTTCTATAAAAGTAAAATTTTGATAAAATTTTCTATAAAAGTAAAATTTTGATAAAAATGTTGACAAAATTTTCAATAGAAATAAAATTTTGAGAAATTTTCTATAGAAATAAAATATTGACAAAATTGCTATAGAACTAAAATTTTGACAACTTTTTCTATAGAAATAAAGTTTTGACAAAATTTTCTATAGAAATAAAATATTGAGAAAATTTTCTATAGTAATAAAATTTTGACAACATTTTCTATAGAAATAAAATTTTGACAACATTTGCTATAGAAATAAAATTTTGAAAAAATTTTCTATAGAAATAAAATTTTGATAAAACTATCTATAGAAATAAAATTTTGACAAAACTTTCTATAGAAATAAAATTTTGACAAAATTTTCTATAGAAATACAATTTTGACAAAATTTTCTATATAAATAAAATTTTGACAAAATTTTCTATATGAATAAAATTTTGACAAAAGTTTGTATATAGAAATAAAATTTTGACAAAATTTTTTATAGAAATAAAATTTTGAAAAAATTTTCTATAGAACTTAAATTTTGACAAAATTTTCTATAGAAATTAAATTTTAACAAAATTTTCTATAGAAATAAAATTTTGACAACATTTTCTATAGAAATAAAATCGTGATAACATTTTCTGTAAAAATTAAATTGTGACAAAATTTTGTATAGAAATAAAATCGTGATAACATTTTCTGTAAAAATTAAATTGTGCCAAAATTTTCTATAGAAATTACATTTTGACAAAATTTTCTATAGAGATAAAATTTGGACAAAATTTTCTATAGAAATAAAATTTTGACAAAATTTTCTATAGAAATAAAATTTTGACAAAATATTCTATAAAAGTAAAATTTTGACGAAATTTTCTATAGAAATAAAAATTTGACAAAATATTCAATAAAAGTAAAATTTTGATAAAATTTTCTATAGAAATAATTTGTTGACAAAATTTTCAATAGAAATAAAATTTTGAGAAATTTTCTATAGAAATAAAATATTGACCAAATTGCTATAGAACACAATTTTGACAAAATTTTCTATACATAAATAAAATTTTGACAACTCTTTCTATAGAAATAAAGTTTTGACAAACTTTTCTATAGAAATAACATTTTGACAAAATTTTCTATAGAAATAAAGTTTTGACAAAATTTTCTATAGAAATAAAATTTTGAGAAAATTTTCTATAGAAATAAAATTTTGAGAAAATTTTCTATAGAAATAAAATTTTGAGAAAATTTTCTATAGAAATAAAATTTTGAGAAAATTTTCTATAGAAATAAAATCTTGACAAAATTTTTTATAGAAATAAAATTTTGATAAAATTAGCTATAGAAATAAAATTTTGACAAAATTTTCTGTAGAAATAAAATTGTGATAAAATTATCTATAGAAACAAAATTTTGACAAAATTTTCTATTGAAATGAAATTTTGACAAAATTTTCTACAGAAATGAAATTTTGACAAAATTTTCTATAGAAATAAAATTTTGACAAAATTTTCTATAGAAATAAAATTTTGACAAAATTTTCTATATAAATAAAATTTTGACAAAATTTTCTATATGAATAAAATGTTGACAAAATTTTTTATAGAAATAAAATTTTGACAAAATTATCGATAGAAATTAAATTTTGACAAAATTTCCTATAGAAATAAAATCTTGACAACATTTTCAATAGAAATAAAATTTGATTTATTTTGTTTCTTATTCGATCTTTTTCAGTTTAAATAAAATTCTATTCGATCTCAAACTTGGCAAAATAATTGCACTTTTGCGATGTTGCATAAAAATGGGTTAAGATTGAAATATTTCCCATAGTATTTGCTGACGTTGTATTCACCCAGGGCATTAGCTAATTTAAATTTTTAAGTCCAGATATTTTTTTTTTAAAGTATATCAAAATTTTGACCAAATGGGGTCAGATTTAAATTGTAGCAATAAGGTATCTTTTGAGCTAAGAAGATATATGTATATTACTTATAATACCCAAGCTGTTACCCATGCTATACATACTTGTTATGTTACTATATTAATATATTTTAGTCTAAGTAGTTTCAATATTGTACATTCTGTATATATGTATGTATGTGTTAACAACATGAAATATTACATTTTGTTCAAGTAGTCTTTGAGTGTTTATTTGTCATTGCATATTAAGATTTTTTCGATTAGACTTTAGATAAACTTTAATTGTCATATTAATAAAAATGAGACAGTTTGAAAATATTTGAAGAACAAAGCAGACGTATTGTGTTTTATTCGAACAGCGGCATCACTACAAAATATATGTATATGGTCTCATAAACCTTTGTATATCGCACACAACAACTGTAAAAGTTTAAGGATTACGATTGCCTCTCGAGCCAAATGAACCTACCAAAATTTGGAGAAAATTTTACCAAAAACCTACCAAACAAAAACTTTTATTTAGAAAAAAATATTTTTACAGAAATTTTTCCCTCAACTTTATTTCATTAATAAATTTTTTGAAAATAAAATATAAAAAAAATATATTATTTTTTGTTAAAAGTTTTGTTTCTATAAACAATTTTTTAAAATTTTATGTTATAGAAAATTTTATTTCTATTAAAAATTTGTGAAGTACCTCCTGGATGGAGGGGAATATTTTGCATAATCTACCACAACACCAAGAATTCTACCACTATATCCAACAATTAGAAATCTACCCATGGTGTCAACCATGTTAAGGATGACATCGAAAATATTGATTTACAAAATGGTGCAGAGGATATAATAGAGTCGGCCCCGACCAACGTTAGACCTTCCTTACTGGCTGGTATTGGTTATCATATAACATTTCAACATTTCATTTTCATAAAATATTGTTTAATTAATTCAGATTAATCCTTTATTAATTATTTCTGTTGGATTTTTTTTTTTTTATTTTGTAATTGACTTTTATATTTACCCGAAGCTAGCAAAAATTGACTTTTCCATAGTACATACGGATTACACGTTGCCATATGTCAATAAGCACACATATTTAATTATAGTTCATTTAAATAATATTTGCCCATTTAGTTGACCACTAAATGTAAATTTACTAAAACGAAAATATTGTTATTCATACAATTTAATGGACGGTTATTTAAATTAGCTCTCTATACTAATGACTGAAATTAATTCAACATTTTGTTTCTGTTTTTTTTATAGAAACGAAAAAAAGATCTCCCAAAATGTCCGAGTAATTAAGATAATCTCAGTTGTATAATTAACGAATCTGATTACGCCCCCGCCCCTTGGCCACCGAGAGTAGTTGAAATTGACTCTATTCAAGGCAGAGGAAACCATTCTAATAATAATTTCAAATCAAGTAAGCACCCACACATTTTTGATAAGATCTCATAAAAATACATAATGACCCCAAAATTAAAGTGAAGAGATGAGTGAACGAAATACAATACCAACCAAAACAAAACAAAAAAAAGAAACGAAAAGTGTAAAAATAAAAGCAAGTATTCCTTAACCCACAATAAATTGTGGACTTTTATGGCTTTGTAAAATTTTAGCTTTGCCCTCACCATTACAATATCCTGCAACTATGCATGTCAATAGCGGGAGAGAGAGAGGGAGCAAGGCTTTCTCTTGTTTTATGTTGGACAATAAAGTTTTGGTGGTTTTTGGCAAAACGAAGAGGGAAGCAGTGGGTGTGAGGGGCTACTATTTATATATGCGAGATTTAACTTTCTACGTTTGCCAGGAAATCGAAATGTAACACTATCGAATAAAGTCCTAAAATAACTCCGTAATAACAAACGATGAATAAAACATCGATAAACATTGGGAATATACCAACATCATCCGGCAATCAAAGAGTGAAACAAATATAGGAAAGAGAGGGTTATTTCAAAGCAATTGTTACAGGGGCCTTAAATGTATAAAAAAAAATCGTTGGAAAATTCATATTCTATAGAAAATTTTTTTCGAAATTGTATTTTGTATAGAAAATCTTTTCCAAATTGTATCTCTATGGGAATTTTCCAAAAAATTTTACTCCTATTAAAATTTGGCTAAAATTGTATTTCTATAGAAAATTTTGTAAAAATTATACTTTTATAGAAAATTTGGTAAAAATTTTATTTCCATAGAAAATTTTTGCAAAATTTTCTTTCTATAGAAAATTTTGTCAACATTTTATTTCTATAGAAAAATTTGTCAAACTTTTATTTCTACAGATTTTTTTTTCTTTTTAATTTTATTTCTATAGGAAATTTTGTCAAGATTTTATTTCTATCGAAAATTTTTCCAAAATTTTATTTCTATAGGAATTTTTGACAAAATTTAACTTCTATAGAAAAAAAATTTTATACAGAATTTTATTTCTACAGAAAATTTTGTCCAAATTTAATTTTTATAGAAAATTTCGTCATAGATTTAGCTCTATAGAAAATTTTTGCAAAATTTTATTTCTATAGAAAATTAATGCAAAATTTTATTTCTCTAGAAAATTTTTCCAAAATTTTATATCTATAGGAATTTTTGCCAAAATTTTACTTCTATAAAAAATTTGGTTAAAATTTTATTTATATAAAATTTTATTTCTATAGAAAATTTCGTCACAGTATTAGCTCTATAGAAAATTTTTACAAAATTTTATTTCTATAGAAAATGTATGCAAAATTTTATTTCTCTAGAAATTTTTCCAAAAAAATTATTTCTATAGGATTTTTTGCAAAATTTTATTTCTATAGAAAATGTATGCAAAATTTTATTTCTCTAGAAAATTTTCCAAAAAATTTATTTCTATAGGAATTTTTGCCAAAATTTTACTTCTATAAAAAATTTGGTTAAAATTTTATTTATATGGAATTTTATTTCTATAGAAAATTTCGTCACAGTATTAGCTCTAAGAGAATTTTTACAAAATTTTATTTCTATAGAAAATTTATGCAAAATTTTATTTCTCTAGAAAATTTTTGCAAAATTTTATTTCAATAGGAATTTTTGCCAAAATTTTACTTCTATAAAAAATTTGGTCAACATTTTATTTATATAGAATTTTATTTCAATAGAAAATTTCGTCACAGTTTTAGCTCTATAGAAAATTTTTGCAAAATTTTATTTCTATAGAAAATTTATGCAAAATTTTATTTCTATAGAAAATTTTTGAAAAAAAAATTTATATAGAATTTTATTTCAATAGAAAATTTCGTCACAGTTTTAGGTCTATAGAAAATTTTTGCAAAATTTTATTTCTATAGAAAATTTATGCAAAATTTTATTTATATAGGAATTTGTGCCAAAATTTTACTTCTATAAAAATTTGGTTAAAATTTTATTTATATAGAATGTAATTTCTATAGAAATTTTTTTCAAAATTTTATTTCTAAAGAAAATTTTACCAACATTATATTTCTAAACACAATTTTGTCAAAGTTTTATTTCTGTAGAAAATTTTTGCAAAATTTTCTTTCTATAGAAAATTTTGTCAACATTTTATTTCTATAGAAAAATTTGTCAAACTTTTATTTCTACAGATTTTATTTTCTTTTTAATTTTATTTCTATAGGAAATTTTGTCAAGATTTTATTTCTATCGAAAATTTTTCCAAAATTTTATTTCTATAGGAATTTTTGACAAAATTTAACTTCTATAGAAAAAAATTTTTTATACAGAATTTTATTTCTACAGAAAATTTTGTCCAAATTTTATTTCTGTAGAAAATTTCGTCACAGTTTTAGCTCTATAGAAAATTTTTGCAAAATTTTATTTCTATAGAAAATTTTTACAAAATTTTATTTCTCTAGAAAATTTTTCCAAAATTTTATTTCTATAGGAATTTTTGCCAAAATTTTACTTCTATAAAAAATTTGGTTAAAATTTTATTTATATAAAATTTTATTTCTATAGAAAATTTCGTCACAGTGTTAGCTCTATAGAAAATTTTTACAAAATTTTATTTCTATAGAAAATTTATGCAAAATTTTATTTCTCTAGAAAATTTTTCCAAAATTTTATTTCTATAGGAATTTTTGCCAAAATTTTACTTCTATAAAAAATTTGGTTAAAATTTTATTTATATGGAATTTTATTTCTATAGAAAATTTCGTCACAGTATTAGCTCTATAGAGAATTTTTACAAAATTTTATTTCTATAGAAAATTTATGCAAAATTTTATTTCTCTAGAAAATTTTTGCAAAATTTTATTTCTATAGGAGTTTTTACCAAAATTTTACTTCTATAAAAAATTTGGTCAAAATTTTATTTATATAGAATTTTATTTCAATAGAAAATTTCGTCACAGTTTTAGCTCTATAGAAAATTTTTGCAAAATTTTATTTCTATAGAAAATTTATGCAAAATTTTATTTCTATAGAAAATTTTTGAAAAATTTTATTTCTATAGAAAATTTTTGCAAAATTTTATATATATAGGAATTTGTGCCAAAATTTTACTTCTATAAAAAATTTGGTTAAAATTTTATTTATATAGAATGTAATTTCTATAGAAAATTTTTTCAAAATTTTATTTCTAAAGAAAATTTTACCAACATTATATTTCTAAAGACAATTTTGTCAAAGTTTTATTTCTGTAGAAAATTTTTGCAAAATTTTATTTCTATAAAAAATTTATGCAAAATTTTATTTCTAAGAAAATTTGTCCAAAATTGTATTTCTACAAGTAGGGAAATCTGTGCCAAAATTTTACTTCTATAGAAAACTTTATTTATACAGAATTTTATTTCTGCAGAAAATTTTGTCCAAATTTTATTTCTACAGAAAATTTTGTCCAAATTTTATTTCTATAGAAAATTTCGTCACAGAAAATTTTTGCAAAATCTTATTTCTATAGAAAATGTATGCAAAATTTTATTTCTCTAGAAAATTTTTGCAAAATTTTATTTCTATAGGAATTTTTGCCAAAATTTTACTTCTTTAAAAAATTTGGTTAAAATTTTATTTATATAGAATTTTCTTTTTCTAGATAATTTTGTCAAAATTTCATTAATTTGGAAAATTTTGCAAAGTTTTATTTCTATAGAAAATTTTGTCAAAATTTTAATTCTGTAGAAAATTTTGTAAAATTTTTGTTTATTTAGAAAATTTTTGCAAGATTTTATTTCTATAGAAAATTTATGTAAAATTTTATTTCCATAAAAAATTTTGTTAAAATTTTATTTATATAAAACTTTATTTCTAAAGAAAAAATTTTTTAAAATTTTATTTCTATAGAAAATGTTATTTCTATGGAAAATTTTGTCAAAGCTTTATTTCTATAGAACATTTTTGCCAAACTTTATTTCTATTGAAAATTTTTCCTAAATTTTATTTCTATAGAAAATTTTGCCAAATTTTATTTCTATTGAAAATTTTTCCAAAAATTTATTTCTACAGAAAATTTTAATAAAATTTTATTTTAATAAAAATTTTTACCAAAATTGTAATCTTACAGAAAATTTGGTTAACATTTTATTTCTATAGAAAATTTAACCAAAATTTATTTGGAGAGAAATGATAGAAAATGTAAAACGGAATGAGTATTATAATGCATGCGTTGATGCTTCCAACTCGCAATTTCATGACCTATAAACACGATTAAAACATAATGTAACTCCACTACTTATAGGAAATAACAGTACTCGCGCCTCCAGTTTGATTATAAGAGCTAGAAGCGGCTTACTAAACCTTAACTCTCGTTGCTTCAGAAATAATACTGACGGCTTATGTAGTATTTGTAATATGAACGAATCGGAAAATACCCATCACTTTATTGGGAGATGTCCGATATACAAAGATTTAAGAGTGTCCTTTTTTGGTAAGCAGTTCCTCATGGAAAATGAGGTTGTAGATATATTAAATGGCACGAATATTACTTCACTTTATAATTATCTTGAACATTCTATTAAATACAGAAACTTGATTGTAAATGAATATAATCTTTGAAAACAATATAATATCTCTGTATACATAATAGGCAAATAGCTATTATGCTATGCCTTTCCAAATATATATATATATGTATGTACACTTTTCATAAACTTTATTCGCAATTGAATTTATAAATGCATGTATATTAAATAAATAAATAAAAATAATAATAAAATTTCTATAGAAAATTTTTACAACATTTTATTTCTATAGAAAATTTTTGCCAATTTTGTTTCTATAGAAAATTTTAGCAATCTTGTATTTCTATAGAATATTTGGTCAAAATTGTATTTCTATATAACTTTTTTCAATTTTTTTTTCTATAGAAAATTTAACTAAAATTTTATTTCTTTAGAAAATTTGGTCTATATTGTATTTCTATAGAAAATTTGGAAAAAAATTTATTTGTATAGAAAATTTGGTTAAAATAGTATTTGTATAGAACTTCTATAAAAAATTTGGTTAAAATTTTATTTATATAGAATTTTATTTCTATAGAATTTTTTTTTTCAAAATTTTATTTCTAAAGAAAATTTTACAAACATTATATTTCTAAAGAAAATTTTTCTATAGGAATTTTTGCCAAAATTTTACTTCTTTAAAAAATTTGGTTAAAATTTTATTTATATAGAATTTTCTTTTTATAGAAAATTTTGTCAAAATTTCATAGAGTTGGAAAATTTTGTCAAAATTTTTATTTCTATAGATAATTTTTTCAAAATTTTAATTCTGTAGAAAATTTTGTAAAATTTTTATTTCTATAGAAAAATTTTGAACGATTTTATTTCTATAGAAAATTTATGCAAAATTTTATTTCTATAGAAAATTTTGTTAAAATGTTCTTTATATAAAATTGTATTTCTAAAGAAAATTTGTTTAAAATTTTATTTCTATAGAAAATGTTATTGCTATGGAAAATTTTGTAAAAGTTTTATTTCTATAGAAAATTTTGCCAAATTTTATTTCTATTGAAAAATTTTCCTAAATTTTATTTCAATAGAAAATTTTCCAAAATTTTATTTCTATAGAAATTTTTCCAGAATTTTTTTTTTCTACAGAAAATTTTAACAAAATTTTATTTCAATAAAAATTTTTACCAAAATTGTAATCTTATAGAAAATTTGGTTAACATTTTATTTCTATAGAAAATTTAACCAAAATTTATTTCTATAGAAAATTTTTGCAACATTTTATTTCTATAGAATATTTTTGCCAATTTTGTTTCTATAGAAAATTTTAGCAAACTTGTATTTCTATAGAATATTTGGTCAAAATTGTAATTCTATATAAGTTTTGTCAATTTTTTTTTTTCTATAGAAAATTTAACTAAAATTTTATTTCTTTAGAAAATTTGGTCTACATTTTATTTCTATAGAAAAATTGGAAAAAATTTTATTTATATAAAAATTTTGGTTAAAATAGTATTTCTATAGAACTTCTATAAAAAATTTGGTTATAATTTTATTTATATAGAATTCTATTTCTATAGAAATTTTTTTCAAAAATTTATTTCTGAAGAAAATTTTACCAGCATTATATTTCTAAAGAAAATTTTTCTATAAGAATGTTTGCCAAAATTTTACTTGTTTAAAAAATTTGGTTAAAATTTTATTTATATAGAATTTTCTTTTTATAGAAAATTTTGTCAAAATTTCATTGGTTTGGAAAATTTTGTCAAAGTTTTATTTCTATCGAAAATTTTGTCAAATTTTTATTTCTATAGAAAATTTTTGCAAGATTTTATTTCTATAGAAAATTTATGCAAAATTTTATTTCTATAGAAAATTTTGTTAAAATTTTATTTATATAAAACATTATTTCTAAAGAAAATTTGTTTAAAATTTTATTCCTATAGAAAATGTTATTTCTATGGAAAATTTTGTCAAAGTTTTATTTCTATAGAAAATTTTTGCCAAATTTTATTTCTATTGGAAAATTTTCCTAAATTTTATTTCTATTGAAAATTTTGTCAAAATTTTATTTCTATAGAAATTTTTACAGAATTTTTTTTTCTTTTAACAAAATTTTATTTCAATAAAAATGTTTACCAAAATTGTACTCTTATAAAAAATTTGGTTAACATTTTATTTCTTTAGAAAATTTAACCAAAATTTATTTCTATAGAAAATTTTTGCCAATTTTGTTTCTATAGAAAATTTTAGCAAACTTGTATTTCTATAGAATATTTGGTCAAAATTGTATTTCTATATCAGTTTTGTCAATTTTTTTTTCTATAGAAAATTTAACTAAAATTGTATTTCTTTAGAAAATTTGGTCTACATTTTATTTCTATAGAAAATTTGGAAAAAATTTTATTTATATAAACATATTGGTTAAAATAGTATTTCTATAGAACTTTTCCAAAATTTTATGTCAATAGAAAATTTTTGCAAAATGTTATTTCTATAGAAAATTTAACTTGAATACTCGGGTATTATATGCTTCTACAATGTCTAGAAAATCCATAATTGTTCATTCATGTTCATAAAACATATGATGTAATGAGATAATTTAAAATTTTGGAAAAAGTTCTATAGAAATAAAATTTTGGATAAATTTTCTATAGAAATAAAATTGTGCAAAAATTTCTACAGAAATAAAATTTTGACAAAATTTTTTATAGGAATAAAATATTTTAAAAATTCGAGTATTCGAGTTCAATAATAAAAGCACTGCCAATTTTAAATGTTGATCAAGATATAGGCGCATTTAGTACTACGAGACGTTCTGTAACAACTATACCTCGAAAGAATTTCCTTCTTGAAAAAATTTAACACGTCATTGGTTTACAAAAAAAAAAAATCGAAATGTTTTATGAAAAGCTATCGTACTGCTGATCAAAAATCCATAACTTTAGTGAATAATGTACGATGAATAATTTCAAACAATGTACGTACAAATAACGATAACTAAGTGATAAAAATGTGCTTTACCCAGATGCTGTTTCACAAGTTTTGAGAGCAAATTTTATAGATACCATTGGATATATCACCAAAAAGAGCCATCCGACTATCTTCCAAATGCGTGAATGAGAATTGTCGAGCTGTAACCTAACCTAAGGCCTTCAACTTGTTCCATAATATCCTTTTGTTAAACCTCAAATGTAATACAAATATTTCTCAACTTATGAATAAATATGCATATAAATTTCTATCACATCTATTATGGTGAATAAACATAAATAGGCGACATCTGACTGTTTGCAAATGGCTACCCAAAGAAAACAAAGAACCTACAGAAAAAAAACACCAACAACAACTGCAAAACCTAAAACTAAAGAAGGGTTGTGAAAGAGAAGTGTTCTCAATAAACCTCATAACGAACCGCCTCCTTATGATGATATTCAACAATAAAGTGGTTATGGTAAAAGCAAAAAAAAAAAATTTACATCGTTTACACCCAAGAGCAACGACAATCAGATCAGGCCAAAATAGTTGTACTATGTTGAGTACTCTACCACTACGAGAATACCACTACAAATTGGCACAGCCACAAAACAGTAGTTTGTAGTAGTTAGGAAGCATTGATTAATAAGAAGAAATAGTTTTTTTTTTTTCAATAAATTCTAAATTTCCATGTCGATGCATTGAAGAATATCGCATAAAAAATATCACATTTGAGATGATTTAAAATTTAAAATTTGTATGTTTAAATAGGAACTGGTTTTCATTTCTATAGGAAATTTTCGCAAAAAAATTATATTTTTAGGAAATGTTGTCAAAATTTCATTCCTATAGGAAATTTTCGCAAAAATTTAATATTTTTAGGACATGTTGTCAAAAAGTAATTTATGTCAAAAAATTTGTGAAATTTCATTTCTATAGCATTTCTGCATAAATTTTGTCAAAATTTCGTTTCTATAGCAAAATTTTTCAAAATTTCATTTATATAGGAAATTGTGTCCAAAATTTCATTTCTATAGAAACTTTTTTCAAAATTTTATTTCCATACAAAATTTTGTCAAAATTTTATTTTTATAAAAAATTTTGTCAAAATTTCATTTCTGTAGGAAAATTTTTAAACCCTTCCTTTTTATAAGATTTTTACAAACTTTAATTTGTATAGGAAGTTTTATATAATATTTTATTTCTATAGAAAATTTGGTCAACATTTTCATTTCTATAGGAAATTTTTGTAAAATTTTATTACTATATTTCATGTTAGCCTGATACCGAAACAGGCAATTGATGTCCAAATGCATTATATCTAATTATACAATTATTTTCCGAGCTTTATGGACAGATATAGATTAAGGAACATGGTTAATAGAGCCATTGAAAAGAAAACGCCAGATACAAATCTATACACGCCTGGATTGTACATGTTTCGGTTCGGGCGAATGAACCTTTCCACAGCCTTTAGTATAGATCTGGCTGGGAGAGATAACTCAATTTTGGCCCCTTTATGCTAACTCCTTATGGAGAAAACATTTGGGAATATTCCTCTTACAAACTGAATCATCTTTTCTCCCACTGTACATCATCTTTTCATATAACTTACAAGTCCCTTAATCTTATTATACCATGCGCCACACTGTGGAACAGGGTATTATAAGTTAGTGCATATGTTTGTAACACCCAGAAGGAGACGATATAGACACATGGTGTCTTTGGCAATAATGCTCAGGGTGGGTCCCTGAGTCGATATAACCATGTCCGTCTGTTGAACAGGGTATTATAAGTTAGTGCATATGTTTGTAACACCCAGAAAGAGACGAGATAGACACATGGTGTCTTTGGCAATAATCCTCAGGGTGGGTCCCTGAGTCGATATAACAATGTCTGTCTGTCCGTGAACACATTTTTGTAATCAAAGTCTAGGTCGTAGTTTTAGTCCAATCGACTTAAAATTTGGCACAAGTATGTGTTTTGGCTCAGAATAGAACCCTATTGATTTTGGAAGAAATATGTTCAGATTTTGATATAGCTCCCATATATATATTTCGCCCGATATGGACTTATATGGCCCCAGAAGCCAGAGTTTTACCTCAATTTGGTTGAAATTTGGCACTAGGAGTACAATTAGTAGTGCAGTCAAGCGTGCTAAATTTTATTGAAATCGGTTCAGATTTAGATATAGCTCCCATATATATAGTTCGCCCGATTTACACTCATATGACCACAGAGGCTCATTTTTTTTTTTTTTTGCTCCGATTTAGTTGAAATTTTGTACAAGGAGTAGAACTGGCATTGTAGCTATGCATGCCAAATTTGGTTGAAATCGGTTCAGATTTAGATATAGCTCCCATATATAGCTTTACACTCATATGACCACAGAGGTCAATTTTTTGCTCCGATGTAGTTGAAATTTTGCACAGTGAGTAGAATTGTAGCTATACGTGCCAAATTTGGTTAAAATCGGTTCAGATTTAGATATAGCTCCCATATATATGTTTTTCTGATTTCGACAAAAAAGGTCAAAATACCAACATTTTCCTTGTAAAATCGCCACTGCTTAGTCGAAAAGTTGTAAAAATTTTCCTAAACTTCTAATACATATACATCGAGCGATAAATCATAAATAAACTTTTGCGAAGATTCCTTAAAATTGCTTCAGATTTAAATATTTCCCATATTTTTTAGTAACATTGTGTTCCACCCTAGTGTATTAGCCGACTTAAATTTTGAGTCTATAGATTTTGTAGAAGTCTATCAAATTCTTCCAGATCGAGTGATATTTAAATGTACGTATTTGGGACAAAAACCTTTATATATAGCACCCAACACGTTTGACAGATGTGATATGGTATCGAAAATTTAGATCTACAAGGTGGTGCATGGTATAATATAGTCGGTCCCGCCCGACTTTAGACTTTCCTTACTTGTTATACCCTGCGCCACACTGTGGAACAGGGTATCATAAGTTAGTGCATATGTTTGTAACACCCAGAAGGAGACGAGATAGACACATGGTGTCTTTGGCAATAATGCTCAGGGTGCGGCCCTGAGTCGACATAACCATGTCCGTCCGTCCGTTCGTCCGTCTGTCTGTGAACACATTTTTGTGATCAAAGTCTAGATCGCAATTTAAGTCCAATCGCCTGCAAATTTGGCACATGTTCCTAATTTGGGTCAGAATAGAACCCTATTGATTTTGGAAGAAATCGGTTCAGATTTAGATATAGCTCCCATATATATCTTTCGCCCGATATGCACTAATATCGACCCACCAGCCAGAGTTTTATAAAGGATTTGCTTGAAATTGTGTACAAACATAACACTTAGTCGTATAGTCAAGTGTGCAAAATTTGATTGAAATCGGTTCAGATTTAGGTATAGCTCCCATATATATCTTTCGCCCGATATGGACTTATATGGCCCCAGAAGCCAGATTTTTCGGCCGAATTTGGTTGAAATTTTGCACAAGGAGTACGTTTAACAGTATCGTTAAGTGTGTTAAATTTTGTTAAAATCGGTTCAGATTTAGATATAGCTCCCATATATATCTTTCTCCCGATATGGACTAATATGATCTCAAAAGCCAGAGTTTTGTCCTGACTTCAAATTTTGCACAAGCGGTACTTTTAACGATACTATTGTATGTGCCAAATATGGTCAAAACCGATTCAGATTTAGATATAGCTCCCATATATATCTTTCGTCCGATTTGAACTTATGTGGCCTCAAAATCCAGGGTTTTCCCGTGATTTGCTTCAAATTTCGCACAAGGAGTACGTTTAGTAGTATCGGTAATTGTGCCAAATTTGGTTGAAATCGGCTCAGATTTCGATATGGCTCCCATATATATCTTCCATCCGATTTGCACTCATAAGACCAGGGGGCCAAAGTTATACTCCCATTTACGTGAAATTTCGCATAGATAGCAGAATCATTATTCTAACTAAAGGGTGATACGGTCAAAATTTGGTCAATATAAACTTGACGTATTTCTTTCAATTTTGCATTTAAAAAACACCCCTGAACACCCCCTCATTTTGAAGGTGTGTGTGTAGAATGTTGCTCCTATTTTGATTTTGGAATTCACTCTTCAGTTGTCAAAATGCCGTCCAAGCAAAAAAAGCAGCGCATCAAAATTTTGCTCGCACATCGCGAAAATCCGAGCTACTCGCACGCAAAGCTGGCAAAATCGCTAAAAGTTACCAAATCAACCGTTACAAATGTAATTAAAGTGTTTGGGGAACATTGGTGGCTGTCGAAGTCTGGATCGGGGGGAAATCGAAAACCGGAAGCCGATGAGACGACAAAGAGAGTTGCCGGTAGTTTCAAGCGAAACCCTAAACTCTCTCTCCGAGATGCCGCAAATAAGCTGGGTGTATCGTGTACAACCGTGCATTGAGCCAAAAAACGAGCCGGACTATCGACTTACAAGAAGGTAGTGACTCCAAATCGCGATGATAAACAAAATACGACGGCCAAAGCGCGATCCCGGAGGCTGTACACGACGATGCTGACGAAGTTTGATTGCGTGGTAATGGACGACGAAACCTACGTCAAAGCCGACTACAAGCAGCTTCCGGGACAGGAGTTTTATACGGCAAGAGGAAGGGGAAAGGTGGCAGATATTTTCAAGCACATAAAACTGTCAAAGTTCGCAAAGAAATATCTGGTTTGGCAAGCCATATGTACCTGTGGCTTGAAAAGCAGCATTTTCATAGCTTCCGGGACTGTCAACCAAAAAATTTACGTGAAAGAGTGTTTTAATAAACGTCTGCTGACTTTCCTGACGAAAAACACGGTTGTTCCGTACTGTTTTGGCCGTGTGGTAATGGACGACGAAACCTACGTCAAAGCCAACTACGAGCAGCTTCCGGGACAGGAGTTTTATTCGGCAAGAGGAAGGGGAAAGATGGCAGATATTTTCAAGCACATAAAACTGTCAAAGTTCGCAAAGAAATATCTGGTTTGGCAAGCCATCTGTACCTGTGGCTTGAAAAGCAGCATTTTCATAGCTTCCGGGACTGTCAACCAAAAAATTTACGTGAAAGAGTGTTTGAATAAACGTCTGCTGCCTTTCCTGAAGAAACTCGGCTGTTCCGCACTGTTTTGGCCGGATTTGGCATATTGCCATTACGGTAAAAAGGCCATGGAGTGGTACGCCGCCAACAACGTACAACAAAAACCAAGGACAAGAACCCTCCCAACACGCCAGAGCTGCGCCCAATTGAGAAATACTGGGCTATTGTCAAGCGGAACTTAAAGAAGACTAAAAAACTGCTAAGGACGAGCAGCAGTTCAAGGCAAACTGGCTTTCTGCGACGAAGAAGGTGGACAAGGTGGCTGTACAAAATCTGATGGCAGATCTCAAGCGTGAGACCCGGCAATTCGGATTTGGAAAAGCGATTTTTCCTGAATTTTATACTAATTGAACTTGAAAAAGAAATTTAATTTGATTTTTTAAATAAACGATTTCACCGATTTACACGGGTTTTCCCTTGACCAAATTTTGACCGTATCACCCTTTATGTATATGTTTCATCCCTGGGTGTTAGCCGATTAAATTTTTAATTCTAGCGATTTTGTAGAAATTGTCTCCAAATCGTTTCAGATATAAATATTTGTATATAGGAATATACATTTTGATAATAACTCCCCACAAATTTGAAGGAGTTGATATGGTAACACAAATTTTGGTCTACATAACGGTGAAGGGTATAATATAGTCGGCTCCGCCCGACTTTAGACTTTACTCACTTGTTTTTTAATAACATTGTGTTCCACCCTAGTGCATTAGCCAACTTAAATTTTGAGTCTATAGATTTTGCAGAAGTCTATCAAATTCTGTCCAGATCGAGTGATATTTAAATGTATGTCTTTGGGACAAAAACCTTTATATATAGCACCCAACACATTTGACGGATGTGATATGGTATCGAAAATTTAGATCTACAAGATGGTGTAGGGTATAATATAGTCGGCCCCGCTCGACTTTAGACTTTTCTTACATGTTATATTTTAAGAAGAGTTTGTTTTGAGGATATATCTTATCGTTCTCGGTAGAGGATATATACAATTCAGCTTGTCCAAATGTTCATACCCAAGGACTTATTACTGCGCTAAAATTCGTATGTGTCTTTTTCAAACAACACAAATTTCCCATGATGCCAATACTTAATGGTTAAATAGTCTATGGAGTTTTACCAATTGATCTTAACCACTGTTCATCGACACTACATCTCATCACATATGAAAAGTAAACAGGCAAACGAATATTTTGTTGAACAAAAGTTCAATGGAAACTTTTCATAATACCAGAGGCTAAAGAAGAAAGTATGAGAGTAAGTGTATGTGTGTGTGTCTGTTTGTGTAACAATGTCTCACATAAACTCACTATGCCATTTTTACCATCACACAATGAGAAAATCTACGAGTATGCAACTGTAGGTCTGTGAGCTTGTGTATCAGTTTGTGTATGTGTGTGTGTGTGCGTTGAACATTTATGTTGAGGTAGCTGGGTATCTCTGTAGTATTGTCTACATACAAATCTACACTATGGTACAGTTTATACATATTAAGATACACATATACATAATGGTATACAAATATTGGTGTGTATGGTGTATTTGGTATATGCGCGCACACACACACAAATATTTTCATAAGTATACTCGTACATTTATATGTATGTATGTGTGCGTGTTGGTGCATTGCCTGGTCTTATATTGTATCTATCTGTTCAATAATAGGTTATAGTACACTGAAGGTTTTTTATTTTTTTCAAATACCACTGACGCAGTAAAAATACAAATATACCTCAGTGGACAAATATTGCGACATTGTTATATCGACATGTGTACTTGAATGCCTGCATCTGAATATAAATGTGTGTGTATGTGTGAGAATGTTTTCTCTTGCATTGTCTATGTACACAATATGCAACATTTTCCATATACGAAACGAATAAAATAAAAAAAAATCCACTTTTAAAAACATTCAGTGAAAACTACGTAAATTGAAGGATATTTGCTGGAAATTCGATAAAAGAATGAATGAACAAACGCTATTGAAACGAGAAAACAAACAAAAAAATGAGCATTCGAAAGCTTTTTAAGCAAAAAGAAGCATGTATATATTTCTGCTACATTAGTTTGGAGACATTTTTTGTACATGGGATTTGCATTATTTCATTTTCTTTGCTATTTATTGGAAAACAAAAATAAATTCCCTCCCCCCCCAAAAAAAAAATTGGACACTTTTATATCTCTCATTACTTTATTACTTACCTTTAGAGCAAGAAGAATTTGAAATATGACTTCAAGGTTGTACGATATTTTGTCCTGAAAATAAAAAAGAATAATTTAAGTATTTTTTTGCATTAAAAATTAACTAGAAATTGTGCATTAATTTTCTATAGAATTCTTGAGGGTGTAGAAATAGTGATGGAAAATTTGACTTTTTGCACCCTGCTACACGAAGATAAGAAACATGATTGTCAGGATCATAGTTGAATAGAAACATGACTGCAGCTTCTTTTTTGTGGACACCACAGTGAAAAATATATTTTCGTGAGGCCAAAGATTTTATGTCTTTAAAATACGAATGTAAATTTTGCTTAGCGTAGAAGACACATTTTTTTGCCCAAACAATCTTACCAGGTATACCGATATGAAGTGAGCGTCAAGATACAAATGTATCGATAGGCAACATTTGTTATGAACGAGACTTTATTTTTATACCCTCCACCATAGGATGGGGGGTATATTAACTTTGTCAATCCGTTTGTAACACATCAAAATATTGCTCCAAGACCCCATAAAGTATGTATATTCTGGGTCGTGGTGCGTCGTATGGGTCGTTCTAGCCATGTCCGTCTGATGAAATCATGCAAACTTCCGAACAACACAAGTTGTCGACTTGAAACTTTACAAAAGTAGTTGTTCTTGATGTAGGTCAGATGGTATTGCAAATGGGCCATATGGACAACTTTTGCGTATGGCCGCCATATAAACCGATACCCAGATTTGGCTTGCGGAGACACAAACAGAATCAAATTTCATCCGATCCGGCTGAAATTTGGAACATGGTGTTGGTATATGGTCTCTAACAACCATGCCAAAATTGGTCCATAATTATATATAGCACCCATATAAACCGATCCCCAGATTTGGCTTGCGGAGACACAAAAAGAATCAAATTTCATCCGATCCGGCTGAAATTTGGAACATGGTGTTGGTATATGGTATCTAACAACCATGCAAAAATTGGTCCATTTCGGTTCATAATTATTTATAGCCTCCATATAAACCTATCCCCAGATTTGAACTCTGGAGCCTCGAAGAGAAGCAAATTTCATCCAATACGGTTGAAATTTGGTACGTGGTGTTAGTATGTGGTCTCTAACAACTATGCCAGAATTGGTCCATATCGGTTCATAATTATCGGTTCATAATAATTTGTCAAAAGGTTATTTCTATAGAAAATTTTGTCAAGATTTTATTTCTGTAGAAAATTTTGCCAAAAATTTTATTTCAATAGAAAATTTTGTCAAAATTTTATTTTTATAGAAAATTTTGTCAAAATTTTAATTCTATAGACAAATTTGTTAAAATTTTATTTCTATAGAACATTTTGTCAAAATTTTATTTCTATAGAAAATTTTGCCAAGAATTTTATTTTTATAGAATATTTTGTCAAAATTTTATTTCTATAGAAAATTTTATCACAATTTTATTTCTATAGAAAATTTTGCCAAAAATTTTATTTCTGTCGAAAATTTTGTCAACATTTTATTTCTCTCGAAAATTTTGTCAACATTTTATTTTTATAGAAATTTTTGTCAAACATTCATTTCTATAGAAAATTTTGTCAAAATTTTATTTCTATAGAAAATTTTTTCAAAATTTTATTTCTATCGAAAATTTTGTCAAAATTTTACTTCTGTCGAAAAATTTGTCAAAATTTTGTTTCTGTAAGAAATTTTGTCAACAATTTATTTCAGTAAAAAATTTTGTCAAAATTTTATTTTTATAGAAAATTTTGTCAAAACTTTATTTTTATAGAAAATTTTGTCAAAAATTTTATTTCTATAGAAAATTTTGTCAAAATTTTATTTCTATAGAAAATTTTGTCAAAATTTTATTTCTACAGCAAATTTTGTAAAATTTTATTTCTATAAAAAATTTTGACAAAAATTTTATTTCTGTCGAAAATTTTGTCAAAATTTTATTTCTATAGAAAATTTTGCCAAGAATTTTATTTTTATTGAAAATTTTGTCAAAACTTTATTTTTATAGAAAATTTTGTCAAAAATTTTATTTCTATAGAAAATTTTGTCAAAATTTTATTTCTATAGAAAATTTTGTCACAATTTTACTTCTATAGAAAATTTTGTCAAAATTTTATTTCTATAGAAAATTTTGCCAAGAATTTTATTTTTATAGAAAATTTTGTCAAAACTTTATTTTTCTAGAAAATTTTGTCAAAAATTTTATTTCTATAGAAAATTTTGTCAAAAATTTATTTCTATAGAAAATTTTGTCACAATTTTACTTCTATAGAAAATTTTGTCAAAATTATATTTTTAAAGAAAATTTTGTCAAAATTCTATATCTATAGAAAATTATGTCAAAATTTTATTTTTATGGAAAATTTTGTCAAAATGTCATTTTTGTAGAAAATTTTGTGAAAAGTTTTATTTCTGTCGAAAATTTTGTCAAAATTTTATTTCTATAGAAAATTTTGTCAAAATTTTATTTTTATAAAAAATTTTGTCAAAATTATACAATTATTTTTCGAGCTTTATGGACAGATATAGATTAAGGAACATGGTTAATAGAGCCATTGAAAAGAAAACGCCAGATACAAATCTATACACGCCTGGATTGTACATGTTTCGGTTCGGGCGAATGAACCTTTCCACAGCCTTTAGTATAGATCTGGCTGGAAGAGATAACTCAATTTTGGGCCCTTTATGCTAACTCCTTATGGAGAAAACATTTGGGAAATTTCCTCTTACAAATTGAATCATCTTTTCTCCCACTGTACATCATCTTTTCATATAACTTACAAGTCCCTTAATCTTATTTTTATTTCGTTTTGTTACATAGTAATGCAACAACACGAAATTTATTTTTAGAAAGCTAATTTGTTAGAATTCACCTAAGTGGTGAACAGTCGAACAGTCACCTAAGTGGTGAACAGTCGCCCGAACCGAAACATGTACAGTCCAGGCGTGTATAGATTGGTATCTGGCGTTTTCTTTTCAATGGCTCTATTAACCATGTTCCTTAATCTATATCTGTCCATAAAGCTCGAAAAATAATTGTATAATTAGATATAATGCATTTGGACGTCAATTGCCTGTTTCGGTATCAGGCTAACATGTAATATAATAAGCAACGATGAGCCCGTCGTAAAACTAGGAAAAACACGACTAATGTACGCGTTAGAATTGTTGTTGTATCCTGGAAACCAGTTTCTGTTAATTGTCATATGTTGTAGTTGACTGTAGAAACAATAAGCATTGTTCGACTGTTCACCACTTAGGTGAATTCTAACAAATTAGCTTTCTAAAAATAAATTTCGTGTTGTTGCATTACTATGTAACAAAACGAAATAAAAATAAGATTAAGGGACTTGTAAGTTATATGAAAAGATGATGTACAGTGGGAGAAAAGATGATTCAATTTGTAAGAGGAAATTTCCCAAATGTTTTCTCCATAAGGAGTTAGCATAAAGGGCCCAAAATTGAGTTATCTCTTCCAGCCAGATCTATACTAAAGGCTGTGGAAAGGTTCATTCGCCCGAACCGAAACATGTACAGTCCAGGCGTGTATAGATTGGTATCTGGCGTTTTCTTTTCAATGGCTCTATTAACCATGTTCCTTAATCTATATCTGTCCATAAAGCTCGAAAAATAATTGTATAATTAGATATAATGCATTTGGACGTCAATTGCCTGTTTCGGTATCAGGCTAACATGTAATATAATTTTGTCAAAATTTTATTTTCATAGAAAATTTTTTCAAAATTTTATTTCTATAGAAAATTTTGTCAAAATTTTATTTCTGTCGAAAATTTTGTCAAAATTTTATTTCTGTAAGAAATTTTGTCAACATTTCATTTCTGTAGAAAATTTTGTCAAAATTTTATTTCTGTAGAAAATTTTGTCAAAATTTTATTTCTATCGAAAATTTTGTCAAAATTTTATTTCTGTCGAAAAATTTGTCAAAATTTTATTTCTGTAAGAAATTTTGTCAACAATTTATTTCAGTAAAAAATTTTGTCAAAATTTTATTTTTATAGAAAATTTTGTCAAAACTTTATTTTTATAGAAAATTTTGTCAAAAATTTTATTTCTATAGAAAATTTTGTCAAAATTTTATTTCTATAGAATATTTTGTCAAAATTTTATTTCTACAGCAAATTTTGTAAAATTTTATTTCTATAAAAAATTTTGACAAAAATTTTATTTCTGTCGAAAATTTTGTCAAAATTTTATTTCTATAGAAAATTTTGCCAAGAATTTTATTTTTATAGAAAATTTTGTCAAAACTTTATTTTTATAGAAAATTTTGTCAAAAATTTTATTTCTATAGAAAATTTTGTCAAAATTTTATTTCTATAGAAAATTTTGTCACAATTTTATTTCTATAGAAAATTTTGTCAAAATTTTATTTCTATAGAAAATTTTATCAAAATTTTATGTCTACAGAAATTTTTTATCAAAATTTTATGCCTATAGAAAATTTTATAAAAATTTTATTTCTAAAGAAAATTTTGTCAAAATTTCGTGAGGTCAAAGATTTCATGTCTTTGAAATACGAATGCAAATTTTGCTTAGCATAGAAGACCCATTTCTCTAATATAAAGTTTTTTTCCTTGTCCAAAAGTCGTTAAACTATTCAATGAAGCCATGTTGTCCTTATAATTAAGTGATTTCGCTTAAAAATGCGTATCTTGACATGAAAGAAAAAATGTTTGGGCTAAGGCCAACGTGCCTTTAATAATTCAGAAAAATTCTTTAAATTTAATGAAATTGTCTTTAAATTTGTTGTCGTTTTACATCTTGACTACAAAGCAAAGAAGTAAGGAAAGTCTAAAGTCGGGCGGGCCGACTATATTATACCCTGCACCACTTTGTAAATCCACATTTTCAATAATATATCAAATCCGTCAAATATGTTGGGTGCTATATATAAAGGTTTTTGTCCCAAATACATACATTTAAATCTGACTCCATCTGAACAAAATGTATAATCCGTAAACTTAAAATTTAAGTCGGCTAATGCCCTGGGATGGTACACTATGGGAAACATTTTAATCTGAACCAATTTTGAGGCATTTTCGCAAAAGTGTATTTATGATTTATCGGTCGATAGATATGTATTAGAATTAAAGGAAAATTTGAGTCTCTTTTACCATTTTTCGACTTAGCAGTGGCGATTTTATAAGGAAAATGTGTGTATTTTGGCCATTTTTGCCCAAATCGGAAAAACATATATATGGAAGCTATATCGAAATCTGAACCGAATTCAACCAAATTTGGCTATAATGCTAATTATACGCCCTGCGCAAAATTTGAACTAAATCGTAGTAAAAAATTGGCCTCTGTGGTCATATGAGTGTAAATCGGGCGAATGATATATATGGGAGCTATATCTAAATCTGAACCGATTTCAAACATCGGCTGAACCGATTTCTTCCAAAATCAATAGGGTTCTATTCTGAGCCAAAACACATACTTGTGCCAAATTTCAAGTCGAATGGACTAAAACTGCGACCTAGACTTTGATTGCAAAAATGTGTTCACGGACAGACGGACATGGCTATATCGACTCAGGAGCTCACCCTGAGCATTTTTGCCAAAGACACCATGTGTCTATCTCGTCTCCTTCTGGGTGTTGCAAACATATGCACTAACTTATAATACCCTGTTCCACAGTGTGGCGCAGGGTATAAAAATAAACGAGAATTGTGTCTTAAAAGTATCCTTACTTGTATTCTCCGCTTCTTTGGGTCGGAATCAATACCAAAATTTTTAAAGTAAAGACAAAATCTTTAGAACCGGGCATGCTTTTTGTTCAGTGCACTTCTTGAGGGTTTAGACGGCGCATTGATCATGAAAATTGAATGTAAAATTTCAAGTGTTTACTTCTCGTATTAATATATCTCGTAATCATTTCAATAATGGAGATAAAACTCTGCAGATTTTAGATTTCAAATCAAGGCTTTAATTCATCATTTTCTTGTTCACCTACACGAGATATTTGTGATTCCTCTAAAACTCAAACAAAACTGGTTGTTATAAAACCAGAATCTGATCTAGTCTTTATAGGTAAAATCTTTAAATTTATCTTTGGGAAGCCTAATGGTTGAACTGGACGGATTAGGAGTATATGTGTCTAAAATTCTATATATTAACAATGCGGTGATTCATGGCGGTGGGTATTTAAGATTCGACCCGGCCGAACTTACTCCTTTATATACTTGTTTTGCTTTATTTATGCCCTTTTTTTATACAGCCGCAGAAATTCCGCTATCATAAAGCTAAACACTTTAAGTTTACCAACAAAATGACTATGGTCTTGATTGGATGGAATGCAGCATGAAGAAAACGCAGTCATAAGCAAAGCTGTTTTTTTCGAATATGAACATTTTGTCCCATTTTTTTCCAGAAGTTAAAAAAAAAACAAGTAAGGAAAGTCTAAAGTCGGGCGGGGCCGACTATATTATACCCTGCACCACTTTGTAGATCTAAATTTTCGATACCATATCACATCCGTCAAATGTGTTGGGTCCTATATATAAAGGTTTGTCCCAAATACATACATTTAAATATCACTCGATCTGGACAGAATTTGATAGACTTCTACAAAATCTATAGACTCAAAATTTAAGTCGGCTAATGCACTAGGGTGGAACACAATGTTAGTAAAAAAAATATGGGAAACATTTAAATCTGAAGCAATTTAAAGGAAACTTTGCAAAAGTTTATTTATGATTTATCGCTCGATATATATGTATTAGAAGTTTAGGAAAATTAGAGTCATTTTTACAACTTTTCGACTAAGCAGTGACGATTTAACACGGAAAATGTTGGTATTTTGACCATTTTTGTCGAAATCAGAAAAACATATATATGGGAGCTATATCTAAATCTGAACCGATTTCAATCAAATTTGGCACGCATAACAACAATGCTATTTCTACTCCCTGTGCAAAATTTCAACTAACTCGGAGTTAAAAATTGGCCTCTGTGGTCATATGAGTGTAAATCGGGCAAAAGCTATATATGGGAGCTATATCTAAATCTGAACCGATTTCAATCAAATTTGGCACGCATAGCTACAATGCTAAATCCACTCCCTGTGCAAAATTTCAACCAAATTGGACCAAAACTCTGGCTATTATAACCATATTAGTCCATATCGGGCGAAAGATATATATGGGAGCTATATATAAATCTGGACCGATTTCAATCAAATTTTGCACACTTAACTGCACTACTAATTGTACCCCTAGTGCAAAATTTCAAACAAATTGGGCCAAAACTCTGGCTTCTAGGACCATATTAGTCCATATCGGGCGAAAGATATATATGGGAGCTATATCTAAATCTGAATCGATTTCAACCAAATTTGGCACGCATAGCTACAATGCTAAATCTACTCCCTGTGCAAAATTTCAATCAAATTGGGCCAAAACTCTGGCTTTTAGGACCATACTAGTCCATATCGGGCGAAAGATATATATATGGGAGCTATATCTAAATCTGAACCGATTTCAATCAAATTTTGCACACTTGACTATACTACTAATTGTACTCCTAGTGCAAAATTTCAACCAAATTCGGCCAAAAATCTGGCTTCTGGGGCCATATAAGTCCATATCGGGCGAAAGATATATGGAGCTATATCTAAATCTGAACCGATTTCAATCAAATTTTGCACACTTGACTATACGACTAAGTGTTATGTTTGTACAAAATTTCAAGCAAATCGGTATAAAACTCTGGCTGCTGGGTCCATATTAGTGCTTATCGGGCGAAAGATATATATGGGAGCTATATCTAAATCTGAACCGATTTCTTCCAAAATCAATAGAGTTCTATTCGGACCCAATTAGGAACATGTGCCAAATTTGAAGACGATTGGACTTAAATTGCGACCTAGACTTTGATCACAAAAATGTGTTCACAGACAGACGGATGGACGGACATGGTTATATCGACTCAGGGACCCACCCTGAGCATTATTGCCAAAGACACCATGTGTCTATCTCGTCTCCTTCTGGGTGTTACAAACATATGCACTAACTTATAATACCCTGTTCCACAGTGTGGCGCAGGGTATAAAAACTTTATAATAATAATCGTTTGCCATAGTGCTAGTTAAGGTTTCGTCCATAACACAAATAGCCATTTACCTGTTTGGCTATATAAAAATCATGGTTTAAATTGCATTCAGGATAAAATCTATTAAATTCATATTTTTTGCAAGCAACTTGAACAAAAACAGACCTCCATTTATGACAACATAAAATCATCCTTTGGGGCATAGAAAGCAAAAACTAAGAAAAATGTTTAAAATTAAAGTTTAATTCATTTGCGGAAATAAATTTACACTAAATACCCTAAAGGCAAAAAAAAAAAACTACCAAGTGGATTACCAGACACACACTCACACGAATGCATAAATTCCCAATGACCTAGGCATGGGTCATTCAAAATGACTTTACGCCAGGCTATGGACATCCTGGTCGCCATCATCATGATCATCATCATTGTCCTCGTCATGAAGAGTAGCAGTTAAGCCTCATAATGCATATTTGATGTGGCGTGTATGTATAAGCCTTTCCAGCAATTAATCACCGGAGCAATCTAAGCAATAAAGTACTTTTGTTGGCCAGGAATTGCATTGAAGGAAGCGTGCATTCAAGCATTCAATTGCATTGTTTGAAGTTTGTAATGTTGTTGTTGTTGTTGCTTTTGCTACTGCTTAAGGACACGCTTGTATTTACAGGACATTCATTTCCGTAAGGAAGCCAAAGCAAAAAAACAAACAAAATTGCAAAGACTTTAAAGTTGATGTTTCCGGATGGTTATTTGCCATAGGAAAATGTGTAAGAAAAATATCCTGGGCAATGTTCTTTGATTTTTTTTGTTTTGTTGTTGTTTTCCTGTTCGCCTTTTTTTTCCTTAAATGGGGAAAAAAATGAATTATGAGAAAGGTTACCTTTCTTAATTAATGAAATTTTTCGCTTTTCCTTTTTACACTCATCTAAGATCGGACGTCGGAAGGCGTCATAAAAAGCGACCAAGAAAACTTTTCCCACATCGACAAAAGGGATATCCCAAAAGAAAATAAAATAAATCCCAAATTGAAAAGATATAATGACGAAAACTCGCCATTGTCAGGAAAACGGGGGAAAAAGTCCATCCGTAACTCTTACACCTCCGCATCCTTTGTATCTGTAGTAAAATAAAATAAATCCAATTAAATGCCATGAACATTGACTGATTCCGGAAACGGAAAAATGGGTTTCTTCATGCAATTAACCTAAAACATAACTTGGTGTGGATTTTCCAAGATTTGTTTTCTCTTTTTCTTCGTCTTCTTCTTTTTGTGGTGGAAGACCTGGCTTAAAATGCTGTATTGAAGGGCAAAGGTGGACAAAAAAAAATATAGACATATATCGATTGATTCTTGTCATTTTTTGGCATGGGGAAAAATTCTTTAGGGAAAGTTTTCACAAATTACTGTGACTAAAGAAAAGTGTAATAATTAACACAAAGAAACTTATATCACAACAAGTAAGGAAAGTCTAAAGTAGGGCAGGGCCGACTATAATATACCCTGCACCACTTTGTAGATTTACATTTTCGTTATCATCTCAAATCCTTCAAATTAGTTCAGTTTGTTAGAGGCCATATCCTAAGACAACGCAATGAATTTCAACCGAATCGGATGAAATTTACTCCACCAAGACCGGATACGGAGGTCAAATCTGGGGATCGGTTTATATGGGAGCTATATATAATTATAGACCGATATGGACCAATTTTTGCATGATTCTTATAGACCCTATACTTACACCACGTTCCAAATTTCATCTGTATCGGATGAAAATTGCTTCTCTAAGAGGCTCCGCAAGCCAAATCTGGCTGTCGGTTTATATTTTTAGGCAACTTCGCAAAATTACATTTATGATTTATCGGTCGATCATATGTATTAAAATTACAAAACAATTTGAGTCATTTTTCGATTTAGTTTTCGACTTAGCAGTGACGATTTCACAACGAACATCTGTGTATTTTGGCCATTTTTAATCAAATCGGAAAATGATATATATGGGTGCTTTGTCTAAATCTGAGCCGATTTTGACCAAATTTGGCACACATTGCTACTCTCTCCTACACATTGCTAAGATTTCCAGCAATCATATATAATTGATCCATTCCCCGTAGTGTGTATATCGGTCTATAGATATATATGGGGGCTATATCTAAATCTGAACCGATTTCAACCAAATTCGGTTACCATATTAAAAATTTCACGTAACATACATCGAAGTAAAAATCTGTGGTCTAAAACTGCGACCTAGACTTTGATCACATAAATGCGTCCACAGCCAGACGGACAGACATGGCAACATCGACTCATGGGCACAGTTGCCACTCGAGCCAAAAATAATCTACCAAAATTTGAAGAAAATTGTACCAAAAACTGAAAAACTTGAAAAATTTATTTCTTTAGAAAATTTGTTCAAAATTTTATTTCTTTAGAAAATTTTTTTAAAATTGTGTCTCCTTAGAAAAATTTTATTATATAAAAAAATTGGTCAAAATTGTATTTCTATAGAAAATTTTTTCAAAACATTTTTTTTTCTATAACAAATTTTGTCGAACTTTTATTTCTATAGAAAATTTTGTTAAAATATTTCTTTCTATTGAAATTCTATTGTCATAATTTTATTTTTATAGAAAATTTTGCAAAATTTTATATCTATAGGAAAAATTCACAAAAATTATTTATATGGAAAATTTTTTCAAAGTTTTATTTGTATAGAAGATTTTGCATTAATTTTTATACCTGCGCCACATTGTGGAACAGGGTATTATAAGTTAGTGCATATGGAGCCACCGTGGTGCAATGGTTAGCATGCCCGCCTTGCATACACAAGGTCGTGGGTTCGATTCCTGTTTCGAACGAACACCAAAAAGTTTTTCAACGGTGGATTATCCCACCTCAGTAATGCTGGTGACATTTCTTCTCTAAGTGGCTTCAGTGCAACTTGGAACGCCGTTCGGAATCGGCTATAAAAAGGAGGTCCCTTGTCATTGAGCTTAATATGGAATCGGGCAGCACTCAGTGATAAGAGAGAAGTTCACCAATATGGTATCACAATGGACTGACTAGTCTAAGTGAGCCTGATACATCGGGCTGCCACCAAACCTAACCTAGTGCATATGTTTGCAACACCCAGAAGGAGACGAGATAGACACATGGTGTCTTTGGCAAACATGCTCACGGTGGGCTCCTGAGTCGGTATAGCCATGTCCGTCTGTCTGGGAACACATTTTAGTGATCAAAGTCGAGGTCGCAGTTTTAGTCCAATCCACTTCTAATTTGGCACAAATATGTGTTTTGGCTCAGAATAGAACCTTATTGATTTTGGAAGAAATCGGTTCAGATTTAGATATAGCTCCTATATATATATTTCGCCCAATATGGGCTTATATGGCCCCCTAAGCCAGAGTTTTACCCCGATTTGCTTAAAAGTTTTGCTCAAGAAGAACAATTAGTACTATAGTCAAGTGTGCCAAATTTTATTGAAATCGGTTCAGATTTAGATATAGCTCCCATATATATATTTCGCCCGATATGGACTTATATGGCCCCAGAAGCCAGAGTTTTACCCTAATTTGCTTAAAATTTTGCACAAGAAGAACAATTAGTACTACAGTCAAGTGTGCCAAATTTTATTGAAATCGGTTCAGATTTTAATATATCTCCCATATGTAGCTTTCGCCCGATTTACACTCACCTGACCACAGAGGCCAATTTTTAACTCCGATTTAGTTGAAATTTTGCACAGGGAGTAGAATTAGCATTGTAGCTATGCGTGCCAAATTTGGTTGAAATCGGTTCAGATTTAGATATAGCTCCCATATATAACGTTCGCCCGATTTACACTCATATGACCACAGGGGCCAATTTGTTGCTCCGATTTAGTTGAAATTTTGCACAGGGAGTAGAATTGGCATTGTAGCTATGAGTGCCAAATTTGGACTTTCCTTACTTGTTTTTTTTTAGAAAATTTTGTCAACATTTTATTCCTACAGAAATTTTTTCAAAATTTTATTTCTATAGATATTTTATTTCTATAGCTAGTCAAAATATTATATCTATAGAAAAGTTTGTCAAAATTTTATTTCTATTGAAATATTTTTCAAAATTGTATTTATATGGCAATTTTTTTTAGTTTGATAGAAAATTTTGTTCAAATATTTATTTCTATAGAAATTTTAAAATATTTATTTCTATGGAAAATTTTGTCAAAATTTTATTTCTATAGAAAATTTTCTCAAAATTTTATTTCTATAGAAAAATTTGTCAAATTTTTTTTTCTATAGAAAATTTTGTTAAAATATTTCTTTCTATAGAAAATTTTGTCAAAAATTTATTTCTACAGAAAAATTTGTTAAAATTTTATTTCTATAGAAAATTTTGTCAAGATTTTATTTCTATAGAAAATTTTGTCAAGATTTTATTTCTATCGAAAATTTTGTCAAAATTTTATTTCTATAGAAAATTTTGTCAAAATTTCCCTTCTATAGAAAATTTTGTCAAAATTTCCCTTTTATAGAAAATTTTGTCAAAATTTCCCTTCTAAAGAAAATTTTGTCACAATTTTATTTCTGTAGAAATTTTTGTCAAAATGTTATTTCTATCGAAAATTTTGTCAAAATTTCATTTCTATAGAAGATTTTGTCATCATTTCCCTTGTATAGAAAATTTTGTCAAAATTTTATTTCTATAGAAATTTTTGTCAAAATTTTTTTTCTATAGAAATTTTTGTCAAAATTTTTTTTCTATAGAAAATATTGTCAAGATGTTATTTCTATATAAAAAATTTGTCAAAATTTTATTTCTATAGAAAATTTTGTCAAAATTTTATTTCTATAGAAAATTTTGTCAAAATTTTATTTCTATAGAAAATTTTGTCAAAATTTTATTTCTATAGAAAATTTTGTCAAAATTTTATTTCTATAGAAAATTTTGTCAAAATTTTATTTCTATAGAAAATTTTGTCAAAATTTTATTTCTATAGACAATATTGTCAAAATTTTATTTCTATAGAAAATTTTGTCAAAATTTTATTTCTATAGACAATTTTGTCAAAATTTTATTTCTATAGAAAATTTTGTCAAAATTTTATTTTTATAGAAAAATTTGTCAAAATTTCCCTTCTATAGAAAATTTTGTCAACATTTTTTCTTCTTTAGAAAATTTTGTCAAAATTTATTTTCTGTAGAAAATTTTGTCAGAATTTTATTTCTCTAGACAATTTGGTCAAAATTTTATTTCTATAGATAATTTTGTCAAAATTTTATTTCCATAGAAAATTTTGTCAAAATGTTATTTCTATAGAAAATTTTGTCAAAATTTTATTTTTATAGAAAAATTTGTCAAAATTTCCCTTCTATAGAAAATTTTGTCAACATTTTTTCTTCTTTAGAAAATTTTGTCAAAATTTATTTTCTGTAGAAAGTTTTGTCACAATTTTATTTCTATACAAAAATTTTCTCAAAATTGTATTTATATAGCAATTTTTTTCAAAATTTTATTTCTAAAGAAAATTTTTCAAAATTTTCTGTCTATGGAAAATGTTGTTAAGATATTTCTTTCTGTAGAAAATTTTATTAAAATATTTCATTCTATAGAAAATTTTGTCATAATTTTATTTTTATAGAATATTTTGCAAAATTTTATATCTATAGAGAAAATTCACAAAATTTTTTTTATATGAAAAATTTTGTGAAAATTTTATGTCTACAGAAAATTTTATCAAAAATTTTATTTCTATAGAAAAGCTAGTCAAAATATTATTTCTATAGAAAAGTTTGTCAAAATTTTATTCCTATTGAATAAATTTTCAAAATTGTATTTATATGGCTTTTTTTTTAGTTTGTAGAAAATTTTGTTAAAATATTTCTTTCTATAGAAAATTTTGTCAAAATTTATTTTCTGTAGAAAATTTTGTCAAAATTTTATTTCTATAGAAAATTTTGTCATGATTTTATTTCTATAGAAAAATTTGTCAAATCAGTTTAAGTTCAATCATCTATGATCGTAGCCATAAGAAAAAAGGAAAAAGCTCTGTGATATTTTAATTTAGTTTTTATATATTTATTTTTGAAATTATTTTTAATTTGTGTTTAATGGTATGGTGTTCATGTGCCGTCACTTTTTACCTTTTAACAATAATATCGAAAATATGGAAAAGGACCAAATATTTCAATAAAATTCATCCCAGAAAGGGTTGGAAATTACCAGCGAAACGTCGGATAAAAATACGAAGTAAAGTCTTTTTATTTGCATATTTAGAGACCTTAAAAGTCCGATTTAGAATTAATCTAAGAGAATCCAAAAATAATAAGTAATCAAGGTCGTATAAAAACCAACAATGTCAAAATTTTATTTCTATAGAAAATGTTGTCAAAATTTTCTTTCTATAGAAAATTTTGTCCAAATTTTCTTCTTATAGAAAATTGTGTCAAATTTTCTTTCTATAGAAAATTTTATTGCCAAAGACACCCCGTATCTATGGTGTCTCCTTCTAGGTGTTGGAAACATATACACTAACTTATAATACCATGTTCCACAGTGTGGCGCAGTATATAACAATTTTAAAATACATTGCCATCGGCAACTGTTACGACAACCACAGTAAAGTGATTATCAGTACAAAATCCATGGTCATATATAGTACTGTTCCTTTGAACTTTGAATCAATAAAAAATATTTTCACACGACAAGATATGATCATCTCTATATTCAGGAATTCAATCAAATAATTGAGTTTTATTTCTCACTAATTCGATTCAATTTTATAGGTCCCTAATCCAATTCCTGTATGACTTTACAATTGGCTATGTTATTCACCATCAATTATTATAAATATTTTCGTCACTCTATCACCCTCTCTCTCTCTCTATCTCAAACTGGTTGATTGTTTTATATTGCAATGCTCGAAAAAAAAAAATCGTAAAATTCATGATGATCCAACTGAAATGCATTTTTGCAGTCCTAAAAAAATCGTTACATGGCCATAGTTCATATTGTTGTTTGAAATGAATAGAAATATTTCATCACTTGCCTCATATCCGGATGCCACACAAAATCAAAAAAAAAAAAAACCAAACGGATTCATTAGGGAGCTTTGAATATTTTCTAATCCGTTTGTACCGGACACAAGCTCTTACAGTCGACATAGATTCAATTTTTTTTTTGTATTGAGATAGTCCTTGAATGCATATGTGACACCATCATCGGTCAGTCCTATATTGAAGAGAAATACAACAAAAACTCTGAGAATGCTGGCATTCGTATGAATACATGGTGAAAAAAATTGATTGATGTCAATTTATTTGAAATATTTACAATAGTTCTTTGGAATGATTGCAATTTCATTGGGACAAAAAGAAAACGACAGACTACCACCAACACAAACAACAGAGTTGAGAGAAGAGCAAAAAAATAAAAAAACGAAACAAACCTTAAGCTATTCTAGGCCAGTGGTTTATTTTACATGTGACCACATCTGTGTATGTATGTATGCGATTGGCAAACATATACACACGCAGACACACTACAACTACTAGTATTGTATCTATCCATGATATTTATATGTGGGTAGGTAGTAGGTATATATTTTAATGGAATTCCATATCAATGTACATTTATAACCGGGCATGAAGATGCACAGCAAATATTTGGTTTTTACGACAAATAAAAACTTCACATTCTTCTAGGGTGTTCTGGTTTTTTTGCTGTTTTCCGTTTTTTTTTTTTTATACATATCCTTCTTTTGCACTCCACTTGGCCTGGCTTATAATAGTTTTTATCCTGACTTTTAGTGCGGAGGAGTGGAAAACACAGCAAAGAATTGGTTGTATGAAGGTAATCGGAAAAAGAAGCCACTCGTCCTTTTTGCTAAGTTAGCAATAATACAAATATCACCACTATCATACACATGTATATACGCCAACACAAACACATGAATTTAAGGAATCGTCGGAAAGTAAAAGTGGGTTACATTTGCCACAATTAAGGCCTTATTAGTTAATTTAAATTCTTCCCCATTCTATACAAAGCAACTAAAAAATAATCGAAGTTTAGCAGATATGGCTATCAGACCACGGTTGTCACAGTTGGTTGAATTCTACCAATAATGGTAGATTTTTTACTGTTTTGTAGATTGGTATGTGGTACTTCATAAATTTTTTATAGAAACAAAAATGTTCGCAAAATTTTCTAAAGAAATAACATTTTGACAAAATTGTTATATAACGAAAATTTGCAAAAATTTTCTATAGCAATAAAGTTTTGACAAAATTTTCTATAGCAATAAAATTTTGACAAAATTTTCTATAGAAATAAAATTTTGACAAATTTTTCTATAGAAATAAAATTTTAACAAATTTTTCTATAGAAATAAAATTTTGATAAAATTTTCTATAGAAATAAAATTTTGATAAAATTTTCTATAGAAATAAAATTTTTACAGAATTTTATATAGAAATAAAATTGTGACAAAATTTTCTATAGAAATAAAATTGTGAAAAAATTTTATATAGAAATAAAATTCTGACAAAATTTTCTATAGAAATAAAAATTTGACAAAATTTTCTATAAAAATAAAATTTTGACAAAATTTTCTATAGAAATAAATTATTGACAAAATTTTCTATAGAAGCCACCGTGGTACAATGGTTAGCATGCCCGCCTTGCATACACAAGGTCTTGGGTTCGATTCCTGCTTCGACCTAACACCAAATAGTTTTTCAGCGGTGAATTATCCCACCTCAGTAATGCTGGTGACATTTCTGAGTGTTTCAAAGCTTCTCTAAGTGGTTTCACTGCAATGTGGAACGTCGTTCGGACTCAGCTATAAAAAGTAGTACAAGAGTAGCTTAATAAACAGCGGAAAAGAAGGTTCAAGTGTGGTTCACTTTGGGTTTAGTGAACTACCCGAATTTATTCTGATAATTGGTTGATAATTTTGCTTCATGATGAGGAATGAGGTAATTCCGAAACGTGCGTCCGTCCAACCATTTTGCAGTCCAAAGTGCTTTGCCCAACCAAATTTGACAAACATTCTTTCCTCTGTTGGTTAAGCTAATATTGTAGTTTAGTCACCGCAATGGTTTTAGACTGAGATCAAAACAACAAATAAAATATTTGATAGAAATAAAATTTTGACAACATTTTCTATAGATATACAACTTTAATAAAATTTTCTATAAAATTAAAATTTTGAGAATTGTTGTTTATATAAATAGAGTTTTGACAAACTTTTCTATATAAATACAATTTTGACAAAATTTTCTATAGAAATAAAATTTTAACAAAATTTTCTATAGGAGTAAAATTTTGACAAAATCTTCTGTAGAAATAAAATTTTGACAAAAAATTCTATAGAAATAAAATTTTGACAAAATTTTCTATAGAAATAAAATTTTGACAAAATGTTCTATAATAAAATTTTGACAAAATTTTCTATAGAAATAAAAGTTTGACAAAATTTTCTATAGAAATAAAATTTTGACAAAATTTTCTATAGAAATAAAATTTTGACAAAATTTTCTATAGAAATAAATTTTTTATTTGGCCTCGTTGGCTTTGTATTACGAAATAAATGGAAATTGAAATTGAAAAAAAAATAAATAAAATTTTGACAAAATTTTCTATAGAAATAAAATTTTGACAATAATTTCTATAGAAATAAAGTTTTGACAACATTTTCTATAGAAATAAAATTTTGACTAAATTTTCTATAGAAATAAAATATTGACAAAATTTTATATAGAAATAAAATTTTGACATCATTTTATATAGAAATAAAATTGTGACAAAATTTTCTATAGAAATAAAAATTTGACAAAATTTTCTATAAAAATAAAATTTTGACAAAATTTTCTATAGAAGCCACCGTGGTGCAATGGTTAGCATGCCCGCCTTGCATACACAAGGTCGTGGGTTCGATTCCTGCTTCGACCGAGCACCAAAAATTTTTTAGCCGTGGATTATCCCACCTCAGTAATGCTGGTGACATTTCTGAGGGTTTCAAAGCTTCTCTAAGTGGTTTCACTGTAATGTGAAACGCCGTTCGGACTCGGCTATAAAAAGGAGGTCCCTTGTCATTGAGCTTAACATGGAATCGGGCAACACCCAGTGATAAGACAGAAGTGAGCCTGATACATCGGGCTGCCACCTAACCTAACCCAACCTTCTATAGAAGTAAAAGTTTGACAAAATTGTCTATGGAAATAAAATTTTGACAAAATTTTCAATAGAAATAAATTTTTGGCAACATTTTCTATAAAAATAAAATTTTGACTAAATTTTTTATAGAAATAAAATTTTGCTAACTAGGCTATAAAGAGTAGCAGCACTCAGTGATAAGACAGAAGTTCACCAATGTGGTATCACAATGGACTGAATAGTGTAAGTGAGCCTGATACATCGGGCTGCCACCCAACCTAACCCAACCTTCTATAGAAATAAAATTTTGACAAATTTGACAAAATTTTTAATAGAAATAAATTTTTGACAACATTTTCTATAGAAATAAATTTTTGTATAAAAATAAATTTTTGACAACATTTTCTACAGAAATAAAATTTTGACTAAATTTTTTATAGAAATAAAATTTTGTATAGAAATAGAACTCAGCCATAAAAAATAGGTCCCTCGTCATTGAGCTTAACATGGCATCGGGCAGCACTCAGTGATAAGACAGAAGTTCACCAATGTTATATCACAATGGACTGAATAATCTAAGTGAGCCTGATACATCGGGCTGCCAAATAACCTAATCTAACCTTCTATAGAAATAAAATTTTGACAAAATTTTCTATGGAAATAAAATTTTGACAAAATTTTCAATAGAAATAAAATTTTGACAAAATTTTCCATAGAAATAAATGTTTGTATAAAAATAATTGTTTGACAACATTTTCTATAGAAATAAAATTTTGACTAAATTTTCTATAGAAATAAAATGTTGACAGAATTTAGTATAGAAATAAAATTTTAATAAAAATTTGAATAAAATTTATATAGAAATAAAATGTTGACAAAATTTTGTATAGAAATGCAAGTCTTACAAAATTTGCTATAGAAATAAAGTTTTGATAAAACGTTCCGCAGCAATAAAGTTGAAAAAAAATTTCTATAGACATACATTTTTGATAAAATTTTCTATAGGCATAAAATTTTGACAAATTTCTATAGAAATAAATTGTTGACAAAATTTTCTATAGAAATAAAATGTTGACAAAATTTTCTATAGAAACTAAATGTGGCAAAATTTTCTAGATAAATAAAATGTTGACAAAATTTTCTATAAAAATAAGACTTTGGCAAATTTTTTTATAGAAATAAAATTGCTGGGTGTTGCAAACATATGCACAAGCTTATAATATCCTGCTCCACAGTGTGGAGCAGGTTATAAAAGGGACTGTGATCTAGTGAGGGCTATTTTATTTAGTGAATCGTTCACTGAAATTAGTATGTTCCAGGACGACACAAATTACTATAAAAAGTAAGTAAAATTACAATAGAAAGGCTTTACAAATTATACAAGAAAAGTAATACTGTGTCTAGGACAAATAAAAATCTTAAAAAGTAAACACAGATAAATTCAATTTTTATTTTTTTCCATTTATATCTCCTTAAAAAGGCCCCCTATGTCGTTTTTGTAATAACTCTCTAAGTTATTGACCTCTCTGCCTTACGAAGTCGAATAGCCCAATATCAACAAAAGACATAGCAACATATGGCAACATAAAATTCCAATGAACATACATACACACACACCCACAGATAGAGACAACATTTTGTATACCTTAAAAGTAGTGGTCATTAGGCTATTCCATCTAGGGAGGGGTGGGGGAAGGAGAAGAGTATAAATGTACCCATAACATTTATTCAGAAACATTTACTCGATCCACAACACACACTCTCTCTCCCTCTCTCTCTCTCTTACTCCTATGCTTTTTACTCTGGCTTCAGCCATTAAATTCCCTCTATATGAACACATGGTATACATCTTAGATCACTAATGTGTTTGTTCATCGTTTCAGAGTTGATTTTTTTGGGATGATGAAAAAAAAAAACTTTTGGTCGTAGCAAGGCGGGACAATAGAACGGAAATGGTTGGTTGTTGTAATGGGAACTAGTTTTTGCCAGGAAAAAGGAAACTGTTCAATGGCAACTCATGCCAGGGCATTATAATATTTAATAAATTATAATAAAATACCATCAAACACACATGCAAATACATACTTAAACCTTCAAATGGAGTAAATACTCCACAAAAAAAAAGAATATTTATGTATATGTATCTATAGCAGTACTGTTGTGGTTGTTTTTATGTATGTTTGTGTGTATTTGTATGTTTAATAAGACTATATGCTTACTTTCTCATATAAGTAAGTGAAAGAAAATAATAAAAAGGACAAACAACAACAAAAAGAGTAACCCACAAACATGTTTGGTTTGTTGCTGAAGAACGCATTCATGTATCATTATTTTTACATTAACATGGGTCACATTAGTCCAGATGTTACAAAATCTCGTTTGCCTAGGTATTGTGATTTTTTCTTCCTCCCTAACCTGAACAAGTTAATTTCATATGTGTGTAATGTGTTAGCAGATTAGTATGAAAAAAAAACACAAACATAAATACAATTAAATCGAGCAATATTTAAAAGAAAAAATGTGAACTGATGTAGGTAAGGCTTAATGATAAAAACAAGGGAGTAAAGAAAAGTATATAAAGCAGTAAAATCGGCCGTGCCGAATCTTCAATACCCAACACCATGAATCAAATATTATAGCTTCCTTTGAAATTTCAGAGTGGTTAGATGACAGGTATTCTCCAAAGCAGAGCAGTTGAATCACTACACTTCCCGAGGATAAATTTATAGATTTTACCTATGAAGACTATATCAGATTCTGCATTTATAAGATTCACTTTTGTTTGAGTTTTAGAGGAATCATTAACATCTCTTGTAACTGTGCTAGAAAATGATGAAATAACGCCTTGATTTGAAATCTTAAATCTGTAGATTTTCGCCCCATTATTTAAATGATTACGGGAAGTAAAATCTAAAATACCAGTACATTTACAATTTCAGGGAAATCGGCAAAAAATATGGTTTCTAGAAACCCAATGAGTTAAATCGGCAAATCTGTCTTGTGGGGGCTATACCCAGCAAAAACTGGGTAAACACTAGTGATTCTTTCAGTAATACCGGTAATCAAAAAGTTACTACTTGCAGTATTACCTGGGATTTAAAAATAATAACTTACCTGTGTAGGCAAGAAGTGATTCTTTCTATTAATACCGGTAATCAAAATCATAAGTTGAGGTCCGGGTTCGGCTCTACAGTGGGCACCGATAAGTAATGCCAAATTACATTTCAGAAAAAATTGCCTTTGTTTTCTAAAGTTGTAACAGGTTGGCTGATAAGTCCCCGGTCTAACAAAGAAAAATACATTTTTTTGTCAAAATTCGTTTTTATTATTCAACATAGTTTCGTTCAAGAGCGATACAACGATTATAACGACCTTCCAATTTTTTGATACCATTTTGGTAGTACTCCTTCGGTTTTGCCTCAAAATAGGCCTCAGTTTCTCACCTCTTCATTGCAGCCAAATTTTTCCCTGCGAGCATCCTTTTGAGGTCTGAGAATAAGAAAAAAAAATAGCTGGGGCCAGATCTGGAGAATACGGTGGGTGGGGAAGCAATTCGAAGCCCAATTCATGAATTTTTGCCATAGTTCTCAATGTCTTGTGGCACGGTGCGTGGATTTTTTTGATGTTTTCGTCGGTAACCACCTCTTTCGGGCGTCCACTGCGTTCACCGTCCTCCGTGCTCATTTCACCACGCTTGAATTTTGCATACCAATCAATTATTGTTGATTTCCCTGGGGCAGAGTCCGGAAACTCATTATCAAGCCAAGTTTTTGCTTCCACCGTATTTTTTCCCTTCAAAAACCCGTATTTTATCAAAACACGAAATTACCTTTTTTCCATTTTCTTCACAATAACAAAAGTTTCTTCACAAAAGACGCTCTATCTCACAAACTAATTGACTTACAGACGTCAAATTTTGACACGAATCTTTGAAGGTTAGTACTATATAAAAATAAGATGCATTTAATACTAGCGACGCCATCTATGTGTCAGACCGGGGACCTGTTATAGTATATAATTTATATTACAAAATCATCATTGAATAGATCCATGTTGTGGAGCATGGTATAGTGTGTTGGATTACAAAACAACAGGGGTGAGTTCGCACTTTTTGGGTATCTTTATGGTAAAGATATTATTTTTGGAGAGCTGGTATGCTTGCGAAGAAGTACTTATTTTCCGACTGCTGGTATGCTTGTACGGAAGTACTTTCCTCCAATGTCATGCCCGTGTAAAAGTATTACTACTGATATATGTACGAGGAAGTTGTTACCAATTTGGCGCAGGCATACTTGTATTCATACCTGGTAATAGGAATTGTTGCTGGGTACTAAAACATGGACCGATACTCACCGTTTCGGCACACCTCTTAATGGTCCTATAATTATTCTAGGTTTCAAATTTCAGACAAATTGGATAAAAACTACGGTTTCTAGCAGTCCAAAATAATAAAATCATTTCTTGCACACATATTTATAGTCCTAAAAAACCTCTACATTTCCAATTTCAGGCAAATCGGACAACAACTACGGTTTCTACAAGCCCAACAAGTAAAATCGGGAGATCGGTCTATATGAGGGCTATACTAAAACATTGACCGATACTCACCATTTTCGAAGCATCTCTTTATGGTCCTACAATGCCTCTAGATTTCCAATTTCAGGCAAACTGGATAAAAGCTACGGTTTCTATAAGCCCAAGAAGTAAAATCTGGAGATCGGTTCATATGGGGATTATATCAAAACATTGACCGATACTCACTATTTTAAGCATACCTTTTTATACCCTCCACCATAGGATGGGGGTATATTAACTTTGTCACTGCGTTTGTAACACATCGAAATATTGCTCTAAGACCCCATAAAGTATATATATTCTGGGTCGTGGTGAAATTCTGAGTCGATCTAAGCATGTCCGTCCGTCAGTCCATCCGTCCGTCCGCCTGTTGAAATCACGCTAACTTCCGAACGAAACAAGCTACCGACTTGAATCTTGGTACAAGTAGTTGTTATTGATGTAGGTCGGATGGTATTGCAACTGGGCCATATCAGTCAACTTTTACGTATAGCCCGCATATAAACGGACCCTCGGATTTAGCTTGCGGAGCCTCAAAGAGAAGCAAATTTTATCTGATGCGGCTGAAATTTGGTACATGGTGTTGGTATACGGTCTCTAACAACCATGCAAAAATTGGTCCACATCGGTATATAAATATATATGTGCCATATATTAACGGACCCCCAGATTTGGTTTGCGAAACCTCTAAGAGAAGCATATTGCATCCGATCAGGCTGAAATTTGGTATGTGGTGTTGGTATATGTTCTCTAACAACCGTGCAACAATTGGTCCACATCGTTCCATAATTATATATAGCCCCCATATAAACCGATCCCCAGATTTGCCTTGCGGAGCCTCAAAGAAGAGCAAATTTCATCTGATCCGGCTGAAATTCGGTACATGGTGTTGGTATATGGTCTCTAACAACCATACAAAATTGCTCCACATCGGTCCATAATTATATATAGCCCCAATATAAACCGATCCCCAGATTTGGCTTTCGGTGCCTCAAAGAGAAGCAAATTTCATCTGATGCGGCTGAAATTTGGTACATGGTGTTGGTATATGGTCTCTAACAACCATGCAAAAATTGGTCCACACCGTTCCATAATTATATATAGCCCCCATATAACCGATCCCCAGATTTGGCTTTCGGAGCCTCTAAGAGAAGCAAATTTCATCTGATCCGGCTGAAATTTGGTACATGGTGCTGGTATATGGTCTCTAACAACCATGCTGGAATTGGTCCACATCGGTCCATAATTATATATAGCCCCCATATAAAGCGATGCCCAGATTTGACCTACGGAGCCTCTTGGAGGAGCAAAAATCATCCAATCCGGTTGAAATTTGGTACATTTCGCTAGCGTATGCCCGATAACAACCATGCCAAAATTGGTCTATAGAAAATTTTGTCAGAATTTTATTTCTGTAGAAGCTTTTGTCAAAATGTTATGCAAAAATTGTTCCACATCGGTCCATAATTATATATAGCCCCCATATAAACCAATCCCCAGATTAGCCCTGCGGAGCCTCAAAGAAGAGCAAATTTCATCTGATCCGGCTGAAATTTGGTACATGGTGTTGGTATATGGTCTCTAACAACCATGCAAAAATTGGTCCACATCGGTCCTTAATTATATATAGCCCCCATATAAACATATCCCCGAACTGGCTTTCGGAGCCTCTAAGAGAAGCAAATTTCATCTGATCTGGCTGAAATTGGGTACATGGTGTTGTTATATGGTCTCTAACAACCATGCAAAAATTGGTCCACATTGGTCCATAATTTTATATAGCCCCCATATAAACCAATCCCCAGACTTGGCTTGCGGAGCCTCTACGAGAAGCAAATTTCATCTGATCATGCTGAAATTTGGTACATGGTGTTGGTATATGGTCTCTAACAACCATGCAAAAATTGGTCCACATCGGTCCTTAATTATATATAGCCCCCATATAAACCGATCCCCCGATTTGGCTTTCGGAGCCTCTAAGAGAAGCAAATTTCATCTGATCTGGCTGAAATTGGGTACATGGTGTTGTTATATGGTCTCTAACAACCATGCAAAAATTGATCCACATCGTTCCATAATTATATATAGCCCCCATATAAACCAATCCCCAGATTTGACCTCCGGTGCCTTTTGGAGAAGCAAAATCCATCCGATCTGGTTGAAATTTTGTACGTGGTGGTAGTATATAATATTTAACAACCAAGGCAAAAGTGGTCCATATCAGTCCATAATCATATATAGCCCCTATATAAACCGATCCCGAGATTTGGTTTTGGAGACTGTTGTAGGAGCAAATTTCATCCGAGTCAGTTGAAATTTAGTACATTGTGCTAGTATATGGTCGTTAACAACCATGCCTAACTAGGTCCATATCGGTCTATAGTTATATATAGCCCTCAGATAAATCGATACCCAATCACACAAAAATTGGCCCATATCAAGTTCATAATTGTATATAGCCCCCATATAAGCGACCCCCATATTTCAATTCTGGCTCTCTACCACGTATGGACTAACTCACAATTTAGAAAACGATGTGGAGAAGTTTTTAGATACTACAACCCAAGTAATTCGATTGTGGAAGACAGTCTTTCGTAGAAGTTTCTACGCAATCCATGATGGAGGGTACATAAGATTCGGCCTGGCCGAACTTACGGACGTATATACTTGTTTTTAAATAAAACACTAATTGTTATTAACTTTTAAACGGACAGAAATTGTTTGCTGTGCAACATTTAACATTGCTGTAATTTGCTTTTGAGTCAAAGTGTAATCTCCATCCAATATCCTTCAAACTTTTTTGGTGGTCTTCCACATTCTTCATTTCACACATATAATACAGATATAATTTCACACATAAAATAATTAATAATGACCCGTTTAAACCATCTTTTGCATGTTGCTTCTGATACAGCATGATGACTATATGCCTAAACAAGTATTCGATGTGACTTTGCAGCACTTTTCTTCAAATAAAAACAAAAATTTAATGCTTTCCGCAAATCATCACTTTCTCGTACAAAATTCGACATTTTTAACACGATGAAAAAATGTGATGTTGTCTGTTCAATGACTTGATGTATACTAAATATTGTTCACAGATGTCAAAGCAAACAAAAAAGGGCTCGTTCACAATAAATGTTCCCTATCAAGACATTTGTATTTTAGCGCTCACTTCATACCGGTATATCGTATATATAAAGCGATCACAATAATCGCTTTCATACAAATTTTTTGAAATTTCGTCACATCAAAATATTGGTCCCAGACCACATATAGTATACATTTTCTGAGTCGTGGTGAAATTCTGAGTCGATCTACCGTCCAGCTGTCCATCCGTCCGTCCGTCTGTTTAAATCACGCAAAATTCCGAACGAAACCCACTACTTGGCACAACTTGGCACAAGCCAAATCCGACCAAGCTTTGGTACAACCCTCATATAAACCGATAACCAGATTTGACTGAAGGCGCAAATAGATTCCATATTCTGATCCAAAACACATATTTGTGGCAAGTTTTTGGAAGTCGATAGGACTAAAACTGCGACCTAGACTTTGATCACCCAAATGTGTGCAAAGACAGATGGACTCACAGACGGCGGATATGGCTAGATCAACTCAGGGAGCGGCCCTGAAAATTTCTACCAAAAACACCATATGTCTATTTCTTCTCCTCCTGGGTGTTTCAAACATATGCTTTAACTTATAATACCCAGTTCCACAGTATGGTATAGGGTATACAGACAAATAAAATTCTTATATCTGTCTTAGCAGTCAATCTAGAATAATGCACTCACTACAGCTTTCATATTTTCACAATCCTCTTGGCCTTTAATCTTCTTTATTAAGAAGACTGGTTCATATACTTTGCGTTTTTTGTTTTCATATTCCAATTACCTAGCTCTACAAGTCCAGGAAGAGGGAAATCCTGGATTACTTTTAAAAGTATTTCCCTTTAATTTACTTGGTGTATACATCATCATCGTCATCATCTATGACTGCCCCTTGACGGGAATTTTTTTTTTTACAAAATTAAAAAAAAAAAACAGCACACCAACAAATCTCATATTAAGTTCATTATCCCAGTTCATTATCAAAGCTTAAGCTTCCACCCATTCTATGTGCCTCTTTGCTCATTCACGCCCTCCCCAATGCCATGAAGAATATATTCACAGATAAGATGAGAGCATGTTTGTATGAAGTTTGTTTTTTAATTATTGTTTATTTTAAAATATGCTAAGAATGGCGTATCATAAAAACATTAAGCTAATCCATAGAAGGGAGCAATGCTGTGTGATCCGGAGAATCCCCCCTCGCCATCCCTCACAAATTCACACACTCACCAATATTATCTTAATTTGGAAGAAAAATGTAATTTTCTTAAAAATTTACTTAATTTTTGTATTAGCACAAAATTTGATGTTGATTTATGTCTACTGCTATAGAGAATATGAAATGGCAAAAAGATAGAGAAGATAAGGTAGGGCAAATTGTATTACTAGTTAGTTGGGAAGATGTTTCTCAATGGCCGACTATCTGCCTGGCTGGAATGTAACCAAGTTGGCTGTGGGACAACGACCCAATTTTCCTATTTCTTTTTTTTTTTTGTTCGCTTTTTGGTGAATCTTTAGCTACTTTCCCCCTTACAATGAACAAAAAACGCACTTTACTTCAAGATTCTGTGTCGTGTGACACTTTTGCCACTTCTATTTTATTCATTTTTTTTTGTGTAAGTGCTCTTGTTTGATACCAAGTAAATGGCAAAGTGCTTTGCGTGTATCACCCTAAGCAGCAGCAGGAACACCCCCGTAGGATTCTACACCTACACCTACTTTCTTCGAATATGTCTGCAATGCATGTTGTTGTCGCCATTGAAAAGTTTTTTATCTTTCACTGAGCAAAGAAGAAAAGAATAAAGTGAAGAAAATATTACAAAGTTTTTCATTTCGTTCCTGTTCACTTTTTTTTTTTCTGTTGAAAAAAAATTTCCCTATCTACTTCAGTCTCCTTATCCAAAAAAAAACTACCAAACAATAGAAGTCCCAATGACAAGGTGGAAAAAAATTTAACGCATGATAAATTACATGAGCATGTAATTTAATATGCACATACATATACACATAGGGTTTATGTGTGCATATAATAGGGTTTCCATATTTATTGCTATAGAAATAAAATTTTGACAAAATTCTCTATAGAAATAAAATTTATAAAAAATTTTCTATAGAAATATAGTTTTGACAAAATTTTCTATAGAAATATAGTTTTGACAAAATTCTCTATAGAAATAAAATTTATAAAAAATATTCTATAGAAATAAAATTTTGACAAAATTTTCTATAGAAATAAAATTTTGATAAAATTTTCTATAGAAATAACATCTTGACACAATTTTCTATAGAAATAAAATTTTGACAAAATTTTCGATTGAAAAAAAAGCGTTTCTATAAAAAATTTTCTATAGAAATATATTTTTAACAAAATTTTCTATGGAAATAAAATTTTTACAAAATTTTCTATAGAAATAAAATTTTGACAAAATTTTCCGTAGAAATCAAATTTTTACAAAATTTTCTATAGAAATAAAATTTTGACAAAATTTTCTATAGAAATAAAATTTTGACAAAATTTTCTATAGAAATAAAATTTTTACAAAATTTTCTATGGAAATAAAATTTTGACAAAATGGTCTATAGAAATAAAATTTTGACAAAATTTTCCGTAGAAATCAAATTTTTACAAAATTTTCTATAGAAATAAAATTTTTGACAAAATTTTCTATAGAAAAAAAATTTTGACAAAATTTTCTATAGAAATAAAATTTTGACAAAATTTTCTATTGAAATAAAATTTTGACAAAATTTTTCATAGAAATAAAATTTTGACAAAATTTTCTATAGAAATAAAATTTTTACACAATTTTCTAAGAAATAAAATTTTGACAAAATTTTCTATACAAAAAACATTGACAAAATTGTCTATAGAAATAAAATTTATGCTTAGTTTTCTATAGATATAAATTTTTGAGAAAAATTTATATAGAAATAAAATTTTGCCAAAATTTTCTATAGAAATAAAGTTTTGCCAAAATTTTCTATAGAAATAAAATTTTAAGAAAAATTTCGATAGAAATAAAATTTTGACAAAATGTTCTATTGAACAAAAATTTTGACAAAATTTTCTATTGAACAAAAATTTTGACAAAATTTTCTATTGAACAAAAATTTTGACAAAATTTTCTATTGAAAAAAAAATGTTTCTATAAAAAGTTTTCCATAGAAATACATTATTAACAAAATTTTCCGTAGAAATAAAATGTTGACAAGATTTTCTATAGAAATAAAATTTTGATAAAATTTTCTATAGAAATAACATTTTGACACAATTTTCTATAGAAATAAAATTTTGACAAAATTTTCTATAGGAATAAAATTTTGACAAAATTTTCTATAAAAATAAAATTAATACAAAATTTTCTATAGAAATATAATTTTGACAAAATTTTCTATAAAAATAAAATTTTGACAAAATTTTCTATAGAAATAAAATTTTGATAAAATTTTCTATAGAAATAACATTTTGACAAAATTTTCTATTGAAAAAAAAAATGTTTCTATAAAAATTTTTCTATAGAAATACATTTTTAACACAATTTTCCGTAGAAATAAAATTTTGACAAAATTTTCTATAGAAATAAAATTTTGATAAAATTTTCTATAGAAATACAATTTTGGCAAAATTTTCTATACAAAAAAAAATTTGACAAAATTGTCTATAGAAATAAAATTTATGGTAAGTTTTCTATAGATATAAATTTTTGAGAAAAATTTATATAGAAATAAAGTTTTGCCAAAATTTTCTATAGAAATAAAATTTTAAGAGAAATTTCGATAGAAATAAAATTTTGACAAAATGTTCTATAGAAATGAAATATTGAGAAAATTTTCTATAGGAATAAAATTTTAAGAAAATTTGTACATAGAAATAAAATTTTAAGAAAATTTCCTATAGTCATAAAATCTTGAGAAAATTTTCTATAAAAATAAAATTTTGAGAAAATTTTCTATAAAAAAAACAAATTTATAACCTTTTTTATGGAAATAAAATTTTGACAAAATTTGCTATAGAAATAAAATGTTTACAATATTTTCTATAGAAATAAAATTTTGACAAAATTTTCCATAGAAATAAAATTTTTGCAAAATTTTTTATAAAATTAAATTTTTAAAAAATTTTCTATAGAAATAAACTTTTGACAAAATTTTCCATAGAAATAACATTTTTACAAAATTTTCTATAAAATTAAATTTTTACAAAAATTTCTATAGGAATAGAAATAAAAATAAAATAAAATTTTGACAAACTTTTCTATAGAAATAAAATTTTCTATAGAAATACATTTTTAACACAATTTTCCGTAGAAATAAAATTTTGACAAAATTTTCTATAGAAATAAACTTTTGATAAAATTTTCTATAGAAATAAAATTTTGACAAAATTTTCTATACAAAAAAAATTTGACAAAATTGTCTATAGAAATAAAATTTATGGTAAGTTTTCTATAGATATAAATTTTTGAGAAAAATTTATATAGAAATAAAGTTTTGCCAAAATTTTCTATAGAAATAAAATTTTAAGAAAAATTTCGATAGAAATAAAATTTTGACAAAATGTTCTATAGAAATGAAATATTGAGAAAATTTTCTATAGAAATAAAATTTTAAGAAAATTTTTACATAGAAATAAAATTTTAAGAAAATTTCCTATAGTCATAAAATCTTGAGAAATTTTTCTATAAAAATAAAATTTTGAGAAAATTTTCTATAAAAAAACAAATTTAACCTTTTTTGTGGAAATAAAATTTTGACAAACTTTTCTATAGAAATAAAATTTGTTTTGTTTTGTTATTGTTGGTTTTGTTCTTTAAGCATTGTTGTTGTTTTTTTATTTCAGCTTAAAACCATACATTGACTAAACTACAAGAGTAGCTTAACCAACAGAGGAAAAGAATGTTTGTCAAATTTATTTGGGCAAAGCCCTATAGACTGCAAGATGGTTGGATGGACGCACGTTTCGGAATTACCACATTCCTCATCAGCATCCTCTACTTGCAGCAAAACTATCAACCAATTATCAGAATAAATTCAGGCAGTTTATTAAACCCAACCAAAAACCACACTTGAACCCTCCGAAAAAAGGTTTTACATTGATAGCCGGCTTATGCCGAAATAAACTCGAAACAAACATATCTCTTTTCCTATGCCACTGTCAAATCATCGATTTGAATTCACATGGCTGGGTTTATTTTGAGCGTGCCTCCTCTTCTTTTTCCATTTGTTTTGTTTTGTTATTGTTGGTTTTGTTCTTTAAGCATTGTTGTTGTTTTTTTATTTCAGCTTAAAACCATACATTGACTAAACTACAAGAGTAGCTTAACCAACAGAGGAAAAGAATGTTTGTCAAATTTATTTGGGCAAAGCCCTATAGACTGCAAGATGGTTGGATGGACGCACGTTTCGGAATTACCACATTCCTCATCAGCATCCTCTACTTGCAGCAAAACTATCAACCAATTATCAGAATAAATTCAGGCAGTTTATTAAACCCAACCAAAAACCACACTTGAACCCTCCGAAAAAAGGTTTTACATTGATAGCCGGCTTATGCCGAAATAAACTCGAAACAAACATATCTCTTTTCCTATGCCACTGTCAAATCATCGATTTGAATTCACATGGCTGGGTTTATTTTGAGCGTGCCTCCTCTTCTTTTTCCATTTGTTTTGTTTTGTTATTGTTGGTTTTGTTCTTTAAGCATTGTTGTTGTTTTTTTATTTCAGCTTAAAACCATACATTGACTAAACTACAAGAGTAGCTTAACCAACAGAGGAAAAGAATGTTTGTCAAATTTATTTGGGCAAAGCCCTATAGACTGCAAGATGGTTGGATGGACGCACGTTTCGGAATTACCACATTCCTCATCAGCATCCTCTACTTGCAGCAAAACTATCAACCAATTATCAGAATAAATTCAGGCAGTTTATTAAACCCAACCAAAAACCACACTTGAACCCTCCGAAAAAAGGTTTTACATTGATAGCCGGCTTATGCCGAAATAAACTCGAAACAAACATATCTCTTTTCCTATGCCACTGTCAAATCATCGATTTGAATTCACATGGCTGGGTTTATTTTGAGCGTGCCTCCTCTTCTTTTTCCATTTGTTTTGTTTTGTTATTGTTGGTTTTGTTCTTTAAGCATTGTTGTTGTTTTTTTATTTCAGCTTAAAATTTTTTGACAAAATTTTCTATGTAGATGTAAAATTCTGAGAAAATTTTCTATAGAAATAAAATGTTGACAAAATCTTGTATAGATATATATTTTTGAGAAAAATTTCAAAAGAAATAAAATTTTCTATAGAAATAAAATTTTAAGAAAATTTTCCATAGAAATAAAATTTTAAGAAAATTTCCTATAGTCATAAAATCTTGAGAAAAATTTCTATAAAAATAAAATTTTGAGAAAATTTTCTATAAAAAACAAATTTATAACCTTTTTTATGGAAATAAAATTTTGACAAAATTTGCTATAGAAATAAAATTTTTACAATATTTTCTATAGCAATAAAATTTTGACAAAATTTTCCATAGAAATAAAATTTTTGCAAAATTTTTTATAAAATTAAATTTTTAAAAAATTTTCTATAGAAATAAACTTTTGACAAAATTTTCCATAGAAATAACATTTTTACACAATTTTCTATAAAATTGAATTTTTACAAAAATTTCTATAGGAATAGAAATAAATATAAAATAAGATTTTGACAAACTTTTCTATAGAAATAAAATTTTGACAAAATTTTCTATGTAAGTATAAAATTTTGACAAATTTTTCTATAGAAATATAAAATCTTGACAAAATTTTCTATAAAAACCAATTTTTTAGAAAATTTTCCATAGAAATAAGATTTCTACAAAATTTTTTATAGAAATAAAATTTTGACAAAATTTTCTATAGAAATAAAATTTTGACAAAATTTTCTATAGAAATAATATTTTGGCAAAATTTTCCATAGAAATATATTTTTTAGAACATTTTCTATAACAATTAAATTTTGACAAAAATTTTCTATAGAAATAAAATGTTTGCTAAGTTTTCTATAGATATATATTTTTGACAAAAATTTACATAGAAATAACATTTTGGAAAAATTTTCTACAAAAAAAAAAATTTGACAACATTTTTTATAGAAATAAAATTTCTGACAAAATTTACTATAGAAATAAAATTTTGACAATATATTCTATATAAATAAAATTTTCTGTGTAGATGTAAAATTCTGAGAAAATTTTCAATAGAAATAAAATGTTGACAAAATTTTGTATATATATATATATATATATATATATATATATATATATATATATATATATATATATATATATATATATATATATATATATATATATATATATATATATATATATATATATATATATATATATATATTTGAGAAAAATTTCAAAAGAAATAAAATTTTCTATAGAAATAAAATTTTATTTGACTTCTGAATAAGTAAATAAATCCTTAAGTTGGCGAGGCCCTTTACCCTTCACCACTATGTATACCAAAATTTTTGATGCCATCTTACCTCTTGGACTATTATGAAACTGAAAGTTTTGAGGTATTTAAGGTCCACGAGGACCTACCCAGCATAAATCGTCGCCAAAAAAGTAGTGAAAATATTTTTTTTGTATCCGGAAGTGGTGCAAAATTGGCGTAGAAGAGATGAATTTAACACGGGCTTGTCATAGGACGGACGTCCACCATTTCAACAGCCGTTGCACTGAATTTTAATCACTTTTTAGGTTGTGATCTCAATTCTCACTTCTCGTTAGGGATGAATATGTTCCATCAAATTCACATGAAATTCTTTGAATTAAAATGTCCATAACAAAGTCCCCAAATACCTATAATTTACTACAGACCCAATATTAACCGAATTTGAACCATATTTTTTTCCGCAATAAAAGTCGTGATGTTATTATTTACTACACATTGCAATCCTTTATGAAGAGATGTTTTCACAGAAAATTATTTTATGCGTTCCATGGTGATGGGTATTTAAGATTAGGCCGGGCCAACTTTTTGTATATATTCATTTTCAGTGTAAGCTCTTTAACGTTTCTACACAACAACGCAACCTAAAACAATTCGAAGAATTTCTGATTTTTGAGAACATTTTTTAAAAGACCTTAGAATAAAATGTCTTATTGTGTTTTTGAACAAAGTATTCTTTACATGACATAAAATTTCATATTGTCCCTAGATCACCTTTGTATTTATGGGAATATTTCTTAAAAGTTTTCGCACTTTAGTTTTTGCCCCCATTTTGTTTGGAATAGTTGTGCCAAAGAACTTATTATTTTTTTTTTTTTTTTGTACAACCAAACAAGTCCCCTTGGTAATGTACATATGAACGGTTTGTGTAAAACTGTTACGAACAATAAACAAATTCAAATAATGATACGCACACTCATGTGCAATTACGCACACACACACATGCATACTAGTAAATTTTTCCATATCTGTATACACAAAAACGCATAAACACTCACAAAAAAAAAAGTTTGAAAGTACAAAAATCCAAAAAAAGTTTTTTTTCCTGAATGCCAGAGTAAAGTGTTGTATGGAACATGTAAAGTTGAAATGTTGTACTTTCAATTGTAAAGTTTTCATTAAAAAGTTAACTTGTTTTGTTGTTCACTTATTGTTGTTGCTCTTGCTGTTTCTGCTGTTGCTTCCTAAGACAATTTCCAACTTTCCCTATGGCATTAAGAGCAATATCCAAATACACAACCACACATCCATACAAACAGATGCACAGAATCACTCACTCATCGAGGGAACAATGCAACAACAAAACAATTAAATAAATTTTTAATTGCAACGATTTATAAACAAATAAAGTAACAAAAGAAAACAAAACTTCTTGGAAAGCTTTGGCCAATAACAGCAGTTACCTTTACCAAAATTACAGGATATCCCTGGAAAGACAAACAACATATCTTTGATAATTTTACACAATCAACATTATTCTCAATTCAATGAATGTTTAATGTAGCATGCCTGAGAATTTCCCTTGATACTCACATTCTCGTTCTCTCTTTCTCTAACATACACACAGTCATCTCCTATCTTTAATTCTACTCCCCTCTTTATTTATGCATAAAACCATAATCACTTAATATGCTTATAGGCAGAATGAGAGCACGAGAGAGACAGAGAGGGAGAGAGAGCAACAGAGAAATGCAAATCCGTTATGGAATTCAAAGATTAAAATCTGATTAAACCAGTAAATACTTTAATACCATACAATCGTTCGGCCTCATCTCCCCTCCCCCTACCACAACGAATCGAAAAGGAAATTTGCAACAAATTTTATAAATAAATAAAAGAGATTTTTGTAAATTGAAAATAATTTTTGATCAGAGATAATACAATAATTTCCTGTTTAATAAATATTATACAATTTTATAATAATGATGACTGGTTGTAATTCTAAGGTTAGAAATGGAAGGAAAGCAACAATTTCTGCAGCACCATATTTGCGTGAAAAAAAAAACAATACTTAATGGAATATGACATTGAAGAAATGAAAAACACCAGTATTTTTTAATGGATGTATTCATTTATATTGATATACCCAATTGTTATAATATTGTTTCGCTACAGTGAATGTGAGTATTATAATGGATATGCTTATAACATTAAGAGGGAGGTGAGAAATAGCCATAATGTCTTTAACACAACTACTCAGAGTCAAGCTGTAATTCGATTAGGCCATGCCGTTTGCCTGAAGACAGTTCTAGTCCAATAAACTTTAAATTTGACCTAATTAAGTTATTTGAACCAAGAAGGGATCCTTCCTAGTTTTGGTATAAGTTTAGATAAGATAATAAAGTTTATAGTTCCAAAGTGCTTTAATAGTAAGGATGAGATGATTTAGAGAAAAATTTGATTTTTAGAGATTTTAGATTTCTAGTACTGGCGTTAATAATACACTGTTATAAAAATATGTTTTTCATATGTTACGATATAAACAAAATTTGTGTCGGGCACAATTTTTAAACACAATATATTTAAGTGCAAACATGTAATGTTCCTAAACTAACACTAAATGTTTGGGACACATATGTTAATATGTTAGAATATATTATGTTTGGGGCATGAATGTTTTATAAAAATAATATGTGTGAATGTAAACATATATAAATTTACAAATTTCGAGTAAACATATATATGTTGTGATATTTTATTCCGAGAGCGACAGAGAGAGAGAGAGAGTATAGAGAAAGAAATAGAGATGGAAACCGGGAGGGTTGACGAAAGATATCAACATAACACAGCAAGAGAATGAAAAGAGGGCAATTTCTGTGAAACCGCTTGTCTAAGGCCAAAAATTTGATATGCTTAAGTCTAAATATAATTGAATTTGAATATTAGAATGAGTATTCGGAGTAAAGAGAATAGACATTTGAAAACAAGTATATACGGCCGTAAGTTCGGCCAGGCCGAAGCTTATGTACCCTCTATCATGGATTGCGTAGAAACTTCATATAAACACTGCCATCCACAATAGAGTTACTTAAGTTGCGGAAACTCTTGCCGATGGCAAGGTATCTTAAAACCTCCTAACACCATCTTCTAAATTGTATGTAAGTCCATACGTGGCATATATTAAATCAAAAAAGATCGATCCAATACGTATATAATTCAGTTTAACAAAGTAGACATAAAATTTTGACAAAATTTTCTACAGAAATAAAATTTTAACAAAATTTTCTATAGAAATAAAATTTTCACAAAATTTTCTATAGAAATAAAAATTTTGACAAAAATTTCTACAGAAATAAAATTTTAACAAAATTTTCTATAGAAATAAACTTTTGACACAATTTTCTATAGAAATAAAATCTTGGTAGAATATTTTTGGCTCGAGTGGGAACCATGATTATGAACCGAATAAAATTTGAACAACATTTTCTATAGAAATAAAATTTTGACAAAATTTTCTATAGAAATAAAATTTTGACAATGATGAAAATTTTGTTATGAACCGAATAAAATTTTAACAAAGTTTTCTCTAGAAATTAAATTTTGACAAAATTTTCTATAGAAATAAAATATTGACAAAATTTTCTATAGAAATAAAATTTTGGTAGATTATTTTTGGCTCTAGTAGCAACCATGATTATGAACCGATATGGACCAATTTTTGTGTGATTGGGCCAATTTTGGTATGGTTGTTAGCGACCATGCCTAATTTGAACCGGATCGGATGAATTTTGCTCCTCCAAGAACCTCCGGAGGTCAAATCTGGAGAATGTGTTATATGGGGGCTATATATAATTATGGACCGATATGGACCAATTCTGGCACGGTTGTTAAAGATCATATACTAACACCATGTTCCAAATTACAACCGGATCGGATGAAATTTGCTTCTCTTTGAGGCTCCACAACCCAAATCTGGGGATCGGTTCATATCGGGGCTATATATAATTATGGACCGATGTGGACCAATTTTTGCGTGATTGTTAGAGACCATATACCAACACCATGTACCACATTGCAGCCGGATCGGATGAAATATGCTTCTCTTAGAGGCTTCACAATCCATATCTGGGGATCGGTTTATATGGGGGCCATATATAATTATGGACCGATATGGACCAATTTTTGCATGGTTGTTAGAGACCATATACCAACATCATGTACCAAATTTCAGCCGGATCCGATAAATTTTCTTCTCTTTGAGGCTCCGCAAGCCAAATCTGGGGATCGGTTTATATGGGGGCTATATATAATTATGGACCGATGTGAACCAATTTTTGCATGGTTGTTGGAGACCATATTCCGACACCATGTACCAAATTTCAGCCGGATCGGATGAAATTTGCTTCTCTTTTAGGCTCCGCAAGCCAAATCTGGGGATCCGTTTATATGGGGGCTATATATAATTATGGACCGATGTGGGCCAATTTTTGCATAGTTGTTAGAGACCATATACCAACACCATATACCAAATTTCAGCCGGATCGGATGAAATATGCTTCTGTTATAGGCTCCACAAGCCAAATCTGAGGGTCCCTTTATATGGGGGCTATACGTAAAAGTGGACCGATATGGCCCATTTTCAATACCATCCGACCTACATCGATAACAACTACTTGTGCCAAGTTTCAAGTCGATAGCTTGTTTCGTTCGGAAGTTAGCGTGATTTCAACAGACGGACGGACGGACGGACATGCTTAGATCGACTCAGAATTTCACCACGACCCAGAATATATATACTTTATGGGGTCTTAGAGCAATATTTCGATGTGTTACAAACGGAATGACAAAGTTAATATACCCCCATCCTATGATGGAGGGTATAAAAAAACAGCATGTGTTTTCGCCTTGAGAGTAGCATTTTATGTATGTGTGGACATGTGTTTTGTTTATCATTTTGGCATTATGGGCACAATTTTTTTCTTGGTTCGTTAAAAGAAATCGGAACGTACGAGGAGTAAGTCAAAACAAGTATATACAGCAGTAAGTTCGGCCGGGCCGAATCTTAAATACCCACCACCATGAACCAAATATTAGGGGTTCCTTTGAAATTTCAGGAGGGCTTGAAGACTTGAGGACACTTCCCGAAGATAAATTTAAAGATTTCACCTATGAGGACTATATCAGATTCTGGATTTATAAGAACCATTTTTGTTTGAGTTTTAGAGGAATCATTAACATCTCTTGTAAGTGTGCAAGAAAATTATAAAATAACGTCTTGATTTGAAATCTTAAATCTGTAGAAGTAAAATCTGGAAATTTTACATTGAGTTTCAAGCAATTTTCATGATAAGTGCGCTTTCTACACCCTCAAGAAGTGAAGTCGGTCTATATGTAGCATTACTATATATGGCATTACCAAATGGACCGATAAAAACTTAATCCGATACACGTTTTTATGAGCCTAAAATACCAGAATATTTACAATTTAAGGCAAATCAGATAAAAACTACGGTTTCTAGAAACCCAAGGAGTTAAATCGGGAGATCGTTCTTATGGGGGCTATACTAAAATATGGACCGATACTCACCGTTTTCGGCATACCTCTTTATGACCCGAAAATACCTCTAGATTTCCAATTTCAGGCAAATAGGATAAAAACTTCGGATTCTAGAAGCCCAAGAAGTAAAATCGGGAAATCGGTCTATATGGAGGCTATACGAAAATATGGACCGAAACTCACCATTTTCGGCACACCTCTTTATGGTCCTAAAATACCTCTGGATTTTCAATTTCGCGCAAATTGGATGAAAACTACGGTTTCTATAAGCGAAAGACCCCAAATCGGGAGGTCGGTTTATATGGGGTCTATACCAAAACATGGACCGACACTCACCATTTTTGGCACACCTCTTCAAGGTCCCAAAATATCTCTAGATTTTCAATTTCGCGCAAATTGGATGAAATCTACGGTTTCTATAAGCGAAAGACCCCAAATCGGGAGGTCGGTTTATATGGGGGCTATACCGAAACATGGCCCGATATAGCCCATCTTCGAACTTGACCTGCGCGCAGACAAAAGACGATTCTGTGCCAAATTTCAGGACGATAGCTCCATTATTGAATGCTGTAGCGTGATTGCAACAGACAGCCAGACAGACAGACAGACGGACAGACGGACATGCTTATATCGTCTTAGAATTTCTCCCTGATCAAGAATATATATACTTTATATAGTCGGAAATCGATATTTCGATGCGTTACAAACGGAATGACAAACTTATTATACCCCGTCACCATTCTATGGTGGTGGGTATAAAAATGAAATTAAGTACAAAACACGATAAGTTTTAAATGCATTTAAAATGGTGTTAAATGCTAGTAAAAAACTGTCCACGCCTAAATAAATTTATGTGTATATTATAAAATTATTTAGGTATGTTTATACTCGACTCCACGTTCTTCTTTTGTTAGAGTTTTTGAATTCCTTCTCAAATTTCAAACTTTTATACCAAAAACAGTTTTTTATTACAAAATTTTTATTTTCCCAATAAAAAAATAATATTTTATCCAAAAGCTCAGTCCATTTCGTTTTTGACTGTAAATCTTTAATAACCTACATTTCGAAGTTTCATTATAAAAATTTAATATGGTATAAATATAAATGAACCCACGACCCTTTGCATGAAAGGCGGACATGCTAACCATTGCTCCCCGTGGCAAACAAATGTATGTTTCTGTTAAATAATGTTTTGTTTTCATCGGCTCGTGGGCGCTGCAGACTATGCTACATAAATATAACTTATAACGATAATTGTCTATTGATGGTCATAACAAGTACGTAGCCCAGTGGACAGTGTGATGGTTTACAAACTGTATGGTCCTCGGTTCGATTCTCCGTCCAAGAGAAAGATAAAATTTAAAAAGTTTATAAAATTGAATAATTTCTTCAACATTATTTGTATTACAGAAAAAGGTGCCAAGAACTAAAAAATTTCGTGGAAATGAAAATTATGTGAGGGCACAATCTTCTTTGGGGAAAATTCTTCCAAGCATATACTATTTTTGGGCTCATAATGCTTCCAAACATACAATATGTTCACATAAAACAAACATATTAATGTTTCGGCAGTATCCAATAATATATATATGCTTCCTGCAAAATATGTTTGGAACAAATGTTAGAGTAGCGATTTTTTGAGGGTGTAGGTATTTTCAAAAAACCTAACAACGAGTTTCTACACCGAAAAATTAAACTGTTTTATAGGAAGAATTAAGAACCTAGTCCGAAAAATGAACTAAATTGTACTCCACATTTGGATAATTCTCCAAAGCGTTGTTTAAACCTGGAAGATTAAATGCCCCTGTTGTGCTTAATTAAAAGTAAAGTAGAAAATTATTGGTGTCAAATCACGACCATTTTAACCATACAATCGCTAATTATTACTCTTTTTGGGAATAGTACGAAAATGTTCTTTTGCTCTAGTTCATAATGAACTTACGTGTACGGTCATTGAACTTTATAACCACGTTTAGTTCATAAAATGTTTGAGATATATTTAAAAAAACTAAGATTTCATTAAGCTGTGGAAAATTTCGAAAAAAAATAAAACTTAACTACAAACAAATACTCGTAAGTTTTTCCAAAAAAAAGTTAAATTCAGCAATAGTTTAACTACGGATTTTTTTTTTTCTGTGTAAGGAACCAATTATATTTTTTTTGACTCATGGTGATGGGTATTTGAGATTCAACCCGTGGCCGAACGTAAGTCCGTAACACAATTGGTGCAAATTGCCTCTAACGGACCCAGCATAGGACTAGTACCAGTGCTCCAGTTTTTATATAATTTATTGATTTCTATTCTCTCTTGTTATTAAAGTCTTATCGGATCGACACATTTACCGAAATACAATTATCTGAATAATCTATCGGTGAATATACTCCAAAATATTCGCATTTTGTTTAGCTCATAAGTGTCATCATTTCCTAATCAATGACTTTTTTTCGTTTTTTACAGGTACGTCTTCTAAGATTCTATATTAAATCAAATTATAAATATTTAATATATAAATGTAAGTAAAAAATATTAACAAAAAAATAAGCATATTCTATCAGATGCCTCTACATGATGTTAGAAAAATTAAGTTTTTATTAAAAAAAAAAAACTTTTTGTTATTCATGAATGTGAGCCAAATATGCCGGACAACTCATGGAAATTATCGAGAATGACCCTCATGTGAAAACTATTTCCATTGCTCAAAAGCTAAAACTTTGAAGCCATTTGAATAGAGCTGAATAAGAAAAAAAAACATCGCGAGATACCAATAATAGTTATTTATAGCCGATCCTCAATCCCAAAAAAATGGTTCAAAATCATGGTTGCCACTCGAGCCAAAAATAATCTATCAAAATATTTTATTTCAATAAAAAATTTTGTCAAAATTTTATTACTATAGAATATTTTGTCAAAATTTTATATCTATAAAAAAAAAAATTGTCAAAATTTTATTTCTGTAGAAAAACTCGCCAAATTTTATTTTTATAAAAAATTATGTCAAAATTTTATTTCTATAGAAAATTTTGTCAAAATTTTATTTCTATAAAAATTGTTGCCAACATTTTATTTCTATAGAAAATTTTATCAAAAATTTATTTCTATAGAAAATTTTGTCTAAATTTTTTTTCTATAGCAAATTTTGTCAACATTTTATTTCTATAGAAAATTTTGTCAAAATTGTATTACTATGTTGTTGTTGTAACAGTTTTTAATGTAGTTTCATCCATTTTGTTCTATGCTTGTGTAGTTCAGCTGGTAGCCAGATCAAGGAACTCTGCGACAAGGATGGGGTGTGTCCAGAGTGATCTGGTAGTGAGACGGGTAGGCTTAGATGGGCAAGCAAAAAGGTGACGAGTGTCATGTGGCCCTTGATTACATATGGGACACACGTCAGCTATGCTGCTATCAATCACTGATAAGTATGAAATGAGGCGGCTGCACTTGCCTGATCTTAGTTGGGCCAAAACTATCCTTGTCTGCCGTGGGAGGTCTCTCTCCTCCGGTGCAATGGGACTGTGCAGTGTACGTGTTGTTTCGTGTTGCATTACTATAGAATTTTTTGTCAAAATTTTATTTCTATAGAAAATTTTGTTAACATTTTATTTCTATAAAAAATTTTCTCAATTTTTTTGTTTCTACAGAAAATTTTGTCAAAATTTTATTTCTATAGAAAATTTTGTCAAAGATTTTTTCCAATAGAAAATTTTGTCAAAATTTTATTTCTATAAAAAATGTTGCCAAATTTTATTTGTATAGAAAATTTTGTCAAATTTTAATTTTCATAAAAAATTTTGTTAAATTTTACTTCCATAGAACATTTTGCCAAAATTTTATTTCTATAGAAAATTTTCTCATAATTTTATTTCTACAGAAAACTTCGTCAAAATATTATTTCTTTTCATTTCTATAGAAAAATTTGTCAAAATTTTATTTCTATAGACAATTTTGTCAAAATTTTATTTCTATAGAAAATTTTATCAAAATTTTATTTGTATAGAAAATTTAATCAAAATATTATTTCTATAGAAAATTTTGTCAAAATTTTATATCTTTAAAAAATTTTTGTCAAAATTTTATTTCTATAGAAAATATTGTCAACATTTTATTTCATTAGAAAATTATGTCAAAATTGTACTTCTATAGACAATTTTGTCAAAATTTTATTTCATTCGTTTTGTTTTGTTATTGTTGGTTAAGCTACATTTGTAGCTAAGTCAATGCATGGTTTTAAGCTGAAATCAAAAAAAAAAAAATCAACAATGATTAAAGAAAAAAACCAACAATAACAAAACGAAACGAATAAAAAAAGAGGAAGCACGCTCAAAATAAACAAAGCCAACTGCACTCAAATCGATGATTTGACGGTGGCAAAGGAAAAGAGATATCTTTATACGAATTTATTTCGGCATAAGCCGGCTATCAACAACAAATACATGGATAGACGGTCGGACCAGGACTAAGACGGACACCAAGGGCTAAATCGACACAGGAGCACGGTTGCCAGTCAAGCCAAAAACAGTCTACCAAAATTATGAGAACCAAAAAAACTACCAAACAAAGAAAATCTTTTTCCTAAATTTTATTTACATAGAGAATTTTGCCAAAAATTTATTTCTATACAAAATTTTATTTCTGTAGCACATTTTGTCAAAATTGTACTCCATTCGAAAATTTTGTCAAAATTTTATTGCTATATCAAAATTTATTTCTATAGAAAATTTTGACAAAATTTTATTTCTATAGAAAATTTTGCCAAATTTTTATTTCTATAGAAAATTTTGTGCAAATTTTATTTCTAGAGAAAATTTAGCCAAAATTGTATTTCTATAGAAAATGTTGTCAAAATTTTACTTCTATAGAAAATTTTGTCAAAGTTTTAGTTTTATAGAAAATTTTTTCAAAATTTTATACCTATAAATTTTTTTTCAAAATTTTATTCCTATAGAAAATTTTTCAAAATTTGTATTCCTTTAGAAAATTTTGACAAAATTTTATTTCTATAGAAAATTTTGCTAAAATTTTATTTATATGGAAAATGTTGTCAAAGCTTTATTTCTATAGAAAAAAATTTTATTTCTATAGAAAATTTTGCCAAAAATTTATGATAAACTTTTATTTCTATACAAAATTTTGTCAAAAAAATTTTGTTCTACAGAAAATTGTATCAAAATTTTGTTTCTATAGAAAATTTTGTCAACATTTTATTTCAATAGAAAATTTTGTCAACATTTTATTTTTATAGAAAATTTTGTCAAATTTTTATTTCTATAGAATATTTTGTCAAAATTGTATTTCTATAAAAATTTTGTCAAAATTTTATTTTCGTAAAAAATTTTGTTAAAATTGTATTTCTATAAAAAATTTGTCAAAATTTTATTTCTATAAAAAATTTTGTCAAAATTTTATTTCTATAGAAAATTTTGTCAAAATTGTATTTCTATAGAAAATTTTGTCAAAATTTTATTTCTATAGAAAATTTTGTCAACATTTTATTTCTATACAAAATTTTGTCAAAATTTTATTTCTATAGATTTTTTTTGTAATTTTTATAAAAAATGTTGTCAAAATTGTATTTCTATAAAAATTTTTGTCAATTTTTTTTGTCAAAATTTTATTTCTATAGACAATTTTGTCAAAATTTTATTTCTATAGAAAATTTTGTCAACATTTTATTCCTATAGAAAAATGTGTCTAAATTTTATTTCCATAGAAAATTGTGTCAAAATTTTATTTCTATAGAAAATTTTGTCAAAATTTTATATCTAAGAAAATTTTGTCAAAATTTTATTTCTATAGAAAATTTTATCAAGATTTTTTTTCTACAGAAATTGTTTTCAAAATTGTATTTCTATAGATTTTATTTTTTATTTTTATAAAAAAATGTTGTCAAAATTGTATTTCTATAAAAAAAATTTGTCAATTTTTTTTTTTAAAATTTTATTTCTATAGAAAATTTGGCAAAATTTTATTTCTATACAAAATTTCTATTTATATAGAAAATTTTGTCAAAATTTTATTTCCATAGAAAATGTTGTCAAAATTTTATTTCTATAGAAAATTTTGTCAAAATTTTATTTCTATAGAAAATTTGGCAAAATTTTATTTCTGTAGAAAATTTTGCCAAAATTTCATTTCTATAGAAAATTTTGTCAAATTTTATTTGTGTAGAAAATTTTGTCACAATTTTTGTCACAATTTTATTTTTAAAGAAAATTTTGTCAAAATTTTATTTGTAAAGAAAATTTTGTCAAAATTTTATTTTCGTAGAAAATTTTGTTAAACTTTTATTTCCATAGAAAATTTTGTCAAAATATTATTTCCATAGAAAATTTTGTTACAATTTTAATTCCATAGAACATTTTGTCAAAATTGTATGTCTATAGAAAATTTTGTCAAAATTTTATTTCTATAGAAAATTTTGTCAGAATTTTATTTCCATAAAAAATTTTGTCAAAATTGTATTTCTATAGAAAATTTTGTCAAAATTGTATTTCTATAAAAAGTTTTGTTAAAATTTTATTTCTATAAAAAAATTTGTCAAAATTTTATTTCTATGAAAAATGTCGTCAAAATTTTATTTCCATAGAAAATTTTAGCAAAATTTTATTTCCAAAGAAAATTTTGCCAAAATTTTATTTCTATAAAAAATTTTGTCAAAATTTTATTTCTATAGAAAATTTTGTCAAAATTTTATTTCTATAGAAAATTTTGTCAAAATTTTATTTCTATAGAAAATTTTGTCAAAATTGTATTTCTATAAAAATTTTTTACTTTTTTATATAAAATTTTGTATACTTGTTTTAATTCTAATGGCTTTAGTTCCAGCTGATTTTTCAATATGTGTTGCGTCCGTTCTCGTGGTCAGGTGAGGTGGTTCACGACCATGTTTTTTTTTCCACTATATAAAGTAATCACACTATCACGCTTTTCAAAATGTTTCTGTAAACTTGTAAAAAATAAAATTAACTCGAACTGAAGTGAAGAATATCTTGTATACTATGGCCCAATTAATTTGTTTTCAATTATATTTTTTTTAATTCGAAATTTAAAATCCCTGGATTGTTATTATCAGATTCCGTCCGCTATCTCTTAAAATTACTGTAAATTGTTCTTTGCTTCTAATTTTGTTTCAGACCACCCACAATCCCCTCTTCACAAGTAACGAATAATTTTCATATTCATATTAAGATATTAAGAGAAAACCCACCTGTTAATTTAGTTAACGTTATTAGCAGTCCCACACCCACACCCGTACAGCCAAAGGCTATCGGAAGCAGGCCAGACGGTCAACATAACTTAACCTTCTACACCATACGAACAAGATATTAACCATCATACCCAGTGATACCAAATGGACTTTTAGATAACCCCTTGTATTCTATTCACATTAATCTTCGATAAAATTACACAAGAATCCCCTTCCCATCACCCACTCGCCCAACGAACACGAGATTTTCCAAAGGGTACTACAAGGCAAAAATGTTCACCTCCATTTCGGTGTAATGTTCGAAATTTCATGTTGATTTACATTTGAAATTACAAAAGTGGTTACAGGTTACAAGGCTACTTTTACATCAAAAGCACTGCTGAATAACCCTTAACACAGAAATACACACACAAACACACACATACTCTCACAAAGATATTCTCACACTTGTACACCTCCTTGCTGTATGGTTGAAGATATTACAACAAATTCCATTTGGTAAAATGCCTTAGCTTTCCTTTATGCCTTTTGGCGATATTACGAGGAGTTGAATTTACTAACACATACATACTTACTCACACACACACACACACACACATTTGGAATCGTTGTTGTTCATCTTTTGTTATTGCTGTGTTGATTCTGGCGAAAAACCCACAAAATTTAATTTGAACAAATTTATGTTTTGCAACTTTCAAATCGAAAAGTTTTCTTATCCTGCAGCTGTACAATACACTCGTGTAAATAAACACCCCTTTTGAACCTCAATCCGTATTTTGGCCCAAAAATAACACATTCACATTACTAATTTACACTCAGCTACAAATGCATACACATACTCACACATATACATCCACACAGACCGAAAAACACACAAGCATAAAAATATGTAACAAAGTTATAATAAGGAAGGAAAATCTAAATAGGCAAGATACCGACTTTTTTATACCCAGCATCACTTCAAATTAATAACGCCTATATTTTTTAGGGTAAATTGTACACAAGGAAATATTCAATAAAATTGAGCCTAATTCACATAACGAAAATATTTCTTTAGAGTAATGAAAGTGTTCATTAATAGCATGAAAATATGATAATAAAAAATTTTATTATATTTACGAAACTGTTTTATTGGATCAACATACATGACAAATTTTGTTGCATAAAGTTCTAAACGACACATATGCCGAAAGTACGGCTCGTCTTAATTTTATACACCCTACACCATACAAAAGTCTAATAAATACTGTCATCCACAAACCCTAAATTGTAATAACACTTGCCCGATGGCTAGGTATCTAAAAACTTCCTAACATTCTTTAACATTCTGATGAAGGACAACTTCTAAGACGATATAACAGTGTCCGTCTGTTGGGTTTCTACAGCATTCGATTTGACGCTATCGTCCAAAATTGTTGGCACAGATTCGATTTTGGTCTGCACGCAGGTCAAATTTGAAGATGGGCTATATGGGTGCACGTTTTCATATAGCCCTCATATAGACCGATCTCACGATTTGACTTCTTGGGATTCTATGCAGGGCAGTGGAGTCGAGCCAATTTTGCACGACTCCGACTCCAGCATTTTTTATTACCCTTGACTCCGACTCTGGAGTCGTTTCCGAGTAATAAAACTATTCTATTCTTTAGGAAAAAAAATTTCGGCAAAATTTTCTCTATGAATAAAATTTTGACAAAATTTTCTATAGGAATAAAATTTTGAAAAAATTTTCTATAGGAATAAAATTTTGACAAAATTTTCTATCACTATAAAATTTTGACAAAATGCCCTATAGGAATATAATTTTGACACATTTTTCTATAGGAATAAAATTTGTACAAAATTTTCTAAAGGAATAAAATTTCGACAAAATTTTTATAGGAATAAAAATTTTGACAAAATTTTCTCTAGGAATAAAATTTCGACAAAATTGTTATAGGAATAAAAATTTTGACAAAATTTTCTCTAGGAATAAAATTTTGAAAAAATATGTATAGGTACAAAATTTTGACAAAATTTTCTATAGAACTAAAATTTTGACAAAATTTTCTATAGAAATAAAATTTTGACAAAATTTTCTATAGAAATAGAATTTTGACAGATTTTCTATAGAAATAAAATTTTGACAAAATTTTCTATAGAAATAAAATTTTGACAACCTTTTCTATATGAATATATATTTAGACACTTTTTTCTATAGGAATAAAATTTTGACAAATTTTTCTATCGGAATTAAATTAAATTTTTGACACAATTTTCTATAGGAATAAAATTATGACAAAATTTTCTATAAAACTAAAATTTTGACAAAATTTTCTATAGAAATAAAATTTGTACAAAATTTTCTAAATGAATAAAATTTTGACAAAATTTTCTATAGGAATAAACATCTTGACAAAATTTTCTATAGGAATAAACATTTTATACAAAATTTTCTCTAGGAATACAATTTTGAAAAAAAAATATGTATATAATTTTGACATAGTGTTCTATAGGAATAAAATGTTGACAAAATTTTCTATAGGAATAAACTTTTAACAAAATTTTCTATAGAAATACAATTTTGACACAATTTTCTATAGGAATAAAATTTTGACAAAATTTTCTATAGGAAAAAAAATTTTGACAAAATAAAATTTGGAGAAAACAAATTTTGACAAAATTTTCCATAGAACTAAAACTTTGACAAAATTTTCTCTAGATATAAAATTTTGACAAAATTTTCTATAGAAATAAAATTTTGACAAAATTTTCTATAGAAATAAAATTTTGACAAAATTTTCTATAGAAATAAAATTTTCACAATATTTTCTATAGAAATAAAATTTTGACAAAATTTTCTATAGAAATAAAATTTTGACAAAATGTTCTATACGAATAAGATGTTGACAAAATGTTCTATAGGAATAACATTTTTACAAAATTTTCTAAAGGAATAAAATTTTGACCAAATTTTCTAAAGGAATACAAATTTTGAAAAATTTTCTCTAGGAATAAAATTTTGAAAAGAAATTTATAGTTATAAAATTTTGACAAAATTTTCTATAAAACTAAAACTTTGAAAAAATTTTCTATAGAAATAAAATTTTGACAATATTTTCCATAGAAATAAAATTTTGGCAAAATTTTCTCTAGAAATAAAATTTGCACAAAATTTTCTATAAAAATAAAATTTTGACAAAATTTTCTATAGAAATAAAATTTTGACAAAATGTTCTATAGGAATAAGATGTTGACAAAATGTTCTATAGGAATAAAATTTTTACAAAATTTTCAAAAGGAATAAAATTTTGACAAAATTTTCTAAAGGAATACAAATTTTGAAAAATTTTCTCTAGGAATAAAATTTTGAAAAGAAATTTATAGGTATAAAATTTTGACAAAATTTTCTATAGAACTAAAACTTTGCCAAATTTTTTTTTGGAAATAAAACTTTGACAATATTTTCTATAGAAATAAAATTTTGGCAAAATTTTCTCTAGAAATAAAATTTGCACAAAATTTTCTATAAAAATAAAATTTTGACAAAATTTTCTATAGAAATAAAATTTTGACAAAATTTTCTATAGGAATAAAATTTTGACACAATTTTTTATGGCAATAAAATTTGTACAAAATTATCTATAGGAATTTGACAAAATTTTATCTAGAAATAAAATTTTGACAAAATTTATTAGAGGAATAAAATTTTGACAAAATTTTCTAAAGGAATAACATTTTGACTAAATGTTCTAAAGGAATAAAATTTTGACAAAAATTTCTATAGAAACAAAATTTTGACAAAATTTTCTATAGAAACAAAATTTTGACAAAATTTTTTTAGAAATAAAATTTTATATAGAAATAAAATGTTGACAAATTTTTTTATAGAAATAAAATTTTGGCAAAATTTTCTCTAGAAATAAAATTTGCACAAAATTTTCTATAAAAATAAAATTTTGAAAAAATTTTCTATAGAAATAAAATTTTGACAAAATTTTCTATAGGAATAAAATTTTGACACAATTTTCTATGGCAATAAAATTTGTACAAAATTGTCTATAGGAATTTGACAAAATTTTATCTAGAAATAAAATTTTGACAAAATTTATTAGAGGAATAAAATTTTGACAAAATTTTCTAAAGGAATAACATTTTGACTAAATTTTCTAAAGGAATAAAATTTTGACAAAAATTTCTATAGAAACAAAATTTTGACAAAATTTTCTATAGAAACAAAATTTTGACAAAATTTCTTTTAGAAATAAAATTTTTCTATAGAAATACAATTTTGACAAAGTTTTCTATAGAAGATTTTTTTGTTTAATTTCTATAAAAATAAAATGTTGACAAAATTTTCTATAGAAGTAAAGTTTTCTATAAAAATAAAATGTTGTCAAAATTTTCTATAGAACAAGTAAGGAAAGTCCAAAGTCGGGCGGGGCCGACTATATTGTACCTTGCACCACTTTGTAGATCTAAATTTTCGATACCATATCACATCCGTCAAATGTGTTGGGTGCAATATATAAAGTTCACCAATGTGGTATCACAATGGACTGAATAGTCTAAGTGAGCCTGATACATCGGGCTGCCACCTCACCTAACCTAACCTAACCTATATATAAAGGTTTGTCCCAAATACATACATTTAAATATCACTCGATCTGGACAGAATTTGATAGACTTCCACAAAATCTATAGACTCAAAATTGAAGTCGGCTGATGCACTAGGGTGAAACGCAATGTTAGTAAACAAAGTATGGGAAAGATTTAAATCTGAAGCAATTTTAAGGATACTTCACAAAAGTTTATTTATGATTTATCGCTCGATATATATATGTATTTGAAGTAAAGGAAAATTATACTCCCTGTGCAAAATTTCAACCAAATTGGGCCAAAACTCTGGCTTCTAGGACCATAATAGTCCATATCGGGCGATATATATATATATGGGAGCTATATCTAAATCTGAACCTATTTCAATCAAATTTGGCACACATGACTATACTACTAATTTTACGCCATGTGCAAAATTTCAAGCTAATCGGGATAAAACTCTGGCTTCTGGGTCCATATAAGTGCATATCGGGCGAAATATATATATGGTAGCTATATCTAAATCTGAACCGATTTCTTCCAAAATTAAAAGGATTCTATTCTGACTCAAATTAGGAACATGTGCCAAATTTGAAGGCGATTGGACTTAAATTGCGACCTAGACTTTGATCACAAAAATGTGTTCACAGACAGAAGGACGGACGGACGGACGGACGTGGTTATATCGACTCAGGGACTCACCCTGAGCATTATTGCCAAAGACACAATTTGTCTATCGCGTCTCCTTCTGGGTGTTACAAACATATGCACTAACTTATAATACCCTGTTCCACAGTGTGGCGCAGGGTATACAAACTGGAATAAGATTTTGTCAAAATTTTCTATAGGAAAAAAATTTGTCTGTAGGAATTTGACAACATCTTCTCTAGGAATACAATTTTGACAAAATTTTCTCTAGGAATACAATTTTTACAAAATTTTCTATAAAAAAAAATTGACAAAATTTTCTGTAGGACTAAAATTTTGACAAAATTTTCGATAGGAATAAATTTTTGACAAAATTTGTTGTAGGAATAAAATTTTAACAAAATGTTCTCTTTTTTTAAATTTTGGTAGATTATTTTTAGATCGAGTTGCACCCATGTTCCGACTCCAGCAAAAACTTTAGACTTCGACTCCACAGCCCTAATTCTATGTACCGCAATATTTATCCGCTTTGCCTCAAATTAAAACTCTGGAACTATTTTCGGTTTTCACAAATACATATTTCTCATACGGTGGTTATCGGTTCAGGTTTTGGTATAGTCCCCATATAGAGCGATCTCCCGATTTGACTTCTTGGGCTTCTAGGCACGTAATTTTTTATCCAATTTTCCTGAAATTGGAAATCTATGGGGGTATATTAACTTAATGTCATTCCGTTTGTAACACATCGGAATATTGGTTTCAGACCCTATCATAGGATATATATTCCCGATTGTGGTGAAATTCTGAGTCGATCTAGGTTAGGTTAGGTGGCAGCCCGATGTATCAGGCTCACTTAGACTATTCAGCCCATTGTGATACCACATTGGTGAACTTCTCTCTTATCACTGAGTGCTGCCCGATTCCATGTTAAGCTCAATGACAAGGGACCTCCTTTTTATAGCCGAGTCCGAGCGGCGTTCCACATTCCAGTGAAACCACATAGAGAAGCTTTGAAACAATCAGAAATGTCACCAGCATTACTGAGGTGGGATAATCCACCGCTGAAAAACTTTTTGGTGTTCGGTCGAAGCAGGAATCGAACCCACGACCTTGTGTATGCAAGGCGGGCATCCTAACGATGCACTACGGTGGCTCTCTGAGTCGATCTAGTTAAGTCCGTCCGTCTGTTGAAATCACGCCAACTTCCGAACAAAACAAACCATCGATTTGAAATTTGCCACAAGTAGTTGCTATTAATGTAGGTCGGATGGAAATACAAATGGGCTACATCGGGTATTTTAGATCCAGAGACAAGTGTGACAAATATGGTGTGTCTCTGTCCTTGTTTAGATATAGCACCCATATAAACCGATCACTCAGATTTGGAGGAGCAAACTGCATCCAATCTGCTTGATATTCGGTACATGGTGTAATTATATGATCTGTGTGCAAAAATTGGTCCATAATTATATATAGCCCCTCATACAAACCGATCCCTAAATTTGAATTGTGATGCCTTCTGGAGAAGCAAAATTTATCCCATCCGGTTGAAATTTCGTAAACAATGTCAATATGTGACAGTTAACCACTATGCAATAAATGGTTCATTTCGGCCCGTAATTATATATAGACCCCATATAAATCGATATCGACATTTGGTTTGTGGAGCCTCTTGGAAATGAAAATTTCATCTGATCCTATTAAAATTTGGTAGCTGACGTCAATAACATATATGGTCCCTAACTAACATGTAAAAATTGATTCATATCGACCATGAATTAATCGTATTCGATATTGATTATGTGGCATTAAATATATCGTAGCTCCTATCATACTGATTAATGCTAACATTTACTCACAATGAAAACACTCTCTCCCAGAGAAGTGGAGTAGAGTGTAAAAACACACACTAGAAATACTCATGCCGTTGTAAGCAATCAAACACTTGTGTATGTGTGTAAATCCACAAATAAACGCTCTCCCATTACTATGCTGTATCCAAAATCCTAGAAAAGCTAAGAGGAGAATATGAGTTTTCATATGGACATGTATACATGTGTTTGTGTATGTATGTCTGCCCGTGTGAAATTGTGTGCTAATTCCAAAAAGGCTACCCCAAAATTGTGGTTCTAACGAAAGCTTTAACTATCGTTGTTTTCCAACAAACTTGAGTTGTAATAAAAAAAGAAACACAAAAAAATATGCTGGCTTAAATACATGGCGTATGAAGGCAATGGTGAGGTTTGTGCCATTGTTCCAGCTACACTTAATCCCATGGCATGGAAATATTCCTTGCCTTACTCATTACACTTTAACAGAACCTGTCCTCGAAACTAATGCGATTTCGAGGGAAACTCAACTGCTGCTGCTGCTGTTGATGTGATGGTGGTGCCGGTGGTGATGTTATTGCTCTTAATGCTGCAGTATGTAGGATAAACAAGCGATTTAATCTTTTTTTTTTTGTTTGTTTTTTGGGAATTTAACCTCAAATCTTATTTGACTTTAGATAAAAGGCATCGACCTTCTATTTAAGATGGATGAATTAATTTTAAATTTATATATCAGACATATTAAATAAAAATTCATTTAGTCAAGAGTTTTGAGTAACAAAGTGTACACTCGAAAAAAAACGTTTTATTGGGATCAAAATATTTGGACCTTCACTTAAAGAATTGGATATGGATTTGGTTTGGTTAGGTGGCAGCCCGATGTATCAGGCTCACTTAGACTATTCAGTCCATTGTGATACCACAGTGGTGAACTTCTATCTTATCGCTGAGTGCTGCCCGATTCCAAGTTAAGCTCAATGACAAGGGACCTCCCTTTTATAGCCGAGTCCGAATGGCGTTCCACATTGCAGTGAAACCATTTAGAGAAGCTTTGAAACACTAAGAAATGTCACCAGCATTACTGAGGTCGGACAATCCACCGCTGAAAAACTGTTTAGTGTTAGGCCGAGCAAGAATCGAACTCACGACCTTGTGTATGCAAGGTGGGCATGCTAACCATTGTGGCTCACTTGGGTATAGATGAATTTGACATCCAATAAAATATCAGTATGGGATATGTTACCCTTCCAAACCAGTGATTCCAAACAAAATTCTTCATCCAGCTGAAGAAGAAAAGACTGCTTAGCGAATGAGTTTATGGTTTTACCACTGAATCTTCCATGTTTACAGTTCACCTGCCATATCCCGGTGATTCTACTGTTCCCCTACTGATACTTACAGATCTTCAATTATATATCTTAGAGATTCGAATTCACAGTTTCCCTATTTAGATTTTCCGACTAAAAATATTGAGAACGGGCTTATAGACCCCTTGAAATTATCTGGCTCACAGATTAACCAATAGTTCTCCTACTGAATCATTTGAACCTATTGTTCCCCTTTTGAGATATTCGGGCCTAAAATCTTCGTTCCTTTAATCCCCCCAATCAAATCTTCGGATCCATAATTCATCTCCTGATATCGTTCGACTTATACTTCCATTTGGGACTACAGTTCCATCAATCCGACTTTTCAGTGCTGAGATCTTTGATATCTTCGGACTACAGGTTTATCACAAAGACATTCGAACTTACATTACCATATTGGGACATTCGGGTCTGTAGAACTGACCATCTACCTATGGATCCTCATTTTGACTTTCTGGACAACAGATTCACCAATGACTTTTTCGGGCCTATAGTTGCACCACTATGACTTTATAGCCCAATGTTCCTGTATTGAGACTTTAACGTCTGTAATTCGATTACTGAGTCCTTCGAACCTATAGAGACCTTTTGAACTACAATACTGATCAGATAAATATAGACCTCCACTGAGCCTATAGTTCCCTGAGAGAGATCTTCGACCCAAAAATTCGACACAGAAACCTTTGGACGTACAGTTTCAGTGCTGAGATCTTTGTCCTATTTTTGGACTATAGATCCATCACAATACTATCGAACTTTCATTACACTGTTAAGACCTTCGGGTCTGCAGTATTGACCACATACCTACAGATCCCCATGGAGACTTTCTGGTCTATTTATTCACCAATGGGACTTCGGGCTTACAGTTCCACCATTAAGAAATTCTAGCCTACTGTTCCTGTACTGAGACTTTCAGGCCTATAATTCCATTACTGAGACATTCGAACCTACAATACACAACTGAGACCTTCGAGCTTTGCAGTAGTCATCCCATACCTAAATACCCCCATTGATACTTTCTGGTCTAAAGATTCAATGGGACCTTCGGGCTCACATCCCCACTGCTAAGAAATTCTTGCTTAGTGTTCCCGTACTAAGATTTTCAGGTTTACATTTTCATTTCTGAGATTGTAGTGATCCCATGCCTTTAGACTTCCATTGCGAAATTGTGGCCCACAGATTAAGCAATGGGACTCTAGGGCTTACCGTTCCAACACTAAGAAATCTTAGCATAATGCTCCTGTACTGAGACTTTCAGGTTCACATTTTCATCTATGAGACCTTTGAAACGACAGTGTCCTACTGAGACCTCAACTGAGCCAATATTCCACCTTCTTCTTCGGGCCTAAAAAACCTTCAGTGTGGGCCTAACACCACAACTGAAAACTTTGGGCATAAATTTTTTTCTAGAAATAACATTTTGACAACATTTTCTATAGCAATAAAATTTTGACAAAATTTTCTATAGCAATAAAATTTTGTCAAACTTTTCCATAGAAATAAAATTTTGACAAAATTATTTTATAGAAATAAAATTTTGTCAAAATTTTCTATAGAAATAAAATTTAGACAAAATTTTGTATAGAAATAAAATTTGTACACAATTTTCTATAGAAATAAATGTTTGACAAAATTTTCTATAGAAATAAAAATTTGATAAATTATTCTATAGAAATAAAATGTTGACAAATTTTTCTATAGCAATAAAATTTTGACAAAATTTTCTATAGCAATAAAATTTTGTCAAACTTTTCTATAGAAAAAAATTTTGACAAAATTATTTTATAGAAATAAAATTTTGTCAAAATTTTCTATAGAAATAAAATTTTGACAAAATTTTCTATTGCAATAAAATTTTGTCAAACTTTTCTATAGAAATAAAATTTTGAAAAAATTTTTTACAGAAATAAAATTTTGACAAAATTTTTTATAGAAATAAAATTTTGAAAAAATTTTTTATAGAAATAAAATTTTGACAAAATTTTTTATAGAAATAAAATTTTGTCAAACTTTTCTATAGAAATAAAATTTTGACAAAATTATTTTATAGAAATAAAATTTTGTCAAAATTTTCTATAGAAATAAAATTTTGACAAAATTTTCTATAGCAATAAAATTTTGACAAACTTTTCTATAGAAATAAAATTTTGACAAAATTATTTTATAGAAATAAAATTTTGACAAAATTTTTTATAGAAATAAAATTTTGACAAAATTTTTTTATAGAAATAAAATTTTGACAAAATTTTTTTATAGAAATAAAATTTTGACAAAATTTTTTATAGGAATAAAATATTGACAAAATTTCCTGTATAAATAACATTTTGACAAAATTGTCTATAGAAATAAAATTTTGACAAATTTTTTTTATAGAAATAAAATTTTAACAAAGTGTTCTATAGAAGTAAAATGTTGACAAAATTTGTATACAGAAATAAAATGTTGACAAAATTTTCTGTATAAATAACATTTTGACAAAATTTTCTATAGAAATAAAATTTTGACAAAATTTTCCATAGAAATAAAATTTTGACTAAATTTTCTATAGAAATAAAATTTTGACAAATTTTTTATAGGAATAAAATTTTGACAACATTTTATTACAGAAATAAAATTTTGACCAAATTTTCTATAGAAATAAAATTTTGACAAAATTTTCTATAGAAATAAAATTTCACCAAAATTTTCTATAGAAATAAAATTTTAACAAACATTTTTTATAGAAATAAAATTTTGCAAAACAGTTTCGGTCGAACAAAAATTTTTCAGCCATGGATTATCCCATTTCGGTAATGTTTGTGACATTTCTTTTCAGTGTACTCGGGTGTGTGTGTGGCTCTGTATGATTATTAAATCATTCAAAACATTATAATGATTTATGGTTATATGGATTTATGGTTATAGTGTATGTGTGCTTTTGTTTTATCAACAGATAACCATATGTGATGGACCCTTTTCTAATTAAAAATTTATGCAAATTCTTTAAATAAGCACCATATGGGATATTTTCAAGTGAAACAAAATATGTATATGAATCTTTTTGGGAACATTTATTGAGGGTGAATGTACCATATTTTCGTATAAGCTAAGCATGGCCATAAGACCCCTCATAGTATTATTGACCTTATTTTCGGGGGGGGGCAGCAGTCTACATTTCTCACCTATTGGCACCAAAGGGAGCGGATGAATAAAGTGTCATAAAGCTTCGTGTTTATTGAATAAGGCGATGTAAAACAAGGTCTTAATTCACTTAATAATGGCATATCTCATACGAGACAACCACAAAAAGGTCAAGGCTTTCGATTGGAGCATGAATTTTTAAAGATTTGTTTGATAAAGTTGATAAAGGGTATTTTGTGTTTGATGGCAGATGGTAGATGTTAGAATGACATGGAAATTGTGGTGTCTAGGCCAAAGATACTAGGCGAAAGCAGCTTAGTTTCATTAAATGTTTCATAGTTTCTTATTTGGCAGATTGTGGTACAGAGCGATCAAATGAATTTTTTTTTTTTTTTTTTGAAAAAACGAAAACTTAAATTTTTTAAAAGGGGTGAATAAAGTAAGTCTTTGAAATGTGAAATATTTATGTCTGAGGTCATGGCCAAATATTGTGCACAATTTTTAAGAACTTATTATTCCGAAAGCCTATTGGCAGTCTGCCAAAGTTGTTATATTCGATCCTCAGAATTTTTGTCAGGTCAACATTCGTGCAACTTTAGTTTTACCGGGCCTTTCAATCCCATTTAATAACAAGTATATACGGCCGTAAGTTCGGCCAGGCCGAATCTTATCTACCCTCCACCATGAATTACGTAGAAACTTCTAAGAAAGACTGTCATCCACAATCGAATAACTTGGGTTGTGGTATCTTAAAACTTCTTAATATCGTTTTCTAAATTGCGAGTTAATCCATACATGGTAGAGAGCCAGAATTGAAATATGGGGGTCGCTTATATGGGGGCTATATACAATTATGAATTTGATATGGACCAATTTGTGTGTGATTGGGCATCGATTTATCTGAGGGCTATATATAACTATAGACCGATATGGACCTAGTTAGGCATGGTTGTTAACGGCCATATACTAGCACAATGTACCAAATTTCAACTGACTCGGATGAAATTTGCTTCTCCAAGTGGCTCCAAAACCGAATCTCGGGATCGGTTTATATGGGGGCTATATATCATTATGGACTGATATGGACCACTTTTGGCATGGTTGTTAAATATCATATACGTACCTAATTTCAACCAGATCGGATGAATTTTGCTTCTCCAAAAGGCACCGGAGGTCAAATCTGGGGATCGGTTTATATGGGAGCTATATATAATTATGGACCATGTACCAAATTTCAGCCGGATCGGATGAAATTTTCTTCTTTTAGAGCAGTCGCAAACCAAATTTGGGGATCCGCTTATATGGGGGCTATAGTGTAGCACAACTCGGATGAAATTTGCTCCTCCAAGAGGCTCCAAAACCACATCTCGGGATCGGTTTATATGGGGGCTATATATGATTATGGACTGATATGGACCACTTTTGGCATGGCTGTTAAATATCATATACTACCACCACTTACCAAATTTCAACCAGATCGGATGAATTTTGGTTCTCCAAAAGGCACCGGAGGTCAAATCTGGGGATCGGTTTATATGGGGGCTATATATATAGTTATGGACTGATATGAACCAATTCCTGCATGGTTGTTGGATAACATATACTAACATCACGTACAAAATTTCAACTGAATCAGATGAATTTTGGTCTTCTAAGGGGCTCCGCAAGCCAAATCGGGGGATCGGTTTATATGGGGGCTATATATAATTATGGACCGATGTGGACCAATTTTTGCATGGTTATTAGAGACCATATACTAACACCATGTACCAAATTTCAGCCGGATCGGATGAAATTTGCTTCTCTTAGAGGCTCCGTAAGCCAAATCGGGGGTTCGGTTTATATGGGGGCTATATGTAATTATGGACCGATATCGACCAATTTTTGCATGGTTGTTAGAGGCCATATACTAACACCATGTACGAAATTTCAGCCGGATCGGATGAAATTTAGTTCTCTTAGAGGCTCCGCAAGCCACATCGGGGGATCGGTTTATATGGGGGCTATATATAATTATGGACCGATAGGGACCAATTCTTGCATAGTTGTTAGAGACCATATACTTACTCCATGTACCAAATTTCAGCCGGATCGGATGAAATTTGCTCCTCTTAGAGGATCCGCAAGCCAAATCGGGGGATCGGCTTATATGGGGGCTATATGTAATTATGGACCGATGTGGACCAATTTTTGCATGGTTGTTAGAGACCATCTACTTACACCATGTACCAAACTTTTACCGGATCGGATGAAATTTGCTTCTCTTAGAGGCTCCGCAAGCCAAATCGGGGGATCGTTTTAAATGGGGGCTATATATAATTATGGACCGATGTGCACCAGTATTTACATGGTTGTTAGAGATCATATGGTGACACCATGTACCAAATTTCAGCCGGATTGGATGAAATTTGCTTCTCTTAGCCAAATTTGGGGGTCCGTTTATATGGGGGCTATACGTAAAAGTGGACCGATATGGCCCAATTACAATACCATCCGACCTACATCAATAGCAACTACTTGCGCCAAGTTTCAAGTCGATAGCTTGTTTCGTTCGGAAGTAAGCGTGATTTCAACAGATGGACGGACGGACATGCTCAGATCGACTCAGAATTTCACCACGACCCAGGATATATATACTTTATGGGGTCTTAGAGCAATATTTCGATGTATTACAAACGGAATGACAAAGTTAATTTACCCCCATCCTATGGTGGATGGTATAAAAATTAAAATTTCCACTTTTCCAAACTCCACATTTGTAAAATGCCACTTTTCTGATTTCCGTTTTTTCAACAAATTTGGAAGAGTCCATTTTTCGACTTGTCGACTTTTTAGAAAAAACTTAAAAATTCGACTTTTGATTTGTGTGATTTTTCATATATTCAATAACTCAAATTTCCATAACTCAGTCTTTCGATCGTAGTACCCTACTCAGAGCTACGCGCATGCAGCACAATTCATCCAATTTCTTAAAAAAAATAAAACTTTGATTCGATGGAGAGTACAAAAAGTCGACTTTAAAGGCTATTATACAAGGAATCGACTTTCGACTTTTGTATCCTTATAACAGACCCGGGTTCGCTCAATTTTTAATACACACATTTTGTCGATGATTTGTGACTCAAATTCATTACAGACCCTTAAATTTCAACCTTCCCATAGGTCCGATCACTAAATATCAACCTATTTTGTCGTACATGGTAACGATACACCAACTTTTTGAAATTTCACAACTTAATAAAGGCTAAGTTTGATCTACTTCTCTAATATGTAATACCTACCTCAGATGAGGATGCAAAAATTCTTTAATACCATGGAAGGATGTTATGCTGAAAACTAATGTAACAGGAAAGTTAACTTATTTCAATTTTTCCCAAAGGCATATACGACAAGGAAGTAGGCGATCTCAATGGTTCCTCATGGCTATGACAACAACAACCACACAAATAGAAGAGCCCAAGAAGCCTAATCCATAGTAGGAGACAGGAAACAGCTGTTGTCCATAAATAACTGTCATAGCCTGTGATTGACATATCCTTTGGATACATACACACACACACACACAACTCTTGCTTGTAAAGGATATTCCTGGTGATATAATTTATAGTAGATGATTGTAGGAAAATGTGTATGAGAATATTTGTGTGTGTGTATGTTTGTGTGGTTGTTTTACTTCCAGGCCAAATAACTCTAATACCATCTAAATCGATATATAATAACGGGCAAAATCTGTTGTTGTTGTTGTTGTTGTTCTGAGATCTGAGGACATTTTTATTCTATACGTAATTGTATCCTTTAGTTTCCTGTTCCCTTGCCAATAAGATTCTTTAAAGAAGACTATCATTAGCAGTTTGTAATTATGGAATTGAATAAACATTTTCACTTCAGGCTAATAGGATTTCTTATTAAAGGGCTCTTTGCCATAAGAGGTCAGTGGTTACTGTTGGTTTCATTAACCACTTCAAAGGACAAAATTTTTACTTTGAAACTTGAAGCCATGTGACTTTTTCATAGTCTAGCTATATTTAGCCAGAGGCAAATTAAGAAAGGCATATAGCAGAAGGTAATCATCACTAAAAGATAAGAATGTATACATAGCTTATGATCACGGTTGCCAATCAAACACAAAAAAAAAACAAGTAAGGAAAGTCTAAAGTCGGGCGGGGCCGACTATATTATACCCTGCACCACTTAGTAGATCTAAATATCACATATCACATTCGTCAAACGTGTTAGGGGCTATATATAAAGGTTTGTCCCAAATACATACATTTAAATATCACTCGATCTGGACAGAATTTGATAGACTTCTACAAAATCTATAGACTCAAAATTTATGTCGGCTAATGTACTAGGGTGGAACACAATTTTAGTAAAAAATAAATATGGGAAACATTTAAATCTTAAGCAATTTTCAGGAAACATCGCAAAAGTTTATTTATGATTTATCACTCGATATACATGTATTAGAAGTTTAGGAAAATCAGAGTCATTTTTACAATTTTTCGAATAAGCAGTGGCGATTTAACAAGGAAAATGTTGGTATTTTGACCATTTTTGTCGAAATCAGAAAAACATATATATGGGAGCTATATCTAAATCTGAACCGATGTCAACCAAATTTGGCACGCATAGCTACAATGCTAATTCTACTCCCTGTGCAAAATTTCAACTAAATCGGAGTTAAAAATTGGCCTCTGCGGTCATATGAGTGTAAATCGGGCGAAAGCTATATATGGGAGCTATATCTTAATCTGAACCGATTTCAACCAAATTTGGCACGCATAGCAACAATGCTAATTCTACTCCCTGTGCAAAATTTCAACTAAATCGCAGTTAAAAATTGGCCTCTGTGGTCATATGAGTGTAAATCGGGCGAAAGCTATATATGGGAGATATATCTAAATCTGAACCGATTTAAACCAAATTTGGCACGCATAGCTACAATGCTAATTCTACTCCCTGTGCAAAATTTCAATTAAATCGTAGCAAAAAATTGGCCTCTGTGGTCATATGAGTTTAAATCGGGCGAAAGCTATATTTGGGAGCTATATCTAAATCTGAACCGATTTCAACCAAATTTGACATGCATAGCTATAATGCTAATTCTACTCCCTGTGCAAAATTTGGGAGCTATATCTAAATCTGAACCGATTTGGCTGATATTTTGCAAGTTTTTCGAGACTCATAAAATATTCGGATGTACGGAATTTGAAGAAGATTGGTTGATATACAAGCCAATTATGACCAGATCGGTGAAAAATATATATGGCAGCTATATCTAAATCTGAACCGATTTTTTCCATAATCAATAGGGATCGTCCTTAAGCCGAAACAGGACCCTGTACCAAATTTTAGAACAATCGGACTAAAACTGCGAGCTGTACTTTGCACACAAAAATACACCAACAGACCGACAGACAGACGGACACCGCTAAATCGAATCAGAATTTAATTCTAAGACGATCGTTATACTAAACGATGGGTCTCAGACTTTTCCTTCTTGGCGTTACATACAAATGCACAAACTTATTATAGCCTGTACCACAGTAGTGGTGAAGGGTATAAAAATGGACAAAATTTTTTATAACAATTTATTTCTATAGAAAATTATGGGAAAATTTTATTTCTATAGAAAGATTTTGTAAAACTTTTGTTTCCATAGAAAATTTTGTGAAGATTTAATATTACTATGGACAATTTAGTCAAAATTTAATTTCTATCGCAAATTTGGTGAAAATTTAATTTCTATCGCAAATTTGGTGAAATTTTTTTTTTATAGAAAATTTTGTCAAAATTTTATTTCTATAGAAAATTTTGTCACGATTTTATATTTATAGAACATTTTGTCACAAATTTATTTCTATAAAACATTTAATATTTCTATAGAAATTAAAAAAAAAATGTTCTATAACAAACTTCGCCAAAATTTTATTTCTATAGAAAATATTGTCAAAATTTTATTTCTATAGACAATTTTGTCAAAATTTTATTTCTATAGAAAATGTTATCAAAATTTTGTTTCTATAGAAAATTTTGACAAAATTTTATTTCTATCGAAAATTTTGTCAACCTTTTATTTCTATAGGAAATTTGTTTCAAAATTGTATATCTACAGAAAGTTTTGTCAAAATTTTATTTCTATAGAAAACTTTATCACAATTGTATTTCTATAGACAATGTTGTCAAAATTTATCTTTATAGAATATTTTGTCAAAAGTTTATTTCTATAGAAAATTTTGTCAAATTTTTATTTTTATAGAAAATTTTGTCAAAATTTCTATAAAAAATGTAGTCAACATTTTTTCTAAAGAAAATTTTATCAAAATTTTATTTCTATAGAAAATTTTGTCAAAATTTTATTTCTATAGAAAATTTTGTCAAAATTTTATTTCTATAGAAAATTTTCTCAAAATTTTATTTCTATAGAAAATTTTGTCAAAGTTTTATTTCTATAGGAAATTTTGTCAAAATTTTATTTCCATAGAAAAGTTAGTCAAAATTTCTATAGAAAATTTAGTCAACATTTTTTCTATAGAAGATTTTGTCACAATTTTATTCCAATAGAAAATTTTGTCAACATTTTATTTCTATAGAAAATTTTGTCAAAATTTTATTTCTAGAGAAAATTTTGTCAAAATCTTATTTCTATAGAAAATTTTGTCAAAATTTAATTTCCATAGAAAAGTTTGTCAAAATTTTATTTCTATAAAAAATGTTTTCAAAATTTTATATTTTTATAGAAAATTTTGTCAAAAATTTATATTACTATAGAAATTTTTGTCATAATTTTATATTTCTATAGAAAATTTTGTCAAAATTTTAATTTTCTATAGAAAATCTTGTCAAATATTTCAATTTCTATAGAAAATGTTATTTTTATAGAAAATTTTATTTCTTTAGAAAATTTTGTCAAAATTTTATTTCCTTAAAAGATTTTGTCAAAATTTTATTTCTATAGAAACATTTCTATAGAACATATTTCTATAGAAACATTTTTCAAAATTTTTAATTTCTATAGAAATTTTTTCAAAATTTTATTTCTTTGAAATATTTTGTCAAAATTTTATTTCTATAGAAAATTTTGTCATAATGTTATTTCTATAGGAAATTTTATCAACATTTTATTTCTATAGAAAATTTTGTCATAATTTTATTTTTATAGGAAATTTGTTTCAAAATTTTATATCTACAGAAAGTTTTGTCAGAATTTTATTTCTATAGAAAACTTTATCGCAATTAAATTTCTATAGACAATTTTGTCAAACCTTTATTTCTATAGACAATTTTGCAAAATTTTATTTCAATAGAAAATTTTGTTAAAATTTTATTTCTTTAAAAATTTTGTCTAAATTTTATTTCTATACAAAATTTTTGTCAAAATTTTATTTCTATGGAAAATTTTGTCAAAATTGTATTTCTATAGAAAATTTTTGTCAAAATTGTATTTCTATAAAAAATTTTTGTCAAAATTTTATTTCTATAGAAACTTTTGTCAAAATTTTATTTCTACAGAAAATTTTGTCAACATTTTATTTCTATAGAAAAGTTTGTCAAAATTTTTTTTCTATAAAAAATGTTGTCAAAATTTTATATTTCTTTAGAAAATTTTGTAGAATTTTATATTTTTATAGAAAATTTTGTCAAAATTTTATTTCTCTATAGAAAATTTTGGCAAATATCTCAATTTCTATAGACAAATATGTTTCTTTCGAATTTATTTCGACATAAGCCGGCTATCACACAAAACCTTTTTTCGGAAGGTTCAAGTGTGGTTCATTGTTGGGTTTAATGAACTGCCTAAATTTATTCTGATAATTGGTTGATAGTTTTGCTGCAAGTAGAAGATGCTGATGAGGAATGTGGTAATTCCGAAACGTGCGTCCATCCAACAATCTTGCAGGCTATAGGGCTTTGCCCAAATAAATTTGACAAACATTATTTTCTTCTATTGGTTAAGCTACATTTGTAGTTTAGTCAATGTATGGTTTTAAGCTGAAATAAAAAACAACAAAAATTTATTTTTATAGAAAACTTTATTTCTTTAGAAATTTTTGTCAAAATTTTATTCCCTTAAAAGATTTTGTCAAGATTTTATATTTCTAAAGAAAATGTTGTCAAAATTTTATTTCTATAGAAAATTTTGTCAACATTTTATTTCTACAGAAAATTTTGTAAAAATTTTGTTTCTATAGAAAATTTTGTAAAAATTTTATTTCTATAGAAAATTTTGTCAAATTTTTATTTTTATAGAAAATTTTTTCAAAATTTTATTTCTATAGAAAATTTAGTCAAAATGTTATTTCCATAGAAAATTTTGTCAAAATTTTAGTTCTATATAAAATTTTGTAAACATTTTATATTTTTATAGAAGATTTTGTTAACATTTTATATTTCTATAGAAAATTTTGTCAAAATTTTGTTTCGATAGAAAATTATGTCAACATTTTATTTCCATAGAAAATTTTGTCAAAATTTTATTCCTATAGAAAATTTTGTCAACATTTTATTTCTACAGAAAATTTTGTCAACATTTTATTTCTACAGAAAATTTTGTAAAAATTTTGTTTCTATAGAAAATTTTGTAAAAATTTTATTTCTATAGAAAATTTTGTAAAAATTTTATTTATATAGAAAATTTTGTCAAATTTTTATTTTTATAGAAAATTTTTTCAACATTTTATTTCTATAGAAAATTTTGTCAAAATTTTATTTCCATAGAAAATTTTGTCAAAATTTTAGTTCTATATAAAATTTTGTAAACATTTTATATTTTTATACAAAATTTTGTCAACATTTTATATTTTTATAGAAAATGTTGTCAAAATTTTATTTCTTTAAAAGACTTTGTCAAAATTTTATTTCTATAGAAAATTTTGTCAAAATTTTATTTCTTTAAAAGACTTTGTCAAAATTTTATTTCCATAGAAAATTTTGTCAAAATTTCATTTCCATAGAAAATTTTGTCAAAATTTTATTTCCATAGAAAATTTTTGTCAAAATTTTATTTCCATAGAAAATTTTGTCAAAATTTTATTTCTATAGAAAATTTTGTCAAAATTTTATTTCTATAGAAAATTTTGTCAAAATTTTATTTCCATAGAAAATTTTGTCAAGTACACACAGAGCACAGAGTTAGAACCATAAGCTTTCCACGACAGCGGCTGACTACCTTCGACCTTAGGTTTGTACTGCCCTGGACAGTACCTGCCTGCCCATCGATGGAAATGAGGATATCGCATCTAAATAACGACCTCATCAATAGAAGTACGGCACATTTTGCAATAGCGAATATCTTCGACTGAAATGTGAGGAATTCGTCATCCAAATTAAAGGATTCCTCAATTTTCAACTCTTTGCAGTACGACAGCGGCTGACTCTCTACGACAGCGGCTGACTACTTCGACCTTATGTTTATATTGTCTAGGACATTTATTGTTGTCTGTCAATAGATAAAAATTCCGATATCGCATCTAATAGAAATTTAAAAGAATATTTTATAGAAAATCTTCTATCAAAATTGCATTTCTATAGAAAATTTTGTCAAAATTTTATTTCTATAAAAATGTTTGTCAAAATTTTATTTTTATAAAAAATGTTGTCAAAATTTTATATTTCTATAGAAACATTTTATATTTCTATAGAAAATTTTGTCAAAATTTAATATTTTTATAGAAAATTTTGTCAAAATTTTATTTCTTTAAAAGACTTTGTCAAAATTTTATTTCCATAGAAAATTTTGTCAAAATTTAATATTTTTATAGAAAATTTTGTCAAAATTTTATTTCTTTAAAAGACTTTGTCAAAATTTTATTTCTATAGAAAATTTTGTCAAAATTTTATTTCCATAGAAAATTTTGTCAAAATTTCATTTCCATAGAAAATTTTGTCAAAATTTCATTTCCATAGAAAATTTTGTCAAAATTTTATTTCTATAGAAAATTTTGTCAAAATTTTATTTCTATAGAAAATTTTGTCAAAATTTTATTTCTATAGAAAATTTTGTCAAAATTCTATTTCCATAGAAAATTTTGTCAAAATTTTAGTTCTATAGAAAATTTTGTCAGGTACACACAGAGCACAGAGTTAGAACCATAAGCTCTCCACGACAGCGGCTGACTACCTTCGACCTTAGGTTTGTACTGCCCTGGACAGTACCTGCCTGCCCATCGATGGAAATGATGATATCGCATCTAAATAACGACCTCATCAATAGAAGTACGGCATCTTTTGCAATAGCGAATATCTTCGACTGAAATGTGAGGTATTCGTCATCCAACTTAAAGGGTTCCTCAATTTTCAAGTCTTTGCAGTAAATAGCACTGCCATAATCTCTCTACGACAGCGGCTGACTACCTTCGTCCTTATGTTTATATTGTCTAGGACATTTATTGTTGTCTGCCATTAGATAAAAATTCCGATATCGCATCTAAATAACGACCTCATTTATAGAAGTTGCGTAGATTTTGCAATAGCGAATATCTTTGACTGAAGTATGCTGCATTCGTCGTCCAACTTTCTACCCTCAACCATAGCGGATGACTACATTCGACCTTATGTTTATATTGCCCAGAGCCTTTATTGCTGCCTGCTAATAGATGAAAATTCCGATATCGCATCTAATTAACGGCCTCATCGATAGAAGTTCCGCAGCTTTCGCAAAAGCTAATATGTCCGCCTAAAATATGCTGCATTCATCATCCAACTTCAAGGATTCCTCAATTTCCAACTATTTGCAGTAAATACCACTGCCTGTGTCCTCTCAGTCCTCTCTGTTTGGGATAATTAAGTTTAGATTACCCACATAAACAAGCTGTGTCGCCATACAGACAGTTCTCATATATTGACCGGCTAAAATTACCAGTTTAGTATGTCTGTATTCCGTTTCCCATGTATTATTCTCCCAATGTCAAACATATTATACCCCCAAACCTAGGGCGAAGTTAAAAGTTATTAAAAATGAAATATTTCCTTGAATTCATTTAAGAAACTCTTCGTTGAATTTCATATCACATATATAGAAGTACTTTCAATGTGACAGATACACTTAATGTCTTAACTTAAATCCTCAAATATTTATATTGATTTTATTTGGTATATTCTTACATTGACATTTTCGTTTTTGTTTTTGTCAAATCATATAAAATTCTACAAGTGATTTAGTTCCCATCATGTTGTGATAGGTAAAGTGTGAATAAGCCTCTTGGCAATCACCAACAGTTTCCTTATAATTTCATTTGCCAGGAAGTCAGTTATTAAAGAACCGGAAATCGAATTTCAAATGTCAGTCATCGTTCACTTTTTTTTTGCTGTTTATGCTTTAAGGAAAAGCACAAGAACATTAAATATTGACTTGGTATTTGACTTGCCAGTTGTTTGTTGCTCTTTTACGATTTGGTTTCTTCTAAGTCGATTTCGATAAGTGACAGTGACAGACGACCATGATACAAAAAAAAAGGAAATTAAGTAGAAATTTAATTTAAGATTTTTACAAAAATTTAATATCAAGAGCAAACCAAAAAAAAAATCCAAGTAAACACATTGACACGTTAAAACTATCAATGCTAACATATTCCCTACGTGTTTTAGAATTTTTTTTTCCTTTTTTCGACTCTCGTTAAAGAAAACTAACAATGCCAACATACAAGAATGTACGAGTCACAATGTTGCATATTGACTGCTGTCTAGTTTTTTAACGATTTGATGGATGATGGTAACAAATTTCACAAAACCATCAGCAGACAGGACACTTGGGATAACCAGCCATGGTGAAGAGATTTTTACCACCAATGCATATACATAAAATAACAATTTATGTTTTCCACCAAAGGTTCAATAGGATGGAATGGAGGAGTAGACTAGGGACTTGGGATGACGTATGCGAACTTTGAGAATTTTTACGTTACTCGTCCACAATTGATTTGGGAAAACACAACCAACATACAATCATGGGAGGGTTATTTTACACGCAGAGAAGGAATATGATCTCAAACTAATGACAGGATGACAAGTTCGCCGTACCGGCCAAGAGATTCCACATCAGTAGCTGATCTTTCCTCCGTCTTTTTTTTTGCTGGTTGAGGTGCATTCCGGGTATCATTCTCCGTTTGCTTTTGGTCCGAGCTGGGATAGAGCAAAAACCCCGACCACGGTACTGTTCACTCTGCCGAAACCATGTTTGGTTAGGTGTAACCGGGGCCTGGAGTTGGAGCACTTCCGTAACTGCTCCTTACCAGGGCAGCAGATACCACATAAGTGTACCTGATCTTTCTTCTGTCTTTTTAGTGCTGGTTGAGATGCATCCCGGGGAGGCTCCTTCGATTGCTTCTGGTCCGAGCAGGGATGGAGAAAACTGTTCAGTCTGCCACGCAGAGAAGGAATATGAACAACTCAAACTATTGCCAGGATGGCAAGTTCGTAGTACCGGCCAACCGATTCCACATCAGTACCTGATCTTTCCTCCGTCTTTTTTTGCTGGTTGAGATGCATTCCGGGTATCATTCTCCGTTTGCTTTTGGTCCTAGCTGGAATAGAGCAAAACCCCCGACCATGGTACTGTTCACTCTGCCGAAACCATGTTTGGTTGGGTGTATCCCGGGCCTGGAGTTGGTGCACTTCAGTAACTGCTCCTAACCACGTCAGAAGATACCACATAAGTGTACCTGATATTTCTCCTGTCTGTTTAGTGCTGGTTGAAATGCATCCCGGGGAGGCTCCTTCGATTGCTTCTGGTCCGAGCAGGGATGGAGAAAACTGTTCAGTCTGCCAAAACCAAATTCGGTGAGGTGTAACCGGCGCCTGGAGTTGGTGCACTTCCGTAACTGTTCCTAACTCTCTTCTGTCTTTGTGTGCTGGTTGACATACATCTTTGGGAGCCTAATTTGTTTGCTTTTGACCTAAGCCGGGATGGAGGAAAAAGCCATACCATGGTAAAGTTCAGTCTGTCGAAACATGATTCGGAGAGGTGTAACGGAGGCCTGGAGTTGGTGCACTTCCGTAACTGCTTCTAAGTAGATCAGCATCAGCCCTTATTTCTTCCGTCTTTATGCGCTGGTTGAGGTGCATCGTGGGAAGCTTCTTTCGTTTGTTCATGGCCCAAGACGGGATAGAGAAAACTCTTCTGTCTACCGAATTCAGGTTAAGTAAAGTATAACCGGGGCTAGGAGTTGGTACCCTACCGTAACTACTCCTAACTAGGTTACCATGACCTATTCTTTCTTCCGTATTTTTGTGCTGGTTGCCAGGATGGCAAGTTCGCAGTACCGGCCAACAGATTCCACATCACTAGCTGATCTTTCCTCCGTCTTTTTTTTTTGCTGGTTGAGGTGCGTTCCCTGGATCATCCTTCGTTTGCTTTTGGTCCGAGCTGGAATAGAGCAAAAATCCCTAATATGGTACTGTTCACTCTGGTTAGGTGTACCCGGTACCCAACTCCAGGTGCTCCTAACCAGGTCGAAGATACCACATAAGTCTACCTGATCTTTCTTCTGTCTTTTTAGTGCTGGTTGAGATGCTTCCCGGGGAGGCTCCTTCAATTGTTTCCGGTCCGAGCCGGGCTGGAGGAAACTGTTCAGTCTGCCAAAACCAAGTTCGATTATGTGTAACCGGCGCCTGGAGTTGGTGCACTTCCATAACTGCTCCTAACTCTCTTCTATCTTTGTGTGCTGGTTGACATACATCTTTGGGAGCCTAATTTGTTTGCTTTTGGCCCAAGCCGGGATGGAGGAAAAAGCCGTACCATGGTAAAGTTCAGTCTGTCGAAACCTGATTCGGAGAGGTGTAACGGAGGCCTGGAGTTGGTGCACTTCCGTAACTGCTTCTAAGTAGATCAGCATCAGCTGTTATTTCTTCCGTCTTTATGCGCTGGTTGAGGTGCATCGCGGGAAGCTTCCTTCGTTTGTTTCAGTGAAGTGTAACTGGGGCTTGGAGTTGGTACCCTACCGTAACTACTCCTAACTAGGTCACCATGACCTGTTCTTTCTTCCGTCTTTTTGTGCTGGTTGAGATGCATCCCAGGGAGCCTAATTCGTTGTTTAGTCCAAGCCGGGATGGAGTAAAACGTACCGTACCATGGTTAAGTCTGTTAAGTCTATCGAAACCTGATTCGGTGAGGTGTAACTTCCATAACTGCCTAATCAGTGCGGGAGTATAGGTTAGGTTAGGTATAATGGCAGCCTGATATTTCAAACTCAATTCGACTATTCAGTCCATGGTGACACCACAGTGGTGAACTTCTCTCTTATCACTGAGTGGTTCCTGATTCTATGTTAAGCTCAATGACAAGGGACCTCCCTTTTACAGGCGAGTCCGAACAGCATTCCACATTGCGGTGAGACCACTTAGAGAATCTTTGAAGCCTTCAAAAATATCGCAAGCATTTATGAGAGGGGATACTCCATCGCTGAAAAACTTTTTGGTGTTTGGTCGAAAGTGGGTTGGAACCCATGATCTTTTGTATGCAAGTTGGGCATGCTAACCATTGCAACACGGTGGCCCCCAAGCATAGTATAGGTAGTATTGGTATATTAACTACGTGATCACGACACTGTGATAAAAGTAAGGATCGCACTAGGAATGGAGGTGAATTCCTGCCTTTCATAGCGCAACGTTCCATGCAGTATAATCCTATCTCGCTTGTGCTGGACACTAGCCACTCTTGGGGCTAGTGAGGCTGGGGCCGTCGGCATAGCGATGTACAAAGTGTATATACGACCGATAGTTAGCTGTACTCGATGTTATAGTCACCGAATTTTGTGGCTTTTGAGTGGACATAACCGATTGGTGATAAGAGACTTCAATGCTCACAAAGATCTTTCGCATTCTCTCATATGTAATGCCCAGAGAGGCATAGCTTTGGCAGAGCAGATTGATGACTCTACATTTTGCACGCTGGCCGCAAAGATTGCCACGAGAATAATGACTGATTGTAGCAGTTCCGCAGACATTTTATCAGCGTCATTTCACTAGGATCAGACCACTTCCCCATTATTCTCATCATTGATCGAAAGTCCGATTTCATAATTCCTGAACGACGGAAAAGCCAACTGGGACGACTTCAGGGAATTCACCGATCGCTGCTGCAGTGAGCTCCCGTCCTCTTCCCATGTTTAAGTTGCCTGCTCAATTCAAACATACTGGCTGAAGTGCTCAGTTGAGACCCAATTTTTCAAAAGAAGCGTCGGGATTCGCAGAAGAGATAATAAGAGCCGTCGTGCTAAGTATGCTGATTCTAGAATCAGAGAACTGAATCTGGAGATTGGAAAGATAGTCGACTAGCACAATTGGATCACTTACTCGTAGTTAGAGCACCTGAAGCAATGTAACGTATGCACGGGCACAGGTAAGTTGTGGTAAACAGTAAGAACCCTCTCGATCCTCGCTAAAAGGTAGAATGGGATCCGAAGAGATGTTCGATTCTTTTACCTACAGTTTGTCGAGCTCTCCGAGAGCGTTCTAAAAGGACAGTCATTCATCGCATTCGTGGTCTCCGAGCCAGCGACACTCAATCTACCCCTGTCGAAGTTACCAATGTCATCAACAGCGCAAAACCGTCCACGACGCTGAACCCCGATGGTATTTCTCTACTAATGCTGAAGCATATGAAAATACTTGACCAGACTCCAACACCAATTTATTATTCGATGTCTCGAAAAGGTACTACTCCTCCCCAGCCTAGTGGAGAATAGTCCAAATGCCAACCATTAACATGATATCGTCACAGTCCTACAAGTACATAGCACAACAACAGCTTTGCATGCCATTCGATTTTGGTTAAATTTCTGCCTTGCTGATCCTATCATTTATTTCACCGCTAGAAATTCGAGGATATTCACCACCAAATCCACAGCCACACTATACACTACATGAACTCCAGCAGTACACAGATAGTTGACGAAACACCGTTCCGAGCACCGGAGGCAAGAGACCTCCCACAGCAGAGGATCAGGCCAGTGTAACCGCCTCAATTCCTATCCAACAGTGATTCGTAGTAGCGTAGCTGAAGAGTGTAATATCTGCAATCGCTTGCTCAGATAAATTCACTCTGGAAATCGAAAATCAAAACGCGCATCATCATTTTGACAAAGAATAATTGTCCAGGCTTAAATAGAAATGTTACCTCTGTGAAAATCTCAGATAAGACCTGCCAGGACGGTAGACAACCACTTCCCAGGCATTTATATTCAGCGCATGGAGCGCTAGATCCAGGGATACCAAAGATAGCCTCTAGATCAGTTATGTGTGAACACAATTCATGAGGATGCTGTAGCAGATGCGGTGAGAAGCTGCAAAGATAATCCTGCTCTCGGAGTCCAAACACCGTTCCGAGCACCGGAGGCAAGAGGCCTCCCACAGCAAAGGATCAGACAAGTCTAACCGCCTCACTTCCTACCAAGCAGTGATTCGTAGTAGCATAGCTGAAGAGTGTCCTATTTGTAATCGCTAAACCTACTCGAATCACCACCAGTTCACTCTGAAAATTAAAACGCACATCGTCATTTTGATAAACTTGCAAAGATAATCCGGTTCTCGGGTAGGGTAGTGTCAAGCCCAACTAAAGTCAGGCCTCGATGCCTACCCAGCAGTGATTCTTAGCAGCGTAGCTTACGAGATCGGTAATCGCTTGCTCAGACAAACCTACCTGTTCACTCTGCAAACCGAAAATCAAAACACGCATCGTCATTTTGACAATGACTATCTAGGATTCAATAGAAATGATACCTCTGTGGAAATCTCAGACAAAACCTGTCAGAACGCTGTCATGATCTAAGGAGGACCAAGATCCTGCCCGTATCCTGAGTTATTATCGCATCCAAACCACCCTTTCGTGTATAGACAACCAATAGATCAGGCATGTGTGAACAGGTTTCATAAGGATACCGCAGCAAAAGCGATGAGAAGCTGTAAAATGTATCCTTTTTCTCGAAGCCCAACCACCGCCCAGAAGTGCCCATATGTAATAGGTACTTTTAGTTAATGTGGTATCACAATGGACTGAATAGTCTAAGTGAGCCTGAATTTTAATCGGGCTGCCACTTTAACCTAACCTAACCTAAGCGCCCAGAGCACCGGCGGAATGAGATTTCCCACAGCAAAGTAGGGTAGTTTTGGGCCCAATTAAGATAAGTGCAGTCACCTCAATTCCTACTTATCAGTGATTCATAGCAGAGTAGATCAGTGCAGTCGCCTCAATTCCTACCTATCAGTGATTCATAGCAGAGTAGCTGACGAGTGTCCTATCTGTAATCAAGGGCCACATGACAAGTGTCACCTTTTCGCAAAATTAATCCTGTTTTCGGAGTCAAAACACTGCCTAGAGCATCAAAGGAAAGATACCTCTCATAGCAGTGTAGGGTATTTATGAGTCCAACTAAGATCAAGTTAGTACAGCCACCTCAATTCCTACCTATCAATGACTCAAAGCAGCTTAGCTGACATGGTTAGGTTAGATTAGGTTAGGTGACGGCCCGATGTATCAGGCTCACTTAGACTATTCAGTCCATTGTGATACCACATTGGTGAACTTCTCTCTTATCACTGACTGCTGCCCGATTCCATGTTAAGCTCAATGACAAGGGACCTCCTTTTTATAGCCAAGTCCGAACGGCCGACAAGCTTTGAAACCCTCAGAAATGTCACCAGCATTACTGAGATGGAATAATCCACCACTGAAAAAGTTTTTGGTGTTCGATCGAAGCAGGAATCGAACCCACGACCTTGTGTATGCAAGGCGGGCATCCTAACCATTGCACCACGGTGGCTGGCATAAGTTCCATCTGTAACCAAGTATCACATGTCATGCGTCATTCGTTTGCTTGTTCAGACAAACCTAGTCGCCTCACCATCAGATCACTCTGAAAATCGAAAATCAAATCGCACATAGTCATTTTGACAGAAAATAACCGCCCAAGGTTAAATAAAAACCGCTACCAATTATTCATATACTAAAATTGTATCTACACCAATGATCTAACATGTAAATCAACCATAAAGTGTTATTAGCAAACATATGTATATTAATACTACATAACAGATTGGCTGATAAGTCCCCGGGCTAACAAAGAAAAATACATTTTTTTTGTCAAAATTCGTTTTTTTAATCAACATAGTTCCCTTCAAGAGCGATACAACGATTATAACGACCTTCCAGTTTTTTGATACCATTTTGGTAGTACTCTTTCGGTTTTGCCTCAAACTAGGCCTCAGTTTCGGCGATCACGTCTTCATTGCAGCCAAATTTTTTCCCTGCTAGCATCCTTTTGATGTCTGAGAACAAGGAAAAGTCGCTAGGGCCAGATCTAGAGAATACGGTGGGTGGGGAAGCAATTCGAAGCCCAATTCATGAATTTTTGTCATCGTTCTCAATGACTTGTGGCACGGTGCGTTGTCTTGGTGGAACAACACTTTTTTTCTTCATATGAGGCCGTTTTGCCGCGATTTCGACCTTCAGACCCTCCAATAACGCCATATAATAGTCACTGTTGATGGTTTTTCCCTTCTCAAGATAATCGATAAAAATTATTCCATGCGCATTCCAAAAAACAGAGGTCATTACTTTGCCAGCGGACTTTTGAGTCTTTCCACGCTTCGGAGACGGTTCACCGGTCGCCATCCACTCAGCCGACTGTCGATTGGACTCAGGAGTGTAGTGATGGAGCCATGTTTCATCCATTGTCACATATCGACGGAAAAACTCGGGTGTATTACTTTTAACAGCTGCATACACCGCTCAGAATCATCAACAAGTTGTTGTTCTTGGTCAAATGTGAGCTTCCGCATATCCAAATATTGATGAATGATATGACCAACACGTTCCTTTGATATCTTTAAGGCCTCTGCTATCTCGATCAACTTCATTTTACGGTCATTAAAATCATTTTGTGGATTATTTTTGATGTTTTCGTCGGTAACTAACTCTTTCGGGCGTCCACTGCGTTCACCGTCCTCCGTGCTCATTTCACCACGCTTGAATTTTGCATTCAAGCGGCCCAATGTATCAGGCTCACTTAGACTATTCAGTCGATTGTGATACCACAGTGGTGAACTTCTCTCTTATCACTGAGTGCTGCCCGATTCCATGTTAAGCTCAATGACAAGGGACCTCCGTTTTATAGCCGAGTCCGAACGGCGTTCCACATTCCAGTGAAACCACTTAGAGAAGCTTTGACATCCTCAGAAATGTCACCAGCATTACTGAGGTGGGATAATCCACCGCTGAAAAACTTTTTGGTGTTCGGTCGTAGCAGGAATCGAACCCACGACTTTGTGTATGCAAGGCGGGCAGGCTAACCATTGCACCACACTGGCTCCCATCATTTGAAAGTTGGTACTATATAACCCAGCAAAAAAAGCGTCGCCAAAAAAGTAGTGAAAATGTTCTTTTTGGATCCGGAAGTGGTGCCAAATTGACGCAGAAGCGATGAATTTAACATAAGCTTGTCATAGGACGGATGTCTACCATTTCAACAGCCGCTGCTCTGAATTTGCATCACTTCTTAAGGTGTGAGGCGAATTCAGTATTTTGGATGCGAATTAAGAAAATTTGTGATATTTTGTCAAATAAATAATTTTTAAAATTTTTTATGATTTTTAATGCATTATAACGCTTGTCTAGGACTTTTGTGATCAAATATTTTCAAAAATTCGAAATTCTTCTACAAAAGATTTATCATTTTTTTCGGCTAAATTTAAATAATTTGTACCATTTTATTAATTCTTAATCTGTTTTTAACCTATTTGAAACACCAAAAAATAAATTTCCCATTAAAAATATGAAAAACACGAGTTATAAAGAAATTGACTCAAATGAACTTCCTGTGCAGTTAAAATAAAGAACATCTTTGGGAGACCATTTTTGGAAGTTCTTTTAAAGTTGTGCCTTGAGAAGAACTTCCAAATTTTTATATGGGAGCTATATGTACTTATGGACTAATATGAACCAATTCCTGCATGGTTGTTGGATACCATATACTAACATCACGTACCAAATTTCAACCGGACCGGATGAATTTTGCTCTTCCAAGGGGCTCCGGAGGTCAAATCTGGGGATCGGTTTATATGGCGCCTTTATATAATTATGGACCGATTTCGATCAATTTTTGCATGGGTGTTTGAGGCCATATATTAAAACCACGTACCAAATTTTAACTGAATCAGATGAATTTTGGTATACCAAGAGGGTCCGGAGGTCAAATCTGGTGATCGGTTTATATGGGGGCTATATATAATTATGGACCGATGTGGACCAATTTTTGCATGAATATTAGAGACCATGTACCAAATTTCAGCTGGATCGGATGAAATTTGCTTCTCTTAGAGCAATCGCAAGCCAAATTTGGGGTTCCGTTTATATGGGGGCTATACGTAAAACTGGACCGATATGGCCCATTTGCAATACCATCCGATCTACATCAATAACAACTACTTGTGCCAAGTTTCAAGTCGATAGCTTGTTTCGTTCGCAAGTTAGCGTGATTTCAAACAGACGGACGGACGGACGGACATGCTCAGATCGACTCAGAATTTCACCACGACCCAGAATATATATACTTTATGGGGTCTTAGAGCAATATTTCGATGTGTTGCAAACGGAATGACAAAGTTATTATACCCCATCCTATGGTGGAGGGTATAATAATATAACCCCATCCTATTGTGGAGGGTATAATAATATACCCCCATCCTATGGTAGAGGGTATAAAAATAATATGCATTTAATACTAGCGACGCCATCTATGTGTCAGACCGGGGACTTATCAGCCAACCTGTTATATAAACCATTCCAGTAATAATAGTCCTAGGTAAATATTTGGTCTGTTTTAGTCAAGTATAGCAAATAGCCACTTATGATGATGCTTTAAACCTCTCAAGAGTGCAACACATTAGAGACATTTGTTTCCCATAACGATCCTTTTCATCAATATAATCGTCATCATCATCATCATTATAAATGGGACAACAATTTTCAACAAATTTTAAGTGTACTTCAGGCTCCACTTTCTATTTTCAGAAAACACCATTAAAAAAGGTTTTTTTTCTCCCACAAACTCTATGGGAAAAATGTCAAAAGAAGGAGCCACATTCAAATTGAAATTGGTTTTGTCCTAAACAAATCCATTTAAGCAAATAACAGCTTTTTTCAACAGTAATATTTACCAGAAAAAAAATCCCCAATGCAATTTCCAAACGCGTACAATTGAAGAGTCTAGAGGACCCATTTGGAAGAACCGGAAAGAGAGGGAGATGAGTAAATAGCCAAAATGGATGAGAGTTGTACAACAAGGCCATATTGAGACCTTTTTAGTTTACAGTAATTTTGTCGTTGTTCTAATTGATTTTGATTGTTAAATTGCTTTGGCTATCTTTTGAAAAATAATATTGTCTGTCTATAGAATCCTCTTGCATTTGTCGCTCGCTCGCTCTCGCTCTCCCTCTCTCTATCGACTCACTAACGAAATATGTGGGTGTATGCCCTTCGTTTGTCTCTCTTGCAATTTTTTCTCAATTTGCTTGTACGTGATAAATGAAAAAAGCAAATAAACTTTCTCTCTTACACAAACACTCACACACACACACACGAAGGAATACTCACCCATTACACAAATAACGAACAAAATTTTCATTAATTTCAAAATTGAAATTTCATGACATCACTTTCTTTTGCTTCTGCTCCCTTACTCGGGCTTTGGGACAGAAAGAAAAAAATTAAAGGAAAACGGAAACGGAAATCAAGCCACTTTGTTCCAACTGATTACAAAGTAAGCAAGAACATTGAAAGCACATAGCTGGAAATTTTCCCATGGTCTTGAAAATGGAAATTGCTTACAATTGAATGTAATTTTGAGACCTGAAATAACAGACAGACAAAAAAAAACTCAACTATAATGAAGGAGCAACCCAGCAAATTGAAAATTAAAATATTATAAAGATATGATTTGCTGAGAGAATTTTTTAGCTTCTGTAAAATAAATATTCTATGTGTTTTTTCGGTTCGATTTTTTTCTATAAATGCTTAGTGAAAAGGGAATAAAATCGAATGCATAAAAACAACGACCTAAAGAAGGAGTAATGATATAAATAATTTCTAATTGTTTTCCTTACAGCTTGAATGGAATTGAATGCAAATAAAATAGTACCCTAAAGGTCATAATGCTAAATTAAATACAATTTCCAATTGCAATAATTTTTTGTTTATTAAATTGAGAGGAAAATAGCAAAAGTCATAAGGGGTGGAAAATTACTCAACGACCTGATAAATTTTGTAATCCATATAAATGCTGGGATTTTCTGTTTGGGTATAGAGAGGTAGTTTTTATGGTGAGAGTATGTAATCTGTTGAATTCTGGAAAAGGACTGAAAACTTTTTATACCCTCCACCATAGGATGGGGGTATATTAACTTTGTCATTCCGTTTGTAACGCATCGAAATATTGCTCTAAGACCCCATAAAGTATATATATTCTGGGTCGTGGTGAAATTCGATCTAAGCATGTCCGTCCGTCCGTCTGTTGAAATTGCGCTAACTTCCCAACGAAACAAGCTATCAAACTTGGCACAAGTAGTTGTTATCGATGTAGGTCAGATGATATTGTAAATGGGCCATATCGGTCCACTTTTACGTATAGCCTCCGGAGCCTCTTAGAGGAGCAAAATTCATCCGATACGGTCTCTAACAACCATGCAAAAAATTTGTCCATATAGGTCCATAATAATATATAGCCTCCATATAAACCGATCCCCAGATTTGACGTCCGGAGCCCCTTAGAGGAGCAACATTCATCCGATCCGGTTGAAATTTGGTACATGGTGTAAGTATATGGTCTCTAACAACCATGCAAAAATTGGTCCACATCGGTCCATAATTATATATAGCCCCCATATAAAACGATCGCCCGATTTGACCTCCGGAGCCTCTTAGATCAGCAAAATTCATCAGATCCGGTTGAAATTTGCAACGTGGTGTTAGTATGAGTATATGGCCGCTAATAACCATGCCAAAATTGGCCCATATCGGTCCATAATCATATATAGCTCCCATATAAACCGATCCCCAGATTTGACCTCCGGAGACTCTTGGAGGAGCAAAATTCATCCCATCCGGTTGAAATTTGGTACGTGGTGCTAGTATAAGGTCTCTAACAGCCATGCAAAAATTGGTTCATATCGCTCCATAATTATATATAGCCCCCATGTAAACCGATCACCAGATTTGACCTCCGGAGCCTCTTGGAAGACCAAAATTCATCTGATTCAGTTGAAATTTGGTACGTGATGTTAATATATGGCCTCAAACACCTATGCAAAAATTGGTCGATATCGGTCCATAATTATATATAGGCTCCATATAAACCGATCCCCAGATTTGACTTCCGGAGCACCTTGGAAGAGCAAAATTCTTCCCATTCGGTTGAAATTTGGTACGTGATGTTAGTATAGGGTATCCAACAACCATGCAGGAATCGGTTCCTATCAGTCAATAATAATATATAGCTCCCATATAAACCGATCCCCAGATTTGACCTCCGGTGCCTTTTGGAGAAGCAAAATTCATCCGATCTGGTTGAAATTTGGTACGTGGTGGTAGTATATGATATTTAACAACCGCGTGAGTTGAAATTTGTGGATGAAAGTCTTTCGTAGAAGTTTCTACGTAATCCATGTTGGAGGGTACATAAGATTCGGCCTGACCGAACTTACGGCCGTATATACTTGTTCTAACTTGTTCTTTCCATCATACCATTCGTCTATTCCTGGATTTTCGTGTCTTAAACGACTTCCCAAATTTGTGTTCTTCACTTGTTTACAAGCGGACCAAATTCCCCAATCATCTCCCTTTAATTTGTCACCCAGTCTATGTTATTACAATCCCACTTATGTGGTCTCTGAATCTCTTATTAATCTGATAACATTTCATTTTTTTACTCAATCATAGAGCCATTGTTTATTTGAATGTGGTTTCCCATCACCTTCGACCACAAGCCACATAAAAATTAAAAACAAAAAACATTTTTTTTCATATACATAAACATATGTGAATAATTTGTATTATAACTATATATGGAATATATCAACAAAAATGCTACAAGAAATCCATAATAAAATTGTAAAAACCTGACCATATTACCATTTTTTGTTTTTATTCAACCAATTTCATTAATTTATGTCGCAACATATTGCGCGATATCATTTATAGAAATATTAATTGAGAGTTAGCAAGCAAAAAATAAAAGAGCCCATGTGAAATTTATAAAATCATTAAATAACCATACTTTTTTGCATTTTTGGTCATTGTCCATAATAATACATTATTATGTTTTTATTTTTAATTTTAAATAAATTAACGAAAATATTAAATGATACAAAAAAAAACAAAAACGAGGACACCAAAAAAAATCCACTTAAATTTATTCCATTAAGGACACTCATGTAGTCAGCGTAATATCAACATCATATTAAAAAGCGTGCTCCAATCATTATCTCGTATGTGTGTATGAGTAAAAATTATAAATGTGTTTGTTAATATTATATCAGTGTGTGGGTTTTATATGGTAAAACAAATGGTATGTTTGTTGTCAACAGGCTTCCGAAATGATATGATTTAAATTGTTCACTAGTGTAGATAAATTTCCTTATATTAAAATATCAAGTAAATTCACTGAAAAGTGCGAACGGGTCGAATCTTAAGTAACTTCCATAAAGGATCGAATAGAAGAAAAATTTTCTCTGTGGAACTCTAAGTAAGAATCTATATATCAGAACCATATTCAACTACAGATATGTTTGGATCAACATAACATACAGTCCTGGGTATCCGTCTATTTGCTAAGAGCTTGGACTAAATCTATTGAAAATCCAAAAAGTGCAAGAGCTTAGCGATGCCCAAAAATGCTAAACTGGAAAATAATCGTGCTTCGCTGGCACGAAAGTGGTCAGTTATCAACAATTTTCTATAGAAATAAAATATTGAAAAAATTTCCTATAGAAATAAAATTTTGACAAAATTTTCTATTGAAATGATATTTTGACAAAATTTTCTATAGAAATAAATTTTTTACAATATTTTCTATAGAAATAAAATTTTGACAAAATTTTCTATGACCTTGACAATATTCTTTATAGAAATACAATTTTTTCAAAAATTGTCTATAGAAATACAATTTTGTAAAAATGTTCTATTTAAATGATATTTTGACAAAATTTTCTAAAGAGATAAATTTTTTGCAAAATTTTCTATAGAAACAAAATATTGACAAAATTTTCCATAGAAATAAAATTCTGACAAAACTTTCTATAGCAATAAAATTTTGACAAAATTTTCTATAGAACTAAAATTTTGACAAAATTTTCTATAGAACAAATATTTTGACAAAATTTTAAATAGAAATAAAATTTTGACAAAATTTTCTATAGTCATGAAATTTTGAAAATTTTTCTATAGAAATAAAATTTTGACCATATTTTCTATAGAAGTAAAATTTTGACAAAATTTTCTATAGAAATAAAATTTTGACAAAATTTTCTATCGAAGAAAAAAATTTGAAAAAATTTTCTATAGAAATGAAATTTTGATAAAATTTTCTATAGAAATGAAATTTTGATAAAATTTTCTATAGAAATGAAATTTTCTATATAAATAAAATTGTCTATAGAAATAAAGTTTTGACCAAATTTTCAATAGAAATAAAATTTTGACCAACTTTTCTATAGAAATAAAGTTTTGACAAAATTTTCTATAGAAATTAAACTCTGACAAATTTTCTATAAAAATAAAATTTTGACAACATTTTTTATAGAAATAAAATTTTGACAAAATTCTCTTTGACATTGACATTATTCTTCATAGAAATAAAATTTTGTCAAAAATTTTCTATAGAAATACAATTTTGTCAAAAATTTTCTATAGAAATAAAATTTTGTCAAAATTTTCTAAAGAAATAAAATTTTGTCAAAATTTTCTATCGAAATGATATTTTGACAACATTTTCTATAGAAATAAATTTTTTGCAAAATTTTCTATAGAAATAAAATTTTGACAAAATTTTCTATAGAAATAAAATTTTTACAAAATTTTATATATAAATAAAATTGGACAAAATTTTCTACAGAAATAAAATTTTGACAAAATTTTTTATTGAAATGATATTTTGACAAAATTTTCTATAGAATTTTTTTTTTTTTTTTTAAATTTTCTATAGAAATAAAATTTTGACAAAATTTTCTATTAAAATGCTATTTTGACAAAACTTTCTATAGAAATAAAATTTTGTCAAAATTTTCTTTGACTTTGACATTATTCTTCATAGAAATCAAATGTTCGACAGAAATAAAATTTTGTCACAATTTTCTATTGAATGATATTTTGACAAAATTTCTTATAGAAATAAATTTTTTTCAAAATTTTCTATAGAACTAAAATGTTGAAATGTTGTATAGGAATAACATTTTGACAAAATCTTCTATAGGAATAAAATTTTGGCAAAATTTTCTATAAAAACACAATTTTGACAACATTTTCTATTGAAATACAATTTTGACAAAATTTTCTTTGACTTTATTCTTCATAGAAATAAGATTTTGTCAAATATTTTCTATAGAAATAAAATTTGACCAAATTTTCTACAGAAATAAAATTTTAACAAAATTGTCTATTGAAATGATAATTTGACAACATTTTCTATAGAAATAAATTTTTTGCAAAATTTTCTATAGAGATAAAATTTTGACAAAATTTTCTATAGAAATAAAATTTTGTCAAAATTTTCTGTGACTTTGACATTATTCTTCATAAAAATAAACTGTTCTACAGAAATAAAATTTTGTCTAAATTTTGTATTGAATGATATTTTGACAAAATTTCCCATAAAAAAAAATTTTTTTCCAAAATTTTCTATATAAATAAAATTCTGACAAAATTTTCTATAGGAATAAAATTTTGACAAAATTTTCTAAAGGAATAAAATTTTGGCAAAATTTTCTATAATAAATAAATTTTGACAAAATTTAAAATATAAAAATAAAATTTTGTCAAAAATGTTCTATAGAAATAAAATTTTGTCAAAATTGTCTATTGAAATGAAATTTTGACAACATTGTCTATAGAAATATTTTTTTGCAAAATTTTCTATAGAGACAAAATGTTGACAAAATTTTCTATAGAAATAAAATTTTGACAAAATTTTCTATAGAAATAAAATTTTGTCAAAAGTGTCTTTGACTTTGACATTATTCTTCATAGAAATAAAATGTTCTACAGAAATAAAATTTTGTCAAAATTTTCTATTGAATGATATTTTTACAAAATTTCCTACAGAAATAAATTTTTTCCAAAATTTTCTTTAGAAATAAAATTCTGACAAAATTTTCTATAGAAATAAAATTTTGACAAAATTTTCTATAGGAATAAAATTTTAACAAAATTTTCTATAAAAACACAATTTTGACAACATTTTCTATTAAAATACAATTTTGACAAAATTTTCTTTGACTTTGACATTACTCTTCATAGAAATAAGATTTTGTCAAATATTTTCTATAGAAATAAAATTTGTCAAAATTTTCTTTTGAAATGATATTTTGTCATTATGCTAACTCCTTATGGAGAAAACATTTGGGAAATTTCCTCTTACATTTCCTCTCCATAAGGAGTTAGCATAAAGGGTCCAAAATTGAGTTATCTCTCCCAGCCAGATCTATACTAAAGGCTGTGGAAAGGTTCATTCGGCCGAACCGAAACATGTACAGTCCAGGCGTGTATAGATTTGTATCTGGAGTTTTCTTTTCAATGGCTCTATTAACCATATTCCTTAATCTATATCTGTCCATAAAGCTCGAAAAATAATTGTATAATTAGATATAATGCATTTGGATGTCAATTGCCTGTTTCGGTATCAGGCTAACATGAAATATAAGAAATAAAATTTTGTCAAAATTTTCTATTGAAATGATATTTTGACAAAATTTTCTATAGAAATAAAATTTTGAGCAAAATTATCTACAGAAATAAAATTTTGACCAAATTTTCTATAGAAATAAAATTTTGACCAAATTTTCTATGACAAAATTTTGTATAGAAATAAAATGTTGATAAAATCTTCAATAGAACTAAAATTTTGACATAATTGTCTATAGAAGAAAAATGTTGACAGAATTTTTTATAGATATACAATTTTGTCAAAAATTTTTTATAGAAATAAAATTTTTATAAAATGTTCTATAGAAATAAAATATTGACAAAATTTTCCATAGAAAAAAAAATTCTGACAAAATTTTTTATAGAAATAAAATTTTGACAAAATTTTCTATAGAAATAAAATTTTGACAAAATTTTCAATATTCGTTTTGTTTGTTATTGTTGGCTTCTCTTCAACCGTTATTGTTGTTTTTGATCTCATCTTAAAGCCATGCATTGACTAAACTACAAGTGTAGCTTAACCAAAAGAGGAAAAGTATGCTTGTCAAATTTATTTGGGCAAAGCCCTATAGACTGCAAGATGGTTGGATGTACAGCTGTTTCGGAATTACCACATTCCTCATCAGCATCCTCTACTTGCAGCAAAACTATAGAAATAAAATTTTGACAAAATTTTCTATAGAAGTTATATTTTGACAAAATTTTCTAAAGAAATAAACTTCTTGCAAAATTTTCTATAGAAATAAAATTTTGGCAAAATTTTCTATAGACATAAAATTTTGACAAAATAGAAAAAAAATGTTAACAAAATTTTCTATAGAAATAAAATTTTGACAAAATTTTCTGTAGAAATAAAATTTTGCAAAAATTTTCTATAGAAATAAAATTTTGCAAAAATTTTCTATAGAAATAAAATTTTGGCAAAATTTTCTATTGAAATGAAATTTTTACAAAATTTTCTATGGAAATAACATTTTTACAAAATTTTCTATAGAAAAAAAATTTTGGTTAAATTTTTTATGGAAATAAAATTTTTTCAAGATTTTCTATAGAAATAAAATTTTGACAAAATTTTCTATAGAATAAAATTTTTACAAAATTTTTTATAGAAATAAAATTTTGAGAAAATTTTCTAAAGTGGCACCACGGTAGCATTGGTCACACGGATAAAAGAAATCACTCATTTCAAGACCTAAAATACGGTATCTAGAAATCCAAGAAGTTAAATCGGACTATATGGGTGCTATACCGAAACAAGGACCTATACAAACCATCCACGGCATAATTTTTTAGAGACCTAAAATACCTCTAGATTTTCAATTTCAGGCAAATCGATTGACGATTACGAGTACATCATTTTGAAGGCAGTAGTGTGATTACCACAAATTGACAGACAGACAGATATGGTTATATCGGCTTCGAATTTCTCACCGATCAAGAATATGTATACTTTATATAGTCGAAATCTATATTTCGATGTGTTACAAACGTAATGACGAACTTGTTATACTCCCTTCACCGATTATGTGGTAGTGGGTATACAAACATACCATTTGATGTTAAATGTTTAACGTTTTGTCTCTAAAAATAAGCCGATCCCCACACTCAAAAATCAACAGGAAGGAAAATTTTGTTTTTTTTTTTTAGAAAATTTTGCTTGATTTTTGAAAATTTCAACTAAACTATCTTAAAAAAATTCATTTTATTTTTATTATTTCACTTGTTAAAAAAAATTGGAGTTCAAAATTACAAAAATGTCGTTGGTGCCATACAAAGTTCAAGACGGGCGCATTATTAGTAAAATTTACCAATTTTAAGTAATTCTAAACTATATTGTAAAAGACATGAATTTCATAAATATGTATAAATACGTCCGCAAAAAAAAAATATTAAAGTAAAGTAAAATTTCTCAAGTTCTCACCTGAGATAGAATTAAATTGTATTTAGTGCCATATAGGGTTCACTTTTTTTGAGTGTATTATTGAATATGAAAAAGTGTATTACATAATCTTCACCACCCCTTTTACTTCTTTCCACAACATTTTGTAACTTTAAATTATCATTGGGTTACCATTTGCAATAGTATTTTTCTATAAATGTGTATAGTCATGGGAGTCTGTGTGTAGCTCGTAGATATTCCACCATTTGGGATACATTCAACTTTAAGAACCATTCAACCCTATCGAACTTTTTCGCCTTTTCTTGTTTTTTTGGTGTTCATTCACTAGGTCATTTGGTTATGGCGGGCGGCACTTTAGCCCCGGAAATACTTTATTACCCCCAAACCATCCAACCAACCAAAAAACAGCAAAAAATAGAAAACAACTGAGATCCTTTTTAAATGCCTTTTTGATTATTTTGCAATTACCATTCAAATATTATGAAATATTGCTATGTAAGCAATAATTGCCCAGTTTGTGAGATGGTATTCGTAGGCCTTCTGCCGAATGGTGTTGTGAATAGTGCGTTTGTTGTTTTTATTATTTTTTTTTTCTAGTGGCCCATTTGGTGTTGTTTGAGATATTTTTTGGGTGGCTAATATTTTTTTGTTGTGATGACACACGAATATCTCTCTCGCTCTCTTTTTTATGGTTTTGGGTCAAAGTGAAAACTCATTTATTATGATTTCATTATTTTTAATAATAATAATTTAATATCTCTCCCTTTATCTCCTGCTCTCAGTCTCTCACTCTCGCGTTCAGCCTCAATCATTGCACACATATCCACCAACACATAGAAGAGAATGTGTAAAAGGTTGTTGACCAATGAGAATAATGGTGGCGATGATGCTGATGATGTCGATGATAATGAGAATGATGGTGGCAATGATAACACTGCCAAAAAGCAATCCAATATTAGATCCATATCGAGAATGAAAAATCACATTAATGCATTACCAGGGGCAAGCGCTTATATCGATAATCAATTTGACCTTTTTTCGGGGGAAGAGCAAGCGGGGGATAGCAATGGTGCTGGCCACTATGATAGTGATGATGATGACGATACATTTGTAGTATTACCCATGAAATCTAGCACAATATCAAAATCCCTTTGGTTATATATGTGAATGGTTTTGTTTTTTTCGAACTCCCCCACCAATTATTGTTTATGGGATATCCAATAAAATATTTGATTTACATGTTTTGAGCCCAACAAAAACATGAACATCTATACCTACAGATTTGTCTACATTATTTATTTCGGCTTGATTGGCTTTTATTATGACTATTTCTATTTTAAGCAATTACATTGATTATTGAAGTTTGAACAATTTTTCAAATGATAAAATTAAAATAATATTTTTCACATAGTTTATGTTTACAGTATTAGAGGTAAAAACTGTTTGCGAAAATATAGAAATGCTGGTGGCAAACATTTTTGCCACTTGATCGATAAATAATGATAAAAATTCATGAAAATTGTACAAAAAATCTATTAAATAAAAAAAACTTATTTTGATCAAGTTTTTAAGGTTAGAATGAGAAAATGTTTTTTGTTTTTTTTTTTTTTTTCTCCAAAAAAAAACTTCCATTATGTTTTTTTAGAAGTTTCGCTGCGCCTTCCGAAGCATATTTGTAGGGACATTTTGCGTTAACTTAGTCACCGTGGTGCAATGGTTAGCATGCCCGACTTGCATACACAAGGTCGTGGGTTCGATTCCTGCTTCGACCGAACACCAAAAAGGTTTTCAGCGGTGGATTATCCCACCTCAGTAATGCTGGTGACTTTTGTGAGGGTTTCAAAGCTTCTCTAAGTGGTTTCACTGCAAAGTGGAACGCCGTTCGGACTCGGCTATAAAAAGGAGGTCCCTTGTCATTGAGCTTAACATGGAATAGGGCAGCACTCAGTGATAAGAGAAAAGTTCACCAATATGGTATCAAAATGGACTGAATAGTCTAAGTGAGCCTAATACATCGGGCTGCCACCTAACCTAACCTATTACTATAGAAAATTTTGTCAAAATTTTATTTCTCTTGAAAATGTTGTCAAAATTTTATTTCTCTTGAAAATTTTGTAAAAATTTTATTTCTATAGAAAATTTTGTCAAAATTTTATTTCTATAAAAAATTTTGTTAAAATTTTATTTCTATAGAAAATTTTGTCAAAATTTTATTTCTATAAAAAATTTTGTGAAAATTTTATTTCTAGAGAAAATTTTGTGAAAATTTTATTTCTAGAGAAAATTTTGTCAAAATATTATTTGATAGAAAATGTTTTGAAAACTTTTGCAAAGTTTTATTTCTGTAGAAAATTTTGTCAACATTTTATTTCTATAGAAAATTTTGTCAAAATTTTATTATTATAGAAAATTTTGTCAAAATTTTATTGGTATAGAAAATTTTGTCAAAATTTTATTTCTATTAAAAATTTTGTGAAAATTTTATTTCTATAGAAAATTTTGTCAAAATTTTATTTTTATAGAATATTGCGTCAAAATTTTAATTCTATAGAAAATTTTGTCAAAATTTTATTTCTATTGAAAAATTTTGTGAAAATTTTATTTCCATAGAAAATTTTGTCAAAATGTTATTTCTAGAGAAAATTTTGTCAAAATTTTATTTTTATAGAAAATTTTGTCAAAATTTTATTTCTATAGAAAATTTTGTCAAAAATTTATTTCTAGAGAAAATTTTGTCAAAATTTTATTTTTATAGAAAATTTTGTCAAAATTTTATTTTTATAGAAAAATTTTGTCAACAATTTTATTTCTATAGAAAATTTTGTCAAAATTTTATTTCTAGCGAAGATTTTGTCAAAATTTTATTTTTATAGAAAATTTTGTCAAAATTTTATTTCTATAGAAAATTTTGTCAAAATTTTATTTTTATAGAAAATTTTGTCAAAATTTTATTTTTATAGAAAATTTTGCCAAAATTTAATTGCTATAGAAAATTTTGTCAAAATTTTATTTCTATTGAAAATTTTATGGACATTTTATTTCTAGAGAAAATTTTGTCAAAATTTTATTTCTATTAAAAATTTTGTCAAAATTTTATTTCTATTAAAAATTTTGTCAAAATTTTATTTCTAGAGAAAATTTTGTCAAGATTTTATTTCTATAGAAAATTTTGCCAAAATTTTATTTCTAGAGAAATTTTTTTCAAAATTTTATTTCTAGAGAAAATTTTGTCAAAATATTATTTGATAGAAAATGTTTTGAAAACTTTTGCAAAGTTTTATTTCTGTAGAAAATTTTGTCAACATTTTATTTCTATAGAAAATTTTGTTAAAATTTTATTACTATAGAAAATTTTGTCACAATTTTATTGGTATACAAATTTTTTCAAAATTTTATTTCTATTGAAAATTTTGTGAAAATTTTATTTCTATAGAAAATTTTGTCAAACTTTTATTTTTACAGAAAATTGTGTCAAAATTTTATTGGTATAGAAAATTTTGTCAAAATTTTATTTCTACTGAAAATTTTATTTCTATAGAAAATTTTGTCAAAATTTTATTTCTAGAGAAAATTTTGTCAAAATTTTATTTTTATAGAAAATTTTGTCAAAATTTTATTTCTATAGAAAATTTTGTCAAAATTTTATTTCTAGAGAAAATTTTGTCAAAATTTTATTTCTAGAGAAAATTTTGTCAAAATATTATTTCTAGAGAAAATTTTGTCAAAATATTATTTGATAGAAAATGTTTTGAAAACTTTTGCAAAGTTTTATTTCTGTAGAAAATTTTGTCAACATTTTATTTCTATAGAAAATTTTGTCAAAATTTTATTACTATAGAAAATTTTGTCACAATTTTATTGGTATAGAAAATTTTGTCAAAATTTTATTTCTATTGAAAATTTTGAGAAAATTTTATTTCTATAGAAAATTTTGTCAAAATTTTATTTTTATAGAAAATTGTGTCAAAATTTTATTTCTATGGAAAATTTTGTCAAAATGTTATTTCTATATAAAATTTTGTCGAAATTTTATTTTTATAGAAAATTGTGTCAAAATTTTACTTCTATAGAAAATTTTGTCAAAATTTTATTTCTGTACAAAATGTTGTTAAAATTTTATTCCTAGAGACATTCTTTCAAAAATTTTAGTTCTGTAGAAAATTTTGTCAAAATTTTATTTCTATAGAAAATTTTGTCACAATTTAATTGCTATAGAAAATTTTGTCAAAATTTAATTGCTCTAGAAAATTTTGTCAAAATATTATTTCTATTGAAAATTTTGTGAAAATTTTATTTCTATAGAAAATTTTCTCAAAATTTTATTTCTAGAGAAAATTTTGTCAAAATTTTATTTCTGTAGAAATTTTTATCAATATTTTATTAATATAGAAAATTTTGTCAAAATTTTATTTCTATAGAAAATTATGTAAAAAATTTTATTTCTATAAAAAATGCTGTCAAAATTTTAGTGCTATAGGAAATTTTGTTTATTTCTGTAGAAAATTTTGTCAAAGTTTGGAATATTTTGTCAAAATTTTATTTCTTTAGAAAATTTTCTAAAAATCTTATTTCTGTACAAAATATTATTTCTATAACAAATTTTTTCACAATTTTATTTTTAACTTCGGCAAAATTTTATTTTAACAGAAAATTTTGTCAAAATTTTATTTATTTAGAAAATTTTCTAGAATTCTTATTTCTATAGAAAATTTTGTCAAAATTTTATTTCTATAAAAATTTTGTCAAAATTTTATTTCTAAACAAGTAAGGAAAGTCTAAAGTCGGGCGGGGCCGACTATATTATACCCAGCACCACTTTGTAGATCTAAATTTTCGATACCATATCACATCCGGCAAATGTGTTGGGGGCTATATATAAAGGCTTGCCCTAAATACATACATTTAAATATCACTCGATCTGGACAGAATTTGATAGACTTCTACAAAATCTATAGACTCAACATTTAAGTCGGCTAATGCTCTAGGGTGGAACACAATGTTAGTAAACAAAAATATGGGAAATATTTAAATCTGAAGCAATTTTAAGGAAACTTCGCAAAAGTTTATTTATGATTAATCGCTCGATATATATGTATTAGAAGTTTAGGAAAATTAGAGTCATTTTTGCAACTTTTCGACTCAGCAGTGGCGATTTTACAAGGAAAATGTTGGTGTTTTGACCATTTTTGTCGAAATCAGAAAAACATATATATGGGAGTTATATCTAAATCTGAACCGATTTCAACCAACTTTGGCACGGATAGCAACAATGCTAATTATAGTCCCTATGGAAAATGTCAACTAAATCGGAGTTTAAAATTGGCCTCGGTGGTCATATGAGTGTAAATCGGGCGAAAGCTATATATGGGAGCTATATATAAATCTGAACCGATTTCAATCAAATTTGGCACGCATAGCTACAATGCTCATTCTACTCCCTGTGCAAATTTTCAACCAAATTGGGCCAAAACTCTGGCTTTTGGGACCATATTAGTCCATATCGGGCGAAAGATATATATGGGAGCTATATCTAAATCTGAATCGATTTCAACCAAATTTGGCACGTATAGCTATAATGCTAAATCTACTCCCTGTGCAAATTTTCAACCAAATTGGGCGAAAACTCTGGCTTTTAGGACCATATTAGTCCATATCGGGCGAAAGATATATATGGGAGCTATATCTAAATCTGAACCGATTTCAATCAAATTTTGCACACTTGACTATAACGACTAAGTGTTAAGTTTGTACAAAATTTCAAGCAAATCGGTATAAAACTCTGGCTGCTTGGTCCATATTAGTGCTATCGGGCGAAAGATATATATGAGAGCTATATCTAAATCTGAACCGATTTCTTCCAAAATCAATAGGGTTCTATTCTGATCCAAATTAGGAACATGTGCCAAATTTGAAGGCAATTGGACTTAAATTGCGACCTAGACTTTGATCACAAAAATATGTTCACAGACTGACGGACGGACAGACGGACATGGTTATATCGACTCAGGGAACCACCCTGAGCATTATTGCCAAAGACACCATGTGTCTATCTCGTCTCCTTCTGGGTGTTACAAACATATGCACTAACTTATAATACCCTGTTCCACAATGTGGCGCAGGGTATAAAAAATATTGTCAAAATTTTATTTCAATAGAAAATTTTGTCAAAATTTTATTTCAATAGAAAATTTTGTCAACATTTTATTTCTATAGAAAATTTTGTCAAAATATTATTTGATAGAAAATGTTTTGAAAACTTTTGCAAAATTTTATTTCAATAAAAATTTTGTCAAAATTTTATTTCTATTGAAAATTTTGTGAAAATTTTGTCAAAATTTTATTTCTATAGAAAATTATGTAAAAATTTTATTTTATAGAAAATTGTGTCAAAATTTTATTTCTATAGAAAATTTTGTCAAAATTTTATTTCTATAGAAAATTTTGTAAAAATTTTATTTTTATAGAAAATTTTGTCAAAATTTTATTTCTGTACAAAATTTTGTCAAAATTTTATTTCTGTACAAAATTTTGTTAAAATTTTATTTGTGTAGAAAATTTGGTCAAAATTTCAATTCTATAGAAAATTTTGTCAAAATTTTATTTCTGTACAAAATTTTGTTAAAATTTTATTTGTGTAGAAAATTTGGTCAAAATTGTATATTTGTACAAAAATTTGGTATAACATAAAAATATCAAACATTTTTAGTTATTTTAACAACGCATTATGGAAATCTCAAAAAAATATGGGATACAATTCGTAGTTGGTTTTTTAAATTTACATTTTTCTGTCACACACATATGCGTACTTTCAAATTTATGTTTTTATTTATTTATTTATTTACAAAATTAGTATTTCACCTTTCTTATTACATGCTACCATTGGATTTAAGTTTCTTGAAATTTTCTTTGTATGTGGTTTTATCTTAAGAAATTCAACCACAATGATACCAACATCTTGCAGGGACATTTTCGCAAAACCCCACAATAACCTCAATCTTAAGAAATAATTGACAATATGGCACTCACCGCCAAGGATGCAAAGACAACGGACAAAGCAGACCATAATAAGGTCTACCATTACATATTAAGCGTTCTATAATTTTGATTGATTGTCATTGCAAAGAGATGATTTTATCATCTGCATCTGTAGCCTTATCACAGAAGGACATTATGAACTATAATTATTTAAACGAAGATAAACCATTTTAATTATCCCTGGGTCCCTGGTGGTTTTAAAGGGAATATTAAATGGTCAATGGATTATTGAATGACTGGGATATTCATTGCGTTTTGCCAGCTGAATTCCCAGAAGTGTGTGTGGCTAAGGCGAAGTGCCGCGACATCAACCCTAGCCTGGGGAGACAGAGAAAATTGAAAAAGGCACATTAAAAAAGGATTTGGAAAAATTTATGAGAAAACATAAAGTGAATTTCATTTTGAACTTAAGGGTCTTTGATTATGTTTGTTAGTGAAATTTATTCACTTAATGTGAAATTTATTTACTGGAAAAAAATTCCCCAAGAAATATGGTGGGATTCCACCATACCCCAACTAATTCCGACATGTGTTCCATATAATTTATTTTTATTTTTACCCAGGGATACGAAATTTATTCATACTTATAATTGGTTTATATGCATTTGATTTATTATACCAGCACAAAAAAATGAAAGTAAGAAAAAATTAAAAACAAATTTTCTTGACATTTTCAATTTTAATGGGGTCAACTTTTAAAATTAAAAAAAAAAATTAAATTTATTTTATTATGTTTTTGTTATTGTTGGCTTATTTTAAAATCGCTACCAAACCGATTATTTGATTTTGGCAAAGGACAAGTGATATGTTATTTGCATATTTATGAAAGCAAAGTCGACTATCAAAAAACCTTTTTTCGGGATATTTAAGTATCCGAATTTTTCCTGATATTTGGATAGATATTTGATTCGATATCATATTTAATTACACATGTTAGTAGTACATATATATTTATGAAACATAGGCTATTCACTTAAAAACAGTTTATTTGAATCCAAAGATTTTGACCTTCCTTAAGGATTTTGGTATTGATTCCAAGCCAAAGATGCGTTTTCTTAAACATACAGATCTCACGAGCTTTAAAACTAGGACATGTAAACTTTAAAAATTAGAATACAGATTTATGTTAATCGAGTGTTTACTCAAATTATCAACTTCATTTTAATAAATATTCAAATAATTTAAAGAAATTTATTTTTATTTATTTATTATTTGTTTTTTCTGATTCAATCACAAAATTAATTGATCCAATTAATTTTGTAAGTAAAATGTCTTCAATCACGAACACGATAGTATCAATCACATTTCAAATTGGGCATAAAAAATACTTGAGTAACAATTTAATTGATTTCATTAGGAAATTTCCATTAAGTTTTTAATTTCAATTAAAAATTTAATTCAATTAAAAATTTAATTAATGTTGATTGCAAACCTCGACTATTTTTTATTTTTTTTTTTAATTAAAAAGGGTAAAATTTTGTCAAAATTTTATTTCTATAGAAAATGTTATCAAAATTTTATTTCTATAGAAAATTTTATATCCATAGAAAATTCTGTTAAACTTTTATTTCTATTGAAAATTTTTTCAAAATTTTATTTCTATAGCACATTTTGTCACAATTTTCATTTCTATAAACAATTTTGGCAAAATTTTATTTCCATAGGAAAATTTTCAAAATTTTAGTTCTATAGAAAATCTTGTCACAATTTTATTTCTAGAGAAAATTTTGCCAAAATGTTTTTGTATAGAAAATTTTGTCAACATTTTAGTTTTATAAGAAAATTTGTTAAAATTTTATTTTTATAGAAAATTTTGTTAAGATTTTATTTCTATAGAAAATTTTGTTAATATTTTATTTCTATAGAAATTTTTCGTAAACATTTTATTTCTATAGAAAATTTTGTCAAAATTTTATTTCTATAAAAAATTTTGTCAAAATTTTATTTCTATAGAAAATTTTGTGAAAAATGTTAGTTCTATAGAAAATTTTGTGAAAAATGTTAGTTCTATAGACACTTTTGTCATAATTTTATTCTTAGAGAAAATCTTGTCAAAATGTTAATCCTATACAAAATCTTATAAAAAATTTATTTATATAGCAATTTTTTTATGATTTTATTTCTATAGAAATTTTTCGTAAAAATTTTATTTCTATAGAAAATTTTGTAAAAATTTTATTTCTATAGTAAATTTTTGACAAAATTTTACTTCTATAAAAAAATCTTGTCAAAATTTTACGAAAAGAAAAAATTTTGTCAAAATTTTATTTATATTGAAACTCTTGTCAAATTTTTATTTCTATAAGAATATTTGTCAAAATTTTACTTCATTAAAAAATCTTGTCAAATTTTATTTCTATAGGAAATTTTGTCAAAATTTTATTTCTATACCATATTTTATCAAAATTTTTATTTCTATAAACAATTTTGTCAAAATTTTATTTCTATAAGAAAATTTGTCAAAATTTTATTTCTATAGAAAATCTTGTCACAATTTTATTGATAGAGAAAACCTTGTCAAAATTTTATTTGTATAGAAAATTTTGCAAATTTTTATTTCTATAGAAAATTTTGTCAACATTTTATTTCTATAGAAAATTTTGTCAAAATTTTATTTCTATTAAAAATGTTTGTAAACATTTTATTTCTATAGAAATTGTTTGCACAAATTTTATTTCTATAGAAAATTTTTGTAAAAATTTTATTTCTATAGAAAATTTTGTAAAAATTTTATTTCTATAGAAAATTTTGTTAAAATTTTATTTCTATAGAAAATTTTGTTAAAATTTTATTTCTATAGAAAATTTTGTTGAAATTTTCTATAAAACTTTATTTCTATAGAAAATTTTTTTAAAGATTTTATTTCTATAGAAAATTTTGTTAAAATTTGATTCCTATAGAAAATTCTGTCAAAATTTAATTTTTATAGAAAATTTTGTCAAAATTTAATATCTATAGAAAATTTTGTTAAAATTTTATTTCTATAGTAAATTTTGTCAAAACTGTATATCTATAGAAATTTTTGTTAAAATTTTATTTCAATAGATATTTTTTTTAATTTCATTTCTATAGAAAATTTTTGTAAACATTTTATTTCTTTAGAAAATTTTGTCAAAATTTTATTTCTATAGATTTTTTTTGTAAAAATTGTATTTCTATAGATTTTTTTAATTGTATTTCTATAGTAAATTTTGTCAAAATTTTATTTTTAAAGAAAACTTTGTCAAAATTTTATTTCTATCGAAAATTTAGTCAAAATTTTATTTCTATAGAAAATTTTCTCAAAATTTTAATCCTATACAAAATTTTGTAATGAATTTATTTATATAGATGATTTGTTTAAGATTTTATTTCTATAGTAATTTCTCGTAAAAATTCTATTTCTATAAAAAATTTTGTAAAAATTTTATTTCTATAGTAAATTTTTTCAAAATTTTATTTCTATAGAAAATGTTGTTAACATTTTATTTCTATAGAAAATTTTGTCAAAATTTTATTTCTATAGCAAATGTTGTCAAAATTTTATTTCTATAGAAAATTTGTCAAAAAGTTATTTCTATAAAAAATTTTGTCAAAATTTTATTTCTATAGAAAATTTTGTCAAAATTTTATTTCTATAGAAAATTTTGTGAAAAATTTTAGTTCTATAGAAACTTTTGTCATAATTTTATTCCTATAGAAAATCTTGTCAAAATGTTAATCCTATAAAAAATTTTATAAAAAATTTATTTATATAGCAAATTTTTTATGATTTTATTTCTATAGAAATTTTTCGTAAAAATTTTATTTCTATAGAAAATTTTGTAAAAATTGTATTTCTATAGTAAATTTTTGTCAAAATTTTACTTCTATAGAAAATCTTGTCAAAATTTTACGAAAAGAAAAAATTTTGTCAAAATTTTATTTATATTGAAACTTTTGTCAAATTTTTATTTCTATAAGAATATTTGTCAAAATTTTACTTCATTAAAAAATCTTGTCAAATTTTATTTCTATAGGAAATTTTGTCAAAATTTTATTTCTATAGCATATTTTATCAAAATTTTTATTTCTAAAAACAATTTTGTCAAAATTTTATTTCTATAGAAAATCTTGTCACAATTTCATTTGTATAGAAAAATTTGTAAATTTTTATTTCTATAGAAAATTTTGTCAAAATTTTATTTCTATTAAAAATTTTTGTAAAAATTTTATTTCTATATAAATTGTTTGTACATATTTTATTTCTATAGAAAATTTTTGTAAAAATTTTATTTCTATAAAAAATTTTGTTAAAATTTTATTTCTATAGCAAATTTTGTTAAAATTTTATTTCTATAGAAAATTTTGTTGAAATTTTCTATAAAATTTTATTTCTATAGAAAAATTTTTTAAAAATTTTATTTCTATAGTAAATTTTGCTAAAATTTTATTCCTATAGAAAATTCTGCCAAAACTGTATATCTATAGAAATTTTTGTTAAAATTTTATTTCTATAGATATTTTTTTTTAATTTTATTTCTATAATAAATTTTGCCAAATTTCATTTCTACAGAAAATTTTTGTAAAAATTTTATTTCTGTAGAAAATTTTGTCAAAATTTTATTTCTATAGATTTTTTTTTGTAAAAATTGAATTTCTATAGATTTTTTAATTGTATTTCTATAGTAAATTTTGTAAAAATTTTATTTCTACAGAAAAGTTTGTCAAAATTTTATTTCTATCGAAAATTTAGTCAAAATTTTATTTCTATAGAAAATTTTCTCAAAATTTTAATCCTATACAAAATTTTGTAAAAATTTGTTTTGATAGAGAATTTATTTTTTTTTGGATCAGTCCTTGTTTTGGTGTAATTCCCATGTGTTAAGTCTCCCGATTTCCATGTTGGTATATTTGTTTGTTTGGCTGAGTATCTGGCATCAAATCCAACTGAAATTCTTTTTTGTAACCCGACGAAGAGTTTTCAACGGAAACAATTATACTATTTGATTCATGGTGGTGGGTAGAAGATTCGGCCCGGCCGAACTTAAGTCCATATTTATTGGGTGGGAACTATGCCGGGTATAATCAACAACGTCCGGCTTTAGACTTTAAATATTAAATACAGGGATTTTTTAGAAGTGCATTTGCATCTCAAATCCAAATATTTCCAAAGATTTAAATATATATGGGTATGGTAATATCCCAACTAATTTGAAGGACTTGAGATGGTATTGAAATTGTGGATCTACAGAGTGGTGCAGGATATAATAAAGTCGGACTGACTTTGGAGTTTTTTTTTTACTTTTTTTCGTAATAAAACAATATTTATTTCTTTGAAGAAAATGAGAACTTTGTATGTGAGACCTATATCTTAATTCTAATTTTATAGAGACCAGTTTTAAAACTAGATTGCTCCCTAAAAACTGTCATTATTTTAATGAAGACGAATATTTGGTTCGGAATTAATACCAATAAGTGTAGATCAAAATTTGTGATATTTGGTATGCTATTAATTTTCAAAAACTTTATCCATATATAGAATATATTTTTTAACGAGATTTTTGGCTTTCTTTAAGAAATCCATTGGAGTGGATAAATAAAGCTTTTATTTTATTCCCTTTAATAAAATGTATACAACACAAATTATGTTTGTTCCACTTTCTGTCACTCAAATACTCTCCATCACTTTCTCCTCTGTTTTCACAAGTCTTAATTCCCATTCTTTAAATATTTATATTGTATGTGTTCGTTTAAATAATTACTGTTCATAAAGATCCCTAATTGGGACTCATTATATGGACTTATGTAGTTGTATTCCAAGAGAAAGCCAATACAAATTAAGCAGCTTATTTCTTTAGTCGGTTAGTTTGGGTGAAACTTCGAATCATGTCATTTCACCGACTCTCATCCACCACTTCATATCGTTCATTTATTCATGCATTCATTCATTCCATACAGTTATGTTTGGGATAAATACATAAATGGTGGCCACACTCCATTTATAAGGACAACAAATAAACTTAAATTGGATCCTTGTGGTAACTTACGGTGTGTGCATGTGTGTGTGTGTGTATAATAAGTTTTTGTGGTTATGGTTCCTGTATTTGCTTCATTAGGTCCTTCTTATTTATTGTTTATTTATTTCTTGTGGTTAAAACTGACTCTCTTCACAAAAAAACCAAAAAAATTTGAAGTTTTTCAAACGTTTAACAAAAACATTATTAATTAATCAATTGGATCAATGACTGACTCACTGACAGACAGTCTGATATACAGACAGACTGAATATTAAATATTTTCGTGAGAAATCTTGGCAATGTCAAAATTATTTATAATGAAAGTTAACAATGTGTTCTCTCATTTACATCTATTGGGGGGTGTTCGTAAGCGAAAGCAAAATTATATAGCCTTAATAACCCCCGTTTAAAGCTAATTAAAATTGTCTGTTGCCCCATTAATCATGAAGGTGGAGAATCTCTGTTTGTAGTTTTTTTCTAATAGTTAGACTTTGGTACATCAGAAAGTGGATTTGGGTAGGAAGGCTTCTTATAAAAAAAAAAATAGTGATACAATAATTTTTAAACTCTCCACGTTCACTTTCCTTCGGGATTAGATAACAAAATCGTTAGAAATTAAGTGTGAAAATTCTTTCTCAAACTATTCATTGTTAATGGATGATTACTGCGATGAAGCTGAATTCTGTTATAAAAATAAAATATTCTATAGAAATAAAGTTTTTACAAAAGTTTCTATGGAACTAAAATTTTTACAAAAATTTTCTATAGAAATAAAATTTTTACAAAAATTTTCTGTAGAAATAAAATTTCAACAAAATTTTCTATAGAAATAAAATTTTAACAAAATTTTCTATATATGTAGAAATAAAATGTTGACAAAATTTACTATAGAAATAAAACTCAAAAAAAAATATATATCTAGAAATAAGATTTTAACAAAAATTTGTATAGAAATACAGTTTTGACAAAATTTTCTATAGAAATAAAATTTTGCAAAATTTTCTATAGAAATAAAATTTTGAATTAATTTTCCATAGAAATAAAATTTTTTAAAAAAATTTTCTATAGAAATAAAATTTTTAAAATTTGTCTATAGAAATAAAATTTTAACAAAATTTTCTATAGAAATAAAATTTTGAATTAATTTTCTATAGAAATAAAATATTTTAAAAAATTTTCTATAGAAATCAAATTTTTAAAATTTGTCAATAGAAATAAAATTTTTAAAATTTGTCAATAGAAATAAAATTTTAACAAAATTTTCTATAGAAATAAATTTTTGACAAAATTTTCTATAGAAATAAAATTTTTACAAAAATTTTCTTTAGAAATAAAATTCTAAAAAAATTTTCTATAGAAATAAAATTTTTACAAAATTTTTCGGTAGAAATAAAATTTTCTATAGAAACATGTAAAAACATTTTTTACATAATTTTCTATAGAAATAAAATTTTTACGAAAATTTTCTATAGAAGTAAAATCTTAACAAAATTTTCTATAGAAATAAAATTTTGTTAAATTTTTCTAAAGAAATAAAATTTTTACAAAATTTTTTTGTAGAAATAAAATTCTAACAAAATTTTCTATAGAAAAAATTTTTACAAAATTTTAGGAAAAGAGATATGTTTGTTTCGAATTTATTTCGGCATAAGCCGGCTATCACAAAACCTTTTTTCGGAAGGTTCAAGTGTGGTTCATTGTTAGGTTTAATGAACTGCCTGAATTTATTCTGATAATGGGTTGATAGTTTTGCTGCAAGTAGAGGATGTTGATGAGGAATGTGGTAAATCCGAAACGTGCGTCCATCCAACCATCTTGCAGTCTATAGGACTTTGCCCAAATAAATTTGACAAACATTCTTTTCCTCTGTTGGTTAAGCTACACTTGTAGTTTAGTCAATGTATGGTTTTAATCTGAAATAAAGAAATAATATTTTGACAAAATTTTCTATAGAACTAAAAATTTGAACAAAAATTTTTATAAAAATACAGTTTTGACAAAATTTTCTATAGAAATCAATTTTTTACAAAAATTTCTTATAGAAATAAAATTTTAACAAAAATTTCTATAGAAATAAAATTTTGACAAATGTTTAAAAATAATCAATAAAAAGCACTGGAGGTATCCTACTTCGTTGCTTCACAATGAAACTGGCTACGAAGAAATTGGAGAGTTCATAAAAAGGCTCAACGAAGGTTATTTATGTAAAATGGAAACTTCCCCCTACGACCTAATAAGGTCCTGTGTGGAACGAACAAACTAACTTACTTCTAGTATATATCACAATCATCAAATAGAAAATCTATGTATGTGTTAGGTTATTTAGCTAAATAATCTTCTGCATTCATATAACTTTTCAACAATATTTGAAATTTTGCTTTTCTTAAATTCATATGAAGGTTTTTACCTATTTTTGCCTTCAAATCTTGTATATATGTTTATAACTAATATAATGTATATGTCCAATAAGAGTATTATTTGTTGTAATATCTGCTGCGATAAAATCTCATTAAAGAATTGTAATTAATAAATAAAATAAATAAAGAGGAATATGAAAAAACTGAAACTGAAACAAAAATTTCTATAGAATAAAATTTTGACAAAATTTTCTATAGAAATAAAATATTGACAAAATTTTCTATAGAAATAAAATTTTGACAAAATTTTCTATAAAAATAAAATTTGTACAAAATTTTCTATACAAATAAAATTTTTTCAAAAATTTTCTATACAAATAAATTTTTTACAAAATGTTGCTGTAGAAATAAAATTTTGACAAAATTGTCTATAGAAATAAAATTTTGACAAAATATTGTATAGAAATAAAATGTTGACAAAGTTTTGTATAGAAATAAAATTTCGACAAAATTTCCTATAGAAATAAAATCTTGGCAAATTTTCTATAGAAAAATATATTTGAATAAATTTTCTATAGAAATAAAATGCTGACAACATTTTCTATAGAGTTACCACTTTGACAACATTTTATATAGAAATAAAATGTTAGCAAACTTTTCTATACAGATAAAGTTTTTACAAAATTTTCTATACAAATAAAATTTTGAAAAAATTTTCTATAGAAATAAAATTAAAAAAATTCTATAGAAATAAAATTTTTATAAATTTGTCTACAGAAATAAAATTTTGACAAAATTTTCTATAGGAATATGATGTTGACAAAATTTTCTGTAGAAAAAAAAATTTTGACAAAATTTATTATAGAAATACAATTTTTACGAAAAAAAAAATTTCTATAGCAATAAAATTTTTACAAAATTTTCTATAGAAATTAAATTTTTACTAAAATTTTCTATAGAAATAAAATTTTTACAAAAAAATTCTATAGAAATAAAATTTTAACAAAATTTTCTATAGAAATAAAATTTTGACAAAATTTGTTATAGAAATAAAATGTTAACAAAATTTTCTATAGAAATAAAATTTTGACAAAATTTTCTATAGAAATAAAATTTTAACAACATTTTCAATAGAAATAAAATTTTGACAACATTTTTTATAGAAATAAAATTTTGACTAAATTTTCTATATAAATAAAATTTTTACAAAAAATTTCTATAGAAAAGAAATTTTAACAAAATTTTCAATAGAAATAAAATTTTTACAAAATTTTCTATAGAAATAAAATATTAACAAAATTTTCTATAGAAATAATTTGTTTACAAAAATTTTCTATAGAAATAACATTTTTACAAAATTTTCTATAGAAATAAAATTTTAACAAAGTTTTCTATAGAAATAAAATTTTGACAAGATATTCTACAAAAAAAAATTAACAAAATTGTCTATAGAAATACAATTTTTACAAAAAATTTCTATAGAAATAAAATTTTAACAAAATGTTCTATAGAAATAAAATTTGTACAAAATTTTCTATACAAATAAAATTTTTTCAAAAATTGTCTATAGAAATAAATTTTTAACAAAAAGTTGCTATAGAAATAACATTTTTACAAAAAATTTCTACGGAAATAAAATTTTGAGAATATTTTATATAGGAATAAAATTTTAACAAAATTTTATATAGAAATAAAGTTTTGACAAAAATTTATATAGAAATAAAATTTTAACAAAATTTAAAAATTTTATAAATTTTTAACAAAATTGATTATAAATTTTATATTTTTACAAAATTTTCTATAGAAATAAAATTTTGAATTAATTTTCTATAGAAATAAAATTTTTAAAAAAATGTGCTATAGAAATACAGTTTTGACTAAAATTTCTATAGAAACAACATTTTAATAAAATTTTCTATAGAAACAACATTTTGACAAAATTTTATATAGAAATAAAATTTTGCTTTGTTATTGTTAGTTTTGTTCTTTAAGCATTGTTGTTGTTTCTTATTTCAGCCTAAAACCATGCATTGACTAAACTACAAGTGTAGCTTAACCAACAGAGGAAAAGAATGTTTATCAAATTTATTTGGGCAAAGCCCTATAGACTGCAAGATGGTTGGAGGGACGCACGTTTCGGAATTACCACATTCCTCAATAGCATCCTCTACTTGCAGCAAAACTATCAACCAATTATCAGAATAATTTCAGGCAGTTCATAAACCCAATAATGAACCACACTTGAACCTCCCGAAAAAAGGTTTTGTATGATAGCCGGCTTATGCCGAAATAAATTCAAAACAAACATATCTCTATTCCTATGCCACTGTCAAATCATCGATTTGAGTGCAGTTGGCTGGGTTTATTTTGAGCGTGCTTCCTCTTCTTTCATTCGTTTTGTTTTGTAGTCTATAGGACTTTGCCCAAATAAATTTGACAAACATTCTTTTCCTCTGTTGGTTAAGCTACACTTGTAGTTTAGTCAATACATGGTTTTAAGCTGAAATAAGAAAACAACAACGATTATTAAAGAACAAAGCCAACAATAACAAAACAAAAGGAATTTTGACAAAATTTTATATAGAAATAAAATTTTGACAAAATTTTCTATAAAAATAAAATTTTGAATTAATTTTCTATAGAAATAAAATTATTAAAAATTTTTTCCATAGAAATAAAATTTTTAAAAAAATTTTCTATAGAAATAAAATTTTAACAAATTTGTCTATAGAAATACAGTTTTGACAAAATTTTCTATAGAAATAAAATTTTGACAAAATTTTCCATAGAAATAATATTTTGACAAAATTTTCTATAGAAATAAAAATTTGACAACGTTTCCTATAGAGATAAAATTTTGACAAATTTTCTATAAAAATAAAATTTTGACAAAATTTTCTATAAAAATAAAATTTTTACAAAATTTTCTATAGAAATAAAATTTTTACAAAAAAAAACAGAAATAAAATTTTAACAAAATTTTCTATAGAAATTAAATTTTGACAGAATTTTCTGTAGGAATAAAATTTTTACAAAAATTTTCTATAGAAATAAAATTCTAACAAAATTTTCTATAGAAATAAAATTTTTACAAATATTTTCTATAAAGATAAAATTTTTACAAAAATTTTCTATATAAATAAAATTCTAACAAAATTTTCTATAGAAATAAAATTTTTACAAAATTTTTCTGTAGAAATAAAATTCTAACAAACATTTCTATAGAAACCTTTTTTAAAAAATTTTCTATAGAACTAAAATTTTTACGAAAAATTTCTATAGAAGTAAAATCTTAACAAAATTTTCTATAGAAATAAAATTTTGTTAAATTTTTCTATAGAAATAAAATTTTTAAAAAATTTTCTATAAAAATAAAATTTTTACAAAAAAATTCTATAGACATAAAATGTTAACAAAATTTTCTATAAAAATAAAATTTTATTAAACTTTGCTTTTATATAAAAATAGAATTTTAACAAATTATTATACCGTAATAAATAAACATTTTCTATGGAAATAAAATGTTTACAAAAATTTTCTATAGAAATAAAATTTTTACAAAAATTTTCTATAGAAATAAAATTTTGACAAAATTTTTTCATAAATTTAGTATATAACATTTATATCGTTCTCGATTTGAATAATGCTCATGTTCTCAGACATGAAATTACTCATAAGATTAATCGTGAATCACGACATTCCTCGTTAGCCACGATATTCTTCGTGAGTCACGGTATTTTTCGTGAGTCAGGACATTTTCGTGCGTGAGTACACATATCCTTTTTGTAAATGTGCGTGAGCGTGAGTCCCACCAAACAATGTCGTAGCTGATTGTGCGTGAGGGTGAGTAAAATCTTACTCACGTGCATTCCTCTAAATCGGAGATTTAAATTTTTAACTGACCACTATGGCAAGTAAACTCGATCACTTTGTTTGTTCACAAACTTCTCAATTTGGAATGATTTCTCATTGGAGAAAACCAAATTCAGTAACTACCTTTGATCATACAAGAGGAGCAACTCCTTGTCTGCATGTTCATTTTTCATTTATGTGTTGCATCCTTTTCGGCTATTTGTATACCTGTAAACAATAAAATGAACTGTCACTGGAATACATCTGTCAGTTGACAGACGAGTGATTCAGAAATGATAACCATTTGAAGTTGCTTGCAATACATATAAGCCACTTTTTTAGCATCACAAAAAAATTTCGTTGGTCTAAAAATTCGTTTATCACAAATTTTAACACTTGTTTCAGTGTAACTTTGTTTACTTTTATGAAGCAATCGTTACGCTTTTCTATGTGTGGGAGTACAAAATTGAAAGCAAAGAAAACTGCTAAAATCTACGGCGATTTTCTTGTTTTTCATTGCGCTTCGGCCTTTACTCCTGAATGACTAAGGTTGCCCTGTTGTAACCAAAGGGACATGGGAGCGTATGACAAATTTTCTATGATGTGGTAACAAGTATACGCACACATGGACGAGTATATCCCATCTGATTGATAATTGGACGAACCCCGTACACTTTCAATGCACATTACAAACAGCATAAAGGGTTTCTTGCGAAATCCATTAGCCCATGAATTTGCCATTGAAACTTTCAATATCAATTACACTAGAATTCACATATTCAATCCATGTGTAAATATGGAGGCGTATATATATTTAATGAACGAAGCCAGTTTTATTTATGTCGTTATAGAAAATTTCTCTTGCTGTCATTTAAAATTGTCAACATATTCACTTGTTTAGATATTCCAGAGAAAACTTGAAAGGTCATCCTTATAAGGGTTGTACAAAGACGATGATACTAGTCACCTTTTTATACACTCCACCATAGGATGGGGGTATATTACCTTTGTCATTCCGCTTGTAACACATCGATATATTGCTCTAAGACACCATAAAGTATATATATTCTGGGTCGTGGTGAAATTCTGAGTCGATCTAAGTATGTCCGTCCGTCTGTTGAAACTTGGCACAAGTAGCTGTTATTGATGTAGGTCGGATGGTGTTGCAAATGGGCCATATCGGTCCACTTTTACGTATAGTCCCCATATAAACCGATCCCCCGATTTGGCTTGCGGAGCCTCTCAGAGAAGCAAATTTCATCCGATCCGGCTGAAACTTGGTACATGATGTAAGTATACGGTCTCTAACACCCATGCAAAAATTGGTCCCATATAAACCGATCCCCAGATTTGACCTCCGGAGCCTCATAGTTGTGCAAAATTCACCCGATCCGGTTTAAATTTGGTACGTGGTGAAATTGCGCTAGTATATAGCCGCTAACAACCATGCCAAAATTGGTTCATATCAGTCTATAGTTCTATATATAGCCGATCCCCACAAATAATCTACCAAAATTTTATTTCTATAGAAAATTTTGTCAAAATTTTTTTATTACCGGGGAACTGCGAAGCAGATGAGTTGGCATGGCTAGGGACTACCTTACATATTACAGGGGAACTAGAATCTGTTGGTATGCCCCTGGCTACCTGCAAGCTCATACTGCGTGAGAAGGCTGTTATGATGGCAAATGTTCGATGGGAGAATTGCAAGGGTTGTAACGACACCAAGCAAATAAGGCCCCATTTAAACTTAAACCGCACACTAGATATGCTAGAGTTCTCGAGACGTCAGATATCACTCCTGATATCTGCTATAACGGGTCGCTGCCTGATAGGCGATTTTGCAAAAACTATTGGAGCGAAGTATAAAGACTATTGTATGATCTGTCATGATGCGGAGGAAAAGGAATCAATTAAACACCTGTTGTGTGAGTGTCCTGCATTTTGTGTAAGGCGTAAGCAAATTTTAGGAGCATATAGCTTTAGATTACTGGAGGACCTGGAAAACGTTAATTTAAGCAGTCTGCTAATGTTTTTGGAACAATCTGGTTGTTTCAACAGAAGAATCGAGAAGTTTCAGCGGTTAAAACTAGAAGTGCCCATATGTAATAGGTACTTTTAGTTAATGTGGTATCACAATGGACTGAATAGTCTAAGTGAGCATGAATCTTAATCGGGCCGCCACTTTAACCTACTATAGAAAATTTTGTCAAAATTTTATTTCTATGGAAAAATTTGTCAAAATTTTATTCCTATAGAAAATTTTGTCAAAACTTTATTACTATACACAACTTTGTCAAGATTTTATTTCTATAGAAAATTTTGACAAAATTTTATTTCCATAGAAAATTTTGTCAAAATTTTATTTCTTTAGAAAATGTTGTCAAAATTTTATATCTATAGAAAATTTTGTCAAAATTTTATATCTATAGAAAATTTTGTCAAAATTTTATTGCTATAGAAAAATTTTGTCAAAATTTCATTTCTAAAGAAAATTTAGTCAAAATTTTATTTCTATAGAAAATCTTTTCACAATTTTATTTCTATAGAAAATCTTGTCAAAATTTTATTTCTATAGAACATTTTGTCAAATTTTTTGTTTCTATAGAAAATTTTGTCAAAATGTTATTTTCAAAGAAAATTTAGTCAAAATTTTATTTCTATAGAAAATTTTGTCAAAATTTTATTTCTATAGAAAATTTTGTCAAAATTTTATTTCTACAGAAAATTTTGTCAAAATTTTATTTCTATAGAAAATTTTGTCAAAATTTTATTTCTATAGAAAATTTTGTCAAAATTTAATTTCTATAGAAAGTTTTGTCAAAATTTTATTGCTATAGAAAATTTTGTCAAAATTTTATTGCTATAGAAAATTTGGTCAAAATTTTATTTCCATAAAAAATTTTGTCAAAATTTTATTTCTATAGAAAATTTTGTCAAACTTTTATTTCTATAAAAAATTTGTCACAAATTTATTTCTATAGAAAATCTTGTCAAAATTTTATTTCTATAGAAAATTTTGTCAAAATTTTATTTTTGTGGAAAATTTTGTCAAAATTTTATTTTTGTAGAAAATTTTGTCAAAATTTCATATCTATAAAAATTTTTGTCAAATTTTTATTTCTATAGAAAATCTTGTCAAAATTTTATTTCTATAGAAAATTTTGTCAAAATTTTATTTTTGTGGAAAATTTTGTCAAAATTTTATTTTTGTAGAAAATTTTGTCAAAATTTCATATCTATAAAAAATTTTGTCAAAATTTTATTTCTATTGAAAATTTTGTCAAAATTTTATTTTTGTGGAAAATTTTGTCAAAATTTTATTGCTATAGAAAATTTTGTCAAAATTTTATGTCTACAGTAAATTTTGTCAAAATTTTATTTCTATAGAAAATTTTGTCAAAATTTTATTTCTATAGACAATTTTGTCAAAATTTTATTTCTATAGAAAATTTTGTCAAAATTTTATTTCTATAGAAAATTTTGTCAAAATTTTATTTCTATAGAAAATTTTGTCAAAATTTTATTTCTATAGAAAATTTTGTCAAAATTTTATTTTATTTTTATTTCTATAACAAATTTTGTCAAAATTTTATTTCAATTGAAAATTTTGTCAAAATTTTATTTTTGTGGAAAATTTTGTCAAAATTTTATTTTTGTAGAAAATTTTGTCAAAATTTTATTTTTTTTGGAAAATTTTGTCAAAATTTTGTTTCTACAGAAAATCTTGTCAAAATTTTTTTTCCATAGAAAATTTGGTCATAATTTTATTTTTGTAGAAAATTTTGTCAAAATGTTATTTCCATAAAAAATGTCAAAATTTTATTACTATACAAAATTTTGTTAAAATTTTATTTATATAGAAAATTTTGTCAAAATTTTATATCTATAGAAAATTTTGTCACAATGTTATTTCCAAAGAAAATTTAATCAAAATTTTACTTCCATAGAAAATTTTCGCAAAATTTTATTTCTATAGAAAATTTTGTCAAAATTTTACTGCTATAGAAAATTTTGTCAAAATTTTATGTCTACAGAAAATTTTGTCAACATTTTATTTCCATAGAAAATTTGTCAAAATTTTATTTCTATAGAAAATCTTGTCAAAATTTTATTGCTGTAGAAACGTTTGCCAAAATTTTATTACTATAGAAAATTTTGTCAAAATTTTATTGTTATAGAAAATTTTGTCAACATTTTATTGCTATAGAAAATTTTGTCAAAATTTTATTGCTATAGAAAATTTTGTCAAAATTTTATTTCTACAGATTTTTTTACGTATTTAATCGGCCTTTTTAGTTTAATATACACCCCGTATGGACTAACTTACAATTGAGAAGACGGTGTTAAAAAGTTTTAAGATACCTTGCCATCGGCAAGTGTTACCGCAACTCAAGTAATTCGATTGCGGATGCCAGTTTTAATACAAGTTTCTATGCAATCCATGGTGGAGGGTAAATAAGATTCGGCCTTGCCGAACTTTGGGTCTTATATACTTCTTTTGTCAACTGTGTTATTTCTATAGAAAATTTTGTCAAAAGTTTATTTGTATAGAAAATCTTGTCAAAATTTTATTTATATAGAAAATCTTGTCAAAATTTTATTTCTATAGAAAATTTGGTCAAAATTTTATTTCCATAAAAAATTTGGTCAAAATTTTATTTCTATAGAAAATTTTGTCAAAATTTTATTCCTAAGAAAATTTTGTCAAAATTTTATTCCTAAGAAAATTTTGTCAAAATTTTAATTCCATAGAAAATTTTGTCAACATTTTATTGCTATAGAAAATTTTGTCAAAATTTTATTTCTATAGAAAATTTTGTCAAAATTTTATTTCTATAGAAAATTTTGTCAAAATTTTATTTCTATAGAAAATTTTGTCAAAATTTCATATCTATAGAAATATTTGTCAAAATTTTATTTATATAGAAAATTCTGTCAAACTGATTTTTTTTACGTATTTAATCGGCCTTTTTTGTTTAATATATACCCCGTATGGACTAACTTACAATTGAGAAGACGGTGTTAAGAAGTTTTAAGATACCTTGCCATCGGCAAGTGTTACCGAAACACAAGTCATTCGATTGTGGATGACAGTCTTTAGTACAAGTTTCTATCCAATCCATGGTGGAGGGTACATAAAATTCGGCCTGGCCGAACTTAGGGTCGTATATACTTGTTTCTTTTGATAGAGCTCGCATAACGCCCACAGATTGTTTATATGAAAAGATACGTTATGTTGTTTTTTTTTTGGTTTATTGTATTTTGCCCTTTAAAAAATCTATTATGTGTTTATCGGCAAAAATAAGCATCGAGAGCCTGTTACTAATCACTTTATTTTCAATTTATTTTCAGGTATGTGCCAATTTACGACTTCCAAATTGTATTTTGATAAAAGGTAAAAGTATTTGATTTTTAGAGAGAAGAAAGTGGTAGGCCATTTTCTACTACTACCTGTCGAGAAGACAAAAGTCTTTGTTACATTTAACGACCTACCCTGTCAGAAGAGTTTTCTTCTCGGAGAAACACAATTTTGGACAGACGTAGTTTTTTTTAGAAAAAAATGTTTTTATGCCCTGTCACCGTGGTGCAATGGTTAGCATGCCAGCCTTGCATACACAATGTCATGGGTTCGATTCCTGCTTCGACCGAACACCAAAAAGTTTTTCAGCGGTAGATTATCCCACCTCAGTAATGCTGGTGACATATCTGCTTCTCTAAGTGGTTTCAATGCAATGTGGAACGCCGTTCGGACTCGGCTATAAAAAGGAGGTCCCTTGTCATTGAGCTTAACATGGAATCGGGCAGCACTCAGTGATAAGATAGAAGTTCACCAATGTGGTATCACAATGGACTGAATAGTCTAAGTGAGCCTGATACATCGGGCTGCCACCTAACCTAACCTATACCCTGCGTCACACTAAGGAACAGGCTATTATAAGTTAGTGCATATTTTTGCAACACACAGAAGGAGACGAGATAGACACATGGTGTGTTTGGCAAAAATGCTCAGGGTGGGCTCCTGAGTCGATATAGCGATGTCCGTCTGTCCGTCTATCCGTCTGTCTGTAAACACATTTTTGTGATCAAAGTCTAATTCGCAGCAGTTTTAGTCCAATCGACTTCAAATTTGGCGCAAGTATGTGTTATGGCCCAGAATAGAACCCTATTGATTTTGGAAGAAATCGGTACAGTTTTAGATATAGCTCCCATATATATCTTTCGCCCGATATGCACTTATATGGACCCAGAAGCCAGAGTTTTATGCCGATTAGCTTGAAATTTTGCACAAGGAGTAAAATTGGTAGTATAGTCATGTGTGCCAAATTTGATTGCAATCGGTTCAGATTTAGATATAGCTCCCATATATATCTTTGACCCGATATGGACTAATACGGTCCCAGAAGCCAGAGTTTTACCACAATTTGGTTGTAAATTTTGCACTGGAAGTACAATTAGTAGTGAAGTCAAGTGTGCCAAATTTGATTGAAATCAGTTCAGATTTAGATATAGCTCCCATATATATCGTTCGCCCGATTTACACTCATATGACCACAGAGGCCAATTTTTTGCGCCGATTTAGTTGAAATTTTGCACAGGGAGTAGAATTAGCATTGTAACTATGCGTGCCAAATTTGGTTGAAATCGGTTCAGATTTAGATATAGCTCCCATATATATGTTTTTCTGATTTCGACAAAAATGGTCAATGGACAATTTCCTTGTAAAATCGCCACTGCTTAGTCGAAAAGTTGTAAAAATGACTCTAATTTTCCTAAACTTCTAATACATATATATCGAACGATAAATCATAAATAAACTTTTGCGAAGTTTCCTTAAAATTGCTTAAGATTTAAATGTTTCACATATTTTTTTACTAACATTGTAATCCACCCTAGTACATTAGCCGACATAAATTTTGAGTCTATAGATTTTGTAAAAGTCTATCAAATTCTGTCCAGATCGAGTGATATTTAAATGTATGTATTTGGGACAAACCTTTATATATAGCCCCCAACACATTTGACGGATGTGATATGGTATCGAAAATTTAAATCTACAAAGTGGTGCAGGGTATAATATAGTCGGCCCCGCCCGACTTTAGACTTTTCTTACTTCTTTTTTTGTTAGGATTTGGATGGAATTTTCGATTTATTGGAGGTGGTCACGAATTAAGCTCGTTTTTGATCTACGACACTTAGCTTAGGAGATATGGGTAAAATAAGTATTTCGTATAAAAATTTCAATTTTTTCAGGATTTGTATGCAATTTTCGATTTTTTTTAACGGTGATTATCAAGTGAGCTCGTTTTCACTCTAGGATGCTTAGTAAAGGATATACTTTTTCTTATAAGAATTTCGATTTTTTTTACAAAAATTTTCCATTTTTTTGTGGAAATATGCAACTACGAATCAATCTGAGCAAAATCAAGTTTTCATTTAAAATTTTTAGGATTTGGATGGATTTTCGATTTGTTGTAGGTAGTCACGAATTAAGATCCTTTTTAAAATAAGTTTTTCGAATAAAATTTTTAAAATTTTTAGGATGCTTAGTTTAGAAGATATGAGAGGAATAAGTTTTTCATATAAAAATTTTAATTTTTTCAGGCTTTGTATGGAATTTTCGATTTTTTTAGAGTGAGTTTGGGAGATGTTATCAAAAGACTTTTTTTTCGAATTTTTTGCAAGAATTTTAGACTTTCTGTGGATTATAAAGCTACAAATTAATCTGAGCAAAATCAATGCTTCACATAAAAATTTTATTTTTTTAGGATTTGGATGGAAATTTCGATTTGTTGGTGGTGGTGACAACACTTAGCTTGGGAGATATAAGCAACAGATATTTGCCATATGAAAATTCCAATTTTTTGTTTTATGGATTTTTATTGAAATTGCGATTTTATAAGGGTGGTCAAAAATTAAGCTCGTTTTCGCTTTAGGACATATACTTTAGAAGATATGAGCAAAATTTCCCTTTTTAGGATTTTGATGGAATTTTCGATTTTTAGGAGGAGTCCACGAATTAACCACGAATTTTTTGAATATACTCATTTTCGCTTTAGGACACATAGTTTAGGAGATATAAGCAATGTGAGTTTTTCATATAAAAAATAAATAACATAATATAATTTTTTTTTTACATTGCATTCATACCAATATAAAAATGTTACCGTAATTTGTTTTCTAATATATTTCACATGAATACGTTTTCCAACTAACACTTAAAATATGCATATGTCATTTATATATTGAATTATTTGATGGTCTACCATGAACCTATCAAGCACATGCCAAATCAATTTAGATTTTTCCATTATTCACCAGAAATAGATACAAACCACATTGGGCTTATAAATATAGAATTCTCTCCCTCCCATATGATATAATCATGTCCATATAGTATTTCAAATAATTTTTGCATAATTCTATAAAAATGTTTCTTTCATAATAAACTTGTGTGTGTGTGTGTGTGCCTTACTTACACCTAAGAGATTACATTGTGACTTTAGTTTTAATTAAAAATAAAAATTCCATTTATAAATGTAATAGTTCAATAGGGGTGGTGTAGAGTTTTTTTTTAAGTAGTAGAATTTATGTTTGTTGTAGCCTCCTTTATGCTTTTGTTTATCTGTCCGCCCTTTCAAATATTATTTGTCACTTCCATTCCAAAAAAGTCTCGTAAAACTTTCTTTCCCCAAAAATCTAGGTGCCATCTTCCTTTATTTATTTGAGTTCATCTAAAAATTAAATCCCCTTATATAAAACATTTTAATCTTCTTCACTATCCCCTTAGGACCACTTTTATTTGTTACACGTGCCTTTGTTAGAAATATCAACATGGAAATTCAAAAAAATTTTCCAATTAAGTCATCAATGTTTGTCAGTGTTTTCTCAGACGTAAAGGACGTTCAGGAGTTCTCATGGCCGTCTAATAACTTATTACGTTTTAATGAAAAAAGAAAAACTTTTCAAAGTCATAATGGTCTATGTCAGTGACTTGCCTGTTTTGTTTTATTCATTGATTTGATAAAAAAAATTAGCTAAAGTTTTCAAATTGGAAAATATTATATAAATAGATACGCTAATATCAAGAAAAATATGGTAAGATATAAAGTAAAAAAAAAACAAGTATATACAGCACTAAGTTCGGCCGGGCCGAATCTTAAATACCCACCACCATGAACCAAATATTAGGGCTTGAGGACACTTCCCGAAGATAAATTTAAAGATTTCACTTATGATGATTATATCAGATTCTGGATTTATAAGAACCATTTTTGTTTGAGATTTAGAGGAATCATTAATATCTCTTGTAAGTGTGCAAGATAATTATAAAATAACGTCTTGATTTGTAGAAGTAAAATCTGGAAATTTTACATTGAGTTTCAAGCAATTTTCATGATCAGTGCGCCTTCTACTCAAGAAGTGAAGTCGGTCTATATGGAGGTATTACCAAATGGACCGATAAAAACTTAATCCGATACACGTTTTTGTGAGCCTAAAATACCAGAATATTTAAAATTTCAGGCAAATCAGATAAAAACTACGGTTTCTAGAAACCCAAAGAGTTAAATCAGGAGATCGTTCTTATGGGGGGCTATACTAAAGTATGGACCGATACTCACCGTTTTCGGCACACCTCTTTATGATCCGAAAATACCTCTAGATTTCCAATTTCAGGCAAATAGGGTAAAAATTTCGGATTCTAGAAGCCCAAGAAGTAAAATCGGGAAATCGGTCTATATGGGGGCTATACCAAAATATGGACCGATATTCACAATTTTCGGCACACCTCTTTATGGTCTTAAAATACCTCTAGATTTCCAATTTCAGACAAATTGGATAAAAACTACGGTTTCTATAAGCCCAAGACCCCAAATCGGGAGGTCGTTTTATATGGGGACCATACCAAAACATGGACTGCTACTCACAATTTTTGGCACACGTATTTGTAGTCCTACAATACCTCTAGATTTCCAATTTCAGTAAATTGAATAAAAACTGCGGTTTCTATAAGCCCAAGAAGTAAAATCGGGAGATCGGTCTATATGGGGGCTATACCATAACATGGACCGATACTCACCATTTTTGGCACACCTCTTTATGGTCATAAAATACCTCTAGATTTCAATTTTCAGGCAAATTAGATAAAAACTACGATTTCTATAAGCCCAAGACCCCAAATCGGGAGGTCGGTTTATATGGGGACTATATCAAAACCTGAACCGATATAGCCCATCTTCGAACTTGACCTGCCTGCAGACAAAAGACGAGTTTGTGCAAAATTTCAGCACGATTGCTTCATTATTGAAGACTGTAGCGTGATTACAACAGACAGACAGACGGACAGACGGACATCGTTATATCGTCTTAGAATTTCTCCCTGATTAAGAATATATATACTTTATATAGTCGGAAATCGATATTTCGATGCGTTACAAACGGAATGACAAACTTATTATACCCCCGTCACCATTCTATGGTGGTGGGTATAAAAATAATGCTGGTGGGAAAATTCAAAAGTAAAAGAACGTAGCTCCACAGAAAAGAAATCCCGATTAACTCATGAAATTAATTGATTTAATTAATTTTATGATTTGCTATAATCGCGAAAATGAAAGTATCACTCAGAAATATAAATAATTCAAAAATTAATTTATATCTTTTTCATTTTCAATTAAATTATTAATTAAATTCTTAACTGGTCCAGTCAATTATTTATTTCTTTTTCAATTAACTTTTTGATGATTGAACTAAAAAAAATTGTCAAAATTTTTAGTTCTCTATAACATCTTATTTATATAGAAAATTTTGTCAAAATTTTAATTCTATAGAAAATTTTGTCAAAATTTTACTTCTATAGAAAATGCTGTCAAAATTTTATTTCTATAGAAAATTTTGTCAACATTTTATGTCCATTTTTTTCTATACAAAATGTTGTCAAAATTTTATATCTATAGAAAATAGTGTCAAATCTATAGACAATTTTGTCAAAATTGTCTATAGAAATTTTGTCAATATTTTATTTCAATTTTGTTTCTATAGAAAATTTTATCAAATTTTTTTTTTATAGAAAGTTTTGTCAAAATTTTATTTCTATTAAAAATTTTGTCAAAATTTTATTTCTGTACAAAATTTTGTAAAAATGTTATATCTATAGAAAATTTTGTCAAAATTTTACTACTATAGAAAATGTTGTCAAAATTTTATTTCTCTAAAAAATTTTGTCAAAATTTTATTTCTATAGAAAATTTTGTCAAAATTTTATTCCTACAGAAAATTTTGTCAAAATTGTATTTTTATAGAAAATTTTATGAAAATTCTATTTCTATAGAAAATTTTGTCAAAATTTTATTTACATACAAAATTTTGTCAAAATTTTATTTCTATAGAAAATTTTGTCAAAATTTTATTCCTACAGAAAATTTTGTCAAAATTTTATTTCTATAGAAAATTTTGTCAAAATTTTATTTCTATAGAAAATTTTGTCAAAATTTTATTTATATAGAAAATTTTGTCAAAATTTTATTTCTATAGAAAATTTTGTCGCAATTTTGTCTCTATAGAAAATTTTGTCAAAATTTTATTCCTACAGAAAATTTTGTCAAAATTTTATTTCTATAGAAAATTTTGATAAAATTTTATTTGCATAGAAAATGTTGTCAATATTTTATTTCAATTTTGTTTCTATAGAAAATTTTGTCAACATTTTATTTCTATTGCTATTTATTTCTATTTCTATAGAAAATGTTGTCAAAATTTTATTCCTACAGAAAATTTTGTCAAAATTTTATTTCTATACAAAATTTTGTCGAAATTTTATTTCTATAGAAAATTTTGTCAAAATTTTATTCCTACAGAAATTTTGTCAAAATTTTATTTCTATAGAAAATTTTGTGAAAATTCTATTTCTATAGAAAATTTTGTCAAAATTTTATTTCTATAGAAAATTTTGTCACAATTTTATTTCTATAGAAAATTTTGTCAAAATTTTATTCCTACAGAAAATTTTGTCAAAATTTTATTTCTATAGAAAATTTTGTCAAAATTTGATATCTATAGAAAAGTTTGTCAAAATTTTATTCCTACAGAAAATGTTGTCAAAATTTTATTTCTATAGACAATTTTGTGAAAATTCTAATTCTATAGAAAATTTTGTCAAAATTTTATTTCTATAGAAAATTTTGTCATAATTTCATATATATATAGAAAATTTTCTCAAAATTTTATTTCTATAGACAATTTTCTCAAAATTTTATTTCGATAAAAAATTTTCTCAAAATTTTAGTTCTATAGAAAATTTTGTTAAAATGACAGCATTTTATTTATATAGAAATTTGTGTCAGAATTTTATGTGTATAGAAAAGTTTGTTATTTTTTTTATTATTTAAAATGTTTTTTTTTTATTATTTAAAATGTTGTCGAAGTGGTAACTCTATAGAAAATTTGGTCAAAATTTTACTTCTATAGAAAATTTTGTCACAATTTTATTTTTATAGAAAATTTTTTCCAAATTTTATTTCTATAGAAAATTTTGCCAAAATTTTATTTCTATAGAAAATTTAGTCAAATATATTTTTCTATAGAAAATTTTCTCAAGATTTTATTTCTACAGGAAATTTTGTCAACATTTTATTTCTATACAAAATTTTGTCACAATTTTATTTCTATAGAAAATTTTGTCAAGATGTTATTTCTATAGAAAATTTTGTCAGAATTTTATCTCTATAGAAAATTTCAATATCAATATTTTATTGCTATAGACAATTTTGTTATAGTAAAAGTAAAAATTTTGTCAACATTTTATTTCTATAGGAAATGTTGGTAAAATTTTATTTCGATAGATAATTTTGTCAAAATTTTATTTCTATAGAAAATGTTGTCAAAATGTTATCTCTATAGAAAATGTTGTCCAAATTTTATCTCCATAGTAAAATTTGTCCAAATATTATTTCTATAGAAAATTTTGTGAAAATGTGATAATGAAAAAAATGAAAATGTGATAATGAAAATGTCAAAATCTAAAAAAAAAAACAAGTATAAATGGCCGTAAGTTCGGCCAGGCCGAATCTTATGTACCCTCCACCATGGATTGCGTAGAAACTTCTACGAAAGACTGTTATACACAATCGAATTACTTGGGTTGTTGTATCTTAAATCGTTTTCTAAATTGTGAGTTAGTCCACACGTGTTATATATATTAGACAAAAAGGTATGTAAGTCTACATATAATTACGAATCGATATGGACTTTTGCACGGTACGTAGGGAGCCAGAATTGAAATATGGGGGTCGCTTATATGGGGGCTATATACAATTATGAACTTGATATGGACCAATTTTTGTGTGATTGGGGATCGATTTATCTGAAGGCTATATATAACTATAGACCGATAATGACCTAGTTAGGCATGGTCGTTAACGGCCATATACTAGCACAATGTACCAAGAGGCTCCAAAACCAAATCATAGGATCGGTTTATATGATTATGGACTGATATGGACCACTTTTGGCATGGTTGTTAAATATCATATACTACCATCACGTATCAAATTTCAACCAGATCGGATGAATTTTGCTACTCCAAGAGGTTCCGGAGGCCAAATCGGGGGATCGGTTTATATGGGGGCTATATATAATTATGGGCTGATATGAACCAATTCATGCATGGTTTTTGGATACCATATACTAACATCACGTACCAAATTTGAACCGAATCCGATGAATTTTGCTCTTCCAAGGGGCTCCGGAGGTCAAATCTGGGGATCGGTTTATATGGGGGCTATACATAATTATGGGCCGATTTCGACAAATTTTTGCATGGGTGTTTGAGGCCATATATTAACACCACGTACCAAATATCAACTGAATCAGATGAATTTTGGTCTTCCAAAAGGCTCCGGAGGTCAAATCTGGTGATCGGTTTATATGGAGCTATATATAATTATGCACCGATGTGGACCAATTTTTGCATGGTCATTAGAGACCATATACTAACACCATGTACCAAATTTCAGCCGGATAGGATGAAATTTGCTTCTCTTAGAGGCTCCGCAAGCCAAATCTGGGAATCGGTTTATATGGGGGTTATATATAATTATGAACCGATATGGACCAATTTTTGTATAGTTGTTAAAGACCATATACTAACACAATGTACCAAATCTCAGCCGGATCGTTTGAAATTTGCTTATCTTAGAGGTTCCGAAAGCCAAATCGGGGGATCGGTTAATATGGGGGCTATATATAATTATGGGCCGATGTGGTCCAATTTTTGCATGGTTGTTAGAGACCATATACTAACACCACGTACCAAATTGCAGCCAGATCGGATGAAATTTGCTTCTCTTAGAGGGTCTGCAAGCCAAATTTGGGGGTCCGTTTATATGGGGGCTATACGTAAAAGTGGACCGATATGGCCCATTTGCAATACCGTCCGACCTACATCAATAACAACTACTTGTGCCAAGTTTCAAGACGATAGCTTGTTTCCTTCGGAAGTTAGCGTGATTTCAACAGACGGACGGACGGACGGACGGACGGACGGACATGCTCAGATCGACTCAGAATTTCACCACGACCCAGAATGTATATACTTTATGGGGTCTTAAAGCAATATTTCGATGTGTTACAAACGGAATGACAAAGTTTATATACCCCCCATCCTATGGTGGAGGGTATAAAAACTTATTTCTATTTCCACAGAAAATTTTATCAAAATTATATTTCTATATAAATTTTTTTCAAAATGTTATTTCTATAGAAAATTTTGTCAAATTTTATCCCTACAGAAAATTTTATCAACATTTTTTCTCTTTAGAAAATTCTGTCAAAATTGTATTTCTGTAGAAATTTTTTTGAAAATTTTATTATATTTATTTAGAAAATTTTGTCAAAATGATGACTTCTATAGAAAATTGTGTGATGAACGTTTATGTCGTAGTTTTAGTCCAATCTGCTTCAAACTTGGCTTAAGTATAAATTTTGGGCCAGAATAGAACCCTAATGATTTTGGAAGAAATCGGTTCATGCTCTCACATATATCTTTCGCCCGTTTCTGAGTCATACGACTATTGGAGATCACTCCGTTGAAATTTTACCATGATAGATGCCAAATTTGCTTAAAATCGTCTCAAATTTAGATATATCTCCCGTAAATTTTTCACCCTATTTACATTCATATCACCACTCAGACCAAAGTTTCACTTCAAAAATTTTGAAATTTTGCACAGACAGTACAATTAACATTTTTTGCAATGTGAGCCAAATTTGTTCAAAAATGGGCTCAGATTTAAACAAAACTCTTATATATATGATCATGCAAATTTGGCTAATATGGCCAAGATATCCACATTTCCTTGTAAAATCGTCATTGTTAAATCGAAATCTTGTAAAAATACCTCAAATTTTCCTATACCTATATACTTATCTGTCGGTGCTTCACCCCGGGCAGTAGGTATAATCCATGTGGAGTTAGTATATTCTGACACTATTGGCTATTACTAATATGGAACTTTTGTTCTAATTTTACTCGTCTCCATGTAGCTGTATACTATATGGGAGTATGAGTGTGTCTATATATGTTCAATTACATAAATATCTACAGCATTATGTAAGTATAGGTTGGCAGGATTACACGATAAAATTTAGTGTTTTCCTAGTTGGCCTTCATGCTTTATTCGTTGATATTATTGCTGTTGTTGTTGTTTGGTGTTTGTGCCATCCGTTTGTTGATACCCTAATTTTATGCAGATTTTTAATTAAGTGTCACTCGAAACTAAAAACTAATGAAAAACGGCCCTAATTTCTACAACATTAAAAGTAACTTTTCCATTACCCCCACCAGCCCGCTGTTCGATGCTGTCACAATAAAAATGGCGGTCGGTCTTTCAAACTTCAATCGGTAGTCGACCAACGACCTGTGCCATGATGCCTTTTTGTGGTCCAATTAACACGAAATTTTGTGTCAGTTATGGTTGTTTTTGTTTTTTTTTTTTTTTGGCCTGTTCGTGTTGGTGCTGTGATAACGGCGGGGCACAAAAAACCAGGGGGAAATATGGGAAAAAGTCTAGGAAAAGCCATTGGGAGTATTGTGAATATGGTTGCACATATAGACACACTAAAAATCCTGCCTGTAAATTTGTGTGTGTCAAAGACTGAAAAAACCCAAAGGATTGTTCAAGCAAAAATTTTCAATACCCCAAAAGGGTCTAGTATCTGTAGCTACTTGGAACAAAAAAATTTATGATTTATGGTATCAAAAGGTGGAACATTGAAATGTTTAAAACATTTTGATTAAATTTTCTAGAAAAAAAAACAAAAACAAAAACTTAAGCATTTTTCTTTTAGTTTGTTTTTTGTTAGTGAAATTTCCATATTAAACCCAATTTTCTTATAGAAGAGGAAAACTAAATCAACCAAGTAAACAACAATATTTTCAGCTCTTTTATGGAAAAAAGCAAATAGGCTGCATTTGGTCGCAAGATAACAAACTACAAAAAATAATAGGGAATGCAGTGGGAGTACCTGAGGCGATTATCGCGGCCCAAACCATTACCATTGGTGGCACTTTAGGTCTGACTTACCAATCGGAGGTGTTAAGTTTTCAGATGATCTCTAAATAAACCCGATCATTTTTTCAAACTTTTCATTGGGCTGAAACAAAATTCTGACCACCTTCATGTAAGCGACAAAACTCCTTGGCTGTTGACAGCCACAAAAGTAAAATGAATTGGGTTTCGGAGATTTTGGTGGCCAATGTGCAGTAGAAATAAAACGAGTCCATATTTGTCTGCCCAGGCTCTACTGTCTCTAAAAAATTTTACTAATTATGTTAGACATATCATCGATGAGTTCTGTTTGGCAGATTGCTAGAATTTATGATATTTTGGTAGTTTTTGCCAAGAGGTACGTCTTCATAAATTTTCTATAGAAATAAACTTTTGACCAAATTTTGACATAATTTCCTATAACAATAAAATTTTGATAAAAATCTCTATAGAAAAAAAATGTTGACAAAATATTCTATAGAAATAAATGTTTGACAAAATTTTCTATAGATATAAATGTTTGACAAAATTTTCTATAGAAATAAAATTTTGACAAAATTTTCTATAGAAATAATATTTTGACAAAATTTTCTATAGAAATAATATTTTGACAAAATTTTCTTTCTATAGAAATACATTTGACAAAATGTTTGTCAAAATTGTCTATAGAAATAAAATTTTGACAAAATCTTCTATAGAAATAAAATTTTGACAAAATCTTCTACAGAAATAAATTTTTAACAAAATCTTCTAAAGAAATAAAATTTTGAGAAAATTTTTTAAAGAAATCAAATTTTGCCCAAATTTTTTTAGAAACAAAATTTTGTGAAGACATTTAACATTTTCAACATTGACACAATTTTCAAAAGAAATAAAATATTGACAAAATTTTCTATACAAATAAAATTTTAATAATTTTTTTAATGGAAACAAGTATATACGGCCGTAAGTTCGGCCAGGCCGAAGCTTATGTACCCTCCACCATGGATTGCGTAGAAAATTCTACTGAAGACTCTCATCCACAATCGAATTACTTGGGTTGCGGTAAGACTTGCCGATGGCAAGGTATCTTAAAATTTCCTAACATCGTAACATAGTCCATACGTGGTATATAAACTAAAAAAGGCCGATTAAATACATATATAAATAAGTTTAAAGTTTCTATAGAAATAAAATTTTGACAACATTTTCTATACAAGCAAAATGTGGAAAAAAAATGTCTATAGAAATAAAATTTGGATTTTTTATTTGACAAAATTTTATTTCTATAGAAATAAAATTTTGACAAAATTTTCTATAGAAATAAAATTTTGACAAAATTTTCTATAGAAATAAAATTTTGACAAAATTTTCTATAGAAATAACATTTTGACACTGTTTTCTATAAAAATTTGGTAGATTATTTTTGGCTCGAGTGGCAACCATGATTATGAACCGATATGGACCAATTTTTGTGTGATTGGGGATCGGCTATATATAACTATAGACCGATATGGACCAATTTTGGCATGGTTATTAGCGGCCTTATACTAACACCACGTTGAAAATTTCAACCGGATCGGATGAATTTTGCTCCTCCAAGAAGCCCCGGAGATTAAATCTGGGGAACGGTTTATATGGAGGCTATATATAATTATGGACCGATATAGACCAATTCTTGCATGGTTGTTAGAGACTATATACTAACACCACATACCAAATTTCAACCGGATCGGATGAATTTTGCTCCTCTAAGAGGCTCCGGAGGTCACATCTGGGGATCGGCTTATATGGGGGCTATATATAATTATTGACCTATTTCGACCAATTTTTGCATGGTCATTAGATACCAACACCATGTACCAAATTTCAACCGGATCGGATGAAATTTTCTTCTCTTAAAGGCTCCGCAAGCCAAATCGGGGGATCGGTTTATATGGGGGCTATATATAATTATGGACCGATGTGGATCAATTTTTGCATGGTTGTTAGAGACCATATATTTACACCATGTACCAAATTTCAGCCGGATCGGATGAAATTTGGTTCTCTTAGAGGCTCCGTAAGCCAAATCGGGGGATCGGTTTATATGGGGGCTATATGTAATTATGGACCGATATGGACCAATTTTTACATAGTTGTTAGAGACCACATACTAACACCATGTACCAAATTTCAGCCGGATCGGATGAAATTTGCTTCTCTTAGAGCAATCGCAAGCCAAATTTGGGGCCCGTTTATATGGGGGTTATACGTAAAACTGGACCGATATGGCCGATTTGCAATACCATCCGACCTACATCAATAACAACTACTTGTGCCAAGTTTCAAGTCGATAGCTTGTATCGTTCAGAAGTTAGCGTGATTTAAACAGACGGACGGACGGACATGCTCAGATCGACTCAGAATTTCACCACGACCCAGAATATATATACTTTATGGGGTCTTAGAGCAATATTTCGATGTGTTACAAACGGAATGACAAAGTTAATATACCCCCATCCTATGGTGGAGGGTATAACAAACATTTTGACAAAAATTTCTATAGAAACAAAATTTTGACAAAATTTTCTATAGAAATAAAATTTTGACAAAATTTTCTATAGAAATAATATTTTGACAAAATTTTCTATAGAAACAAAATTGAAATAAAAAAATTGACAAATTTTGCTATAGAAATAAAATTTTGACAAAACTTTGTATAGAAATAAAATTTTGACAGAATTTGCTATAAAAATAAAATTTTGACAAAATTTTCTATAGATATGAAATTTTGACAAAATTTTCTATAGAAATAAAATTGAAATAAAATATTGACAAAAGTTTCTATAGAAATACAATTTTGACAAAATTTTCTGTAGAAATAAAATTTTGACAAAATGTTCTATAAAAATAAAATTTTGACAAAATTTTCTATAGAAATTAAATTTTGACAAAATATTCTATAGAAATAAAATTTTGACAAAATTTTTATAGAAATAAAATTTAACAAAATTTTCTATAGAAATAATATTTTCACAAAATTTTCTATAGAAACAAAATTGAAATATTGACAAAATTCGCTATAGAAATAAAATTTTGACAAAACTTTGTATAGATATAAAATTTTGACAAAATTTTCTATAGATATAAAATTTTGACAAAATTTTTTATTGAAACAAAATTTTGACAAAATTTTCTCTAGAAATAAAATTTTGACAAAATTTTCTAATGAGAAAAAATTTTGACAACATTTTCTATAGAAATAAAATTTTAATACATTTTTCTATGGAAACAAAAATTTTCACAAAATTTTTTACAGAAATAAATTTTTAACAAAATTTTCTATAGAAATAAAATTTTGACAAAATTTTCTAAAGAGCAAAAATTTTGACAAAATTTTCTATAGGGATAAAATTTGACAAAATTTTCTATAGAAATAAAATTTTGTGAAGACAAATTTAACATTTTCAACATTGACCCAATTTTCAATAGAAAAAAATATTTGACAAAATTTTCTATAGAAAAAATATTTGACAAAATTTTCTAAAGAGAAAAAATTTGGACAAAATTTTCTAAACAAATAATTTTGACAAAATTTTCTAAACAAATAAAATTTTGACAAAATTATCTATAAAAATAAAATTTTGACAAAATTTTTACGAAACAACATTTTTACGAAATTTTCTATAGGAATAGAATTTTGCCAAAATTTTTTATAGAAAGTTATTTAATGGGACTTGGTGGCGTATGATCATTAGAAATACACTTTTTTCATAAATTTCTTGTTAGAGTTACGTATATGGACTAAACTTTCTATAGAAATACATTTTTGACAAAACTTTCAATAGAAATAAACTTTTGAACTAAATTTTCTATTGAAATAAAGTTTTTACAAAATTTTCTATAGAAACAAAATTTTTACAAAATTTCTAAAGACATAAAATTTCAACAAAATTTTCGATTGAAATAAAATTTTGACAACATTTTCTATAGAAATAAATTTTTGACAACATTTTCTATAGAAATAAAATGTTGACAAAATTTTCTAAAGAGCAAAAATTTTGACAAAATTTTCTATAGGGATAAAATTTGACAAAATTTTCTATAGGGATAAAATTTGACAAAATTTTCTATAGAAATAAAATTTTGTGAAGACAAATTTAACATTTTCAACATTGACACAATTTTCCACAGAAATAAAATTTTGACAAAATTTTGTATAGAAATAAAATTTTAATAAATTTTTTAATGGAAAGAAAAATTTTGAGAAAAAATTCTATTGAAATAAATTTTTGACATAATTTGCTACATAAATGAATTTTTTATGAAATTTTCTAAATAAATGAAATGTTGACAAAATTATCTATAGAAATAAAATTTTGACAAAATTTTCTATAGAAATAAAATTTTGACAAAATTTTCTATAGAAATAAAATTTTCACAAAATTTTCTATAGAAATAAAATTTGGACAAAATTTTCGATGGAAATAAAATTTTGGCTTAATTTTCTATGGAAATAAAATTTTTAAAAAATTCTTTATAGAAATAAAATTTTGATAAAATTTTCTATATAAGCCAAAATTTAATTCAATTTAAACTCTTTCTTTATAACTTTTGCCCCACTTTTTTAAAAGGAGCATGCCACCATTTTTTTGGTAACGTTTGATACCAGTAAATGTGAACTTTTCTCTTATACATGAGTGCTCTACGATATAATGATCTAGGAAGACCAAGCAGAGAATGAATCCGCCGAGTCGGGTCGCCTATTTTAGATGTCGCCAAGAATTTTTCGTTAGTCGACGCCCATTTTTCCCATTTCCTGCCAAAACCATTGAATTTTTCACACAAACTAATACTGTCATTCTTTAAGAGCAGAAATTGAATACAGCAGATATGAATAAAATGTAAATTTTAAGTTAGGAGTGGTCGTAGAATTTATGTTGTAGCAGTTCGCATATATTCAGATATTTTTTGTAAATTCATACTCATATACAACAAAGCAATTACACACTGACCAAATAATGTTGTAGAGTATAAATTAATTTGTAGTATATAGAAAGTATGAATAGGGTATTATTTTTCCATATGTGTTACATTTCCTAGTATTTCAGTATATTAGTTACCCATAGTGTTCCTATGGAAGTACCCTCCTTTCCCACAAAAATGTACAAATTCAGTCATGTAGTAAATTTCAACCACATGGATAATTTGTTTCAAAAATTCATTTATTAACAATTTTGGTAAATATTTGCACAAAATTACTCATTCGGCAAATTAAAACTAATTATAGAGTCTTTTGCAATTTGGCAATCATTTTTATTTTTACTAGCCAAAAAAAAAAAAAAATGAGAAATAAAACAAACAAAAATATCGACATTTAATTGCACATTAAACAATTCGCGTTGTAAATATCAACAAAACCATGGAGTGGAATATGTGCAAGTGAGTGTAAAATATAAGTTTGTGGTACTTGACCCATCTACTTGGCTAACATAGAGCCCCGTCACCACCATCACCGCCATCACCACCATTGCGACCACATCCTCAATCCTTATTCACCCATTTACTCGTTTTAAGCCACATAAAACTCTGCATTTATTTGTATAAAAATATAAACATCTATTTTCAGCATACAAAAGCCATTCAGAGTCTGTGGGTGGTAGTTGTAGTCCACCATTTTTATTCCATTTTGTGGTAACAGGCCACAATACAATGGTTGACCCATACTGTGTGTGTTCCAGCTGAAAATAGTTTTCATTTGATTGAGGTCAGTGTTTTGAAGTGAAAGAAGAAGGTCACTGCAACAGCAACAACAGCCACAAAGAAACAAAAAAGCGAATGCTGTGAAAGTCAATAAGTTTTCGAGTTTATTTAGTTAAAATGGGGTCCAGGATCAGACGCAACTCAATGAGAATGGCAGACATTCATAGCCATTCATACAAGCCACTGGAGACAATGTCGATAACCAAGTCGCCTCTGTGATGGAATTCTACTGGAACAGTTAACAGTCAATGCGTAAAACTATAAAATTTTATGATATTTTTGTTTACAAAAACAAACTAAAAGACCATTCTAAATGCCTCGAAAAATGAACCAAACGATAGAAATTCCATTTATTTAAACAAAAATAATTTAAATATATAACGCAATGGTAAAACGCACATTAATTGGCAATCATATTTAAAAATTAAAAAAAAAACAATCTAAACAAATCCATTTAATTTGCAAAATTCGCCATAATTTTACATCAACAGAAAATTATTTTAAAATGTCAGGCAATTTTTTCATAATTTCATTTCTATAGGAAATTTTTATCAAAATTTCATTTCTATAGCAAATTTTCTCAAAATGTAATCTCTATGGGAAATTTTGTCAAAATCTCATTTCAATAGAAAATATTTTCAAAA